>NC_069799.1:30734789-31102289 GCF_027406575.1 Nycticebus coucang | reverse complement strand
CAGCTGCTTCTCAAGTGAGTCCTGGACGTTTCACTGCTATGATGTCATCTACAGAACTTTTCCTGGACTAGCCTACTTTTGTTTCAGCTGTTTTTCTCAGGCTGGTCTTTCCAGGCTTTGAGTTGGACTTGGTTACCAAGATAAAAGAGATGTAGGTGTTATCTGGGGTCTGGGAAGAGAGAATTTGGGCACTTGCTGCATTTGTTGTACATACTTTTGTACTTTAAGATTATATTCGGCTTGCCGTGACATTTAAATTGAGACTGCCTGGAAGGGTTTATAATAAACAACTTGGTAAGGATTTAATTTGACCCTGCTTTTAGGGACTACCTTAATTCACAGTAGTTGGAGGGATAATACCTGGTTTTAATGTAAATGGATCTCCTGGAATTGTTTGGCAACGTTTTCTATTAGTATATGATTTATTTTCTTTTTACTTTTGCTAATGATTTAGGTCTATAGGCTTTGGATGTGGGTATTTGAGTGAAATCTATCACCTAGTTTTCTTTTTTTTTTTTTTTGTAGAGACAGAGTCTCACTTTATGGCCCTCGGTAGAGTGCCATGGCATCACACAGCTCACAGCAACCTCCAACTCCTGGGCCTAAGTGATTCTCTTGCCTCAGCCTGCCGAGTAGCTGGGACTACAGGCGCCTGCCACAACGCCCGGCTATTTGATTGCAGTTTGGCCAGGGCCGGGTTTGAACCCACCACCCTCGGTATATGGGGTCAGTGCCTTACCGACTAAGCGACAGGCGCTGTCCTATCACCTATCACCTAGTTTTCAAACAGCATTATCTTATGGTAGGGTCAGTGTGTTTTTTTATATATGTTCTCTGTTTAGGGGTTGTTTCTTATACAAAGCAAACACTGAGTATTTGTTTTTGATTGTCTGGGTGAGTTGCCTGTTTACAACTTACTGGGGAAGGAACTCAGTTAAGGCTGTTATCTTTTTTATTTCTTTTCTTATAGGTGGGATTGAAATCAGATAGGTTTAGAGGTGGCATTAAGTGGGCCGTTATTGTCAGTCTTTCAGCTTGCTTTGGTGCAGTGTCACCCTCTGGTTTTCTGTTGGCACAGGATTAAGTCTTTTCTGGTGTCCTGTGCAATGCGTGACTGTCACTGTGCGGGAAACAAGGCAGTTTCTAATAGTTGTAAAACTGAACTGTTTTTTTTTTTTTTTTGTAGAGACAGAGTCTCACTTTATGGCCCTCAGAAGAGTGCTGTGGCATCACACAGCTCACAGCAACCTCCAGCTCCTGGGCTTAAGCGATTCTCTTGCCTCAGCCTCCCGTGTAGCTGGGACTACAGGCGCCCGCCACAACGCCCAGCTATTTTTTTTGTTGTTGCAGTTTGGCCGGGGCTGGGTTTGAACCCGCCACCCTCGGCATATGGGGCCGGCGCCCTACTCACTGAGCCACAGGCGCCGCCCAAAACTGAACTGTTTTTAACAAGTATTTTTCCCTGCCCTAGTAATCTCCCTTTTTTTCTATATGGCATATTGAGTATGAAGAATTAGATAAGAAAATTTGAAGTCCATGTAATGTTTAGTGTTTTTCTTTTTGACGTTCTAATGTCCTGGTTAGGGCCCTTAGTTCAGCTTTTGGGCTGATGTCCCTGGTGCAGGGGCTTTCATTTCTAGCAACCTTTCTGCAATCACTACTGTATCACTTGCCCTTCGTGTTCCTTTTTCAATATAACTGCTTCCGTATATACATGGAGTCCAGTCTACCTCTTTGGAAGGGTTGTCTGACAGAATCTCCTTGGCTAGAAAAGACTTGTTCAGTTACCACTAGACATTCATGTTCTTTTGGTTCTTGATTAAGGTTAGTAGGTAGAGGGGCTGGGTTCAGTCCACCTATCACTTGCAGTTGTATTTCAGGGTTAGTAAGTAACATAGTGTAGGGAGCACAGCAAAACTTGCCCTTTTCCCTTAGTTGTTTCACCGGCGCCTGTGTCTCAGTGAGTGGGGCGTTGGCCCCATATGCCGAGGGTGGTGGGTTCGGGGGGACCCAGCCCCGGCCAAACTGCAACAGAAAAATAGCCGGGCGTTGTGGCGCGCGCTTGTAGTCCCAGCTCCTCGGGAGGCTGAGGCAAGAGAATCGCGTAAGCCCAAGAGTTAGAGGTTGCTGTGAACCGTGTGACGCCAAGGCACTCTACCCGAGGGCGGTACAGTGAGACTCTGTCTCTACAAAACAAACAAACAAACAAACAAAAAAAAAAAAAAAATGAAAGATCAGTTCACAATTATGGCAGATTATTAAGAGTAAGGTTTCGGGCGGCGCCTGTGGCTCAAGGAGTAGGGCGCCGGTCCCATATGCCAGAGGTGGCGGGTTCAAACCTAGCCCTGGCCAAAAACCAAAAAAAAAAAAAAAAAAAAAAAAAGAGTAAGGTTTCTTTCCACATACTATGCAGAAGAGGGGAACTGCAAGAATGATTATCCAGTGGCTGAATGATAGTCAGAGACTTTTATAGATGCCTTTTAGAAGGGATGGTGGAGAATATGCAAAGTATAGGTGCACCGAGTGGTTGCTAGGGAGTGGATGTGTAGATGGAGGGAAACAAATTCACATGTAAATTAACGTGAGAGACAGGTTTTATAGTTTAAATGATTTGGGGCCAGGTCTCTAGCATTGAGAAAAGGAAGTCTGCAGCCCCTTTTGTTTCCCAATCAGGTTAATCAGTTTTTAGAGATAGAGGAAAATTTCTAATGTTTTTCTGAACATGTTGCAGTTTGGCTGGGGCCGGGTTTGAACCCGCCACCCTTGGTATATGGGGCTGGCACCTTACCAACTGAGCCACAGCTGCCACCCTGTTCTCTGAACATGAATGGCCTTTAATTCAAAGCCCAGAAGCTGGAGTTTGCTGAGAGCTATGTGACACTCTGGCACTCTACTGGGGGCGACAATAAAGTGAGACTCTGTCTCTACAAAAAAAAGTTTAATTGTTTAGACAAATATGCTGCTGGTCTGGGAATAGTGCCAAGTTCTTCCATCAGTACTCCAAGACTAAATCACTGTCTTCTGTCTTTAATGCACATATAGAAATAGCTTACACAGGCCAAAAGCAGAGGCCTTAGATTAAGTTTCTACAGTTAAGTTTTAACTCTTTAGTCTGATACAGAGGAGAATTTTCCTTCTCTTTTTTCTTTTTTTGAGACAGCGCCTGAAGCTATCACTCTGGGTAGAGTGCCCTGTGTCACAGCTCATAGCAACCTAAACTCCTGGCTTAAGTGATTCTCTTGCCTCAGCCTCCTGAATCGCTGGGACTACAGGTTGCACCGGCTACAATGCCCAGCAATTTTTTGGTTGTAATTGTCATTGTTTGGCAGGCCCAGGCTGGATTCTAACCCGCTAGCTCTGGTATATGTGGCTGGTGCCTTAGCCACTTCAACTACAGGCGCCACTCATTTTCCTGTGCTTTCAAGGACTCATATTGATACAGGAAGATGAGGCCCAGTGGAGAGAAAGAGCACCCAAACACCATGTTTATAAGAGGAAGGGTTTTATTCACTGGCTGGGAGCTTATGGCATAGAAGAATTCCAAATGGCCGAGCTCCCTGACTGGCTTGGTCTTTTCCTTTTTATTGACAATCAAAAAGTTCCAGCCCACAGTTACCTTCCTCATTGTCCAGTTTGAATGAAGTGGTAGATGCTATTCCAGCCCCCACAGAACTACAGGAATTCACAGAAGTGGAAATTTCCAAGTTCCAGGAAGTTAAGTTTACAAATTCCCAAGAGCTGAGTCACCATAGATACACCCTGCAGATGTATCCTTATGGTCTCCTTGAGAAGACCTGTTTTAGACCACAGCTTTCTCGGGTAACCTGTCTCAATATAAGGGTTTAGGGATTAAGCCATAGTTAGGAATCCACACTTGGTAGAAAATTATCTTATCTAGAAATCCCTAAAGCTGTTGTAGTGATTGGAAAATATAATTATTTTATTTTATTTTTTAATAGGCTACCTTGTCCAGAACCAAGAAACTCACTTTCTACATTGACGGTTGAGCTTTTTACTTTTATACCCAACAGCACCCTTCAGCAAAATGGTTCAGTGTTAATGTTGTGTTATTTAGGCATTCCTGATCATCCGGGCCAGTGATTAATAATTTACAAGTTTTTTTTTTTTTTTTTTTTTTGGTAGAGACAGAGTCTCACTTTATGGCCCTCGGTAGAGTGCCGTGGCCTCACACAGCTCACAGCAACCTCCGACTCCTGGGCTTAAGCGATTCTCTTGCCTCAGCCTCCCGAGTAGCTGGGACTACAGGCACCCGCCACAACGCCCGGCTAAATTTACAAGTTTTAACGTGCATTGTAAGTTAAGCTACAAAAAGATTGTGGGGGTGTTCATTTCTACTAAAATGCCTGTAATCCTAGCACTCTCTGAGGCCAATGTGGGTGGATTGCTTGGGTTTTGGAGTTGGAGACCAGCCCGAGCAAGAACAAGACCCACAGCTTGGTGCCCATAGCACAGTGGTTACGGTGTCAGCCACATACACCAAGGGTGGCGAGTTCAAACCCGGCCCAGGCCAGCTAAACAACTGCAAGAAAAAAGTAGCCAGACATTGTGGTGGGAGCCTGTAGTCCCAGCTACTTGGGAGGCTGAGGCAAGAGAATTGCTTAAGCCCAAGAGTTTGAGGTTGCTGTGAGCTGTGACGCCACAGTACTCTACCCAGGGTGAGAAACTGAGACTCTGTCTCAAAAAATAAAAGAAAGAACAAGATCCATCTCTAGTTTAAAATAGAAAAATGAGTGAGAGGTCATGTACGACAACTGTAATCCCAGCTACTGGGTGAGAGGTTATTCCAAGTTGTGAACAAAAGAAAATTGAGTCCAGATTCTGTGTGGGCAACATGGCCTTTATTCACTTGCATGCACGTAGGCTAGGTTCAAAAAAGAAGTCAGCACATTGGTTAAGGCAGGGTGGGAATATAAGTGTTTGGGAAGATGGGGATTGGTACATTTATTCCTTCCTGGGCAGGACTTGTGTGCCCTTGTTTTTGTGGTCCTGTTCTCGGTTTTTGCCCTATCATTCAGATCATTTTAGTCTATTATAAGGAGGTGCAGGGCAGTGCCTGTGGCCCATATGCCTGTGGTATATAGGGTGCCAGCCCCATATACCAAGGGTGGTGGGTTCAAACCTGGCCTCAACCAAACTGCAACAAAAAAATTGCTGGGTGTTGTGGCAGGTGCCTGAAATCCCAGCTACTCTGGAGGCTGAGGCAATATAATCGCCTAAGCTCAGGAGCTGGAGATTGCTGTGAGCCGTGAAGCTATGGGACTCTACTAAGGGTGACAGAGTGAAACTCTGTCTCTACAAAAAAAGGTCTTAAATGACTCAGCTTCTGGGCTTGACCTCTGCTTTTGCATAAAGATTTGGTCCTAAGATTTTTAGTTTCTTTTATAGGCCAATAGCTCAACCAATACTTGAACAAACTCTACACTGCCCTCTCTCATGGGTCCTTGATAGCGCCTGTCTTCTGATTATTTTCATTCCATAAACCCTCTTTCATGCTGTCTCTGTGGTGACTGTCAGTGTCTCCTGAAATTATGTCCATGAGTTCAAGGAAGCATCCCTAGACCTGTTGTAAGAACAGATGGAAATTAGAAATACCAGACGAATACCCCAATTTGAACATAAAGATTTTGCCTTCTTCCTCTTCCTTAAAGGTTTTAATTTAGAAAATTTTGTATGTAAGTGTTTTTTTCTGCCTCTTTGAAATGTAAGTACATAATTTTACCAGATAAATAATCTTCTTACCTCCTTTTCAAATTCAGGTCTGTCTTTCTCCAGGGCTCAGGACTCATTGCTTTGAAATATAAATAGTCCAGGAGATAGCAACCTTTGTCAGAGTTCCTGTTGTGGTGCAGGACCTCCCGTTAGTATTCCTCTGGCTCCTTGTTTGCAAACTATCTTCCATAATGTAGACAAGTGAAGATTTTTCTGTCCTTTGAATATAGTCCAGTACAAACATAAAAGGCCTTTCCAAGTATAAGGTGAATTCAGGGTGAAATATATATTACCAATGGTGCTGTCAAGTCTTGTAAGTGAGGACTAATTATGGTGACTTCGTTGATCTTCACAATCTCTGAGATGAACATCACACTTTGTTTTAATTGTGTAATGTGGCAGTTCTTTTTCTGTCTACCATTTTGAAGGGTATTTTGGAATTGGAAATAATTCTCTTTGTAATTATAAAGTATTTTTACATACCATCCAGACTTACCACATATGATATAAACACAGAAGAGTCTCATGGAGTGTTACTCTAGGGGGCGCTTTTCCTTCTTTCTTTCTTTTTTTTATTGTTGGGGATTCATTGAGGGAACAATAAGCCAGGTTACACTGATTGCAATTGTTAGGCAAAATCCCTCTTTCAATCATGTCTTGCTCCAATAAAGTGTGACACACACCAAGGCCCCACCCCCCTCCCTCCATCCCTCTTTCTGCTTTTCCTCCCCCCCATGACCTTAATTGTCATTAATTGTCCTCATATTAAAATTGAGTACATAGGATTCATGCTTCTCCATTCTTGTGATGCTTTACTAAGAATAATGTCTTCCACTTCCATCCAGGTTAATATGAAGGATGTAAAGTCTCCATTTTTTTAAATAGCTGAATAGTATTCCATGGTATACATATACCACAGCTTGTTAATCCATTCCTGGGTTGGTGGGCATTTAGGCTGTTTCCACATTTTGGCGATTGTAAATTGAGCTGCAAGAAACAGTCTAGTACAAGTGTCCTTATGATAAAAGGATTTCTTTCCTTCTGGGTAGATGACCAGTAATGGGATTGCAGGATCAAATGGGAGGTCTAGCTTGAGTGCTTTGAGGTTTCTCCATACTTCCTTCCAGAAACGTTGTACTAGTTTGCCGTCCCACCAGCAGTGTAAAAGTGTTCCCTTCTTTAACATCCATGCCAGCATCTGCAGTTTTGAGATTTTGTGATGTGGGCCATTCTCACGGGGGTTAGATGGTATCTAAGGGTGGTTTTGATTTGCATTTCTCTAATATATAGAGATGATGAACAATTTTTCATATATTTGTTAGCCATTCGTCTGTCGTCTTTAGAGAAGGTTCTATTCATGTCTCTTGCCCATTGATATATGGGATTGTTGGCGTTTTTCATGTGGATTAATTTGAGTTCTCTATAGATCCTAGTTATCAAGCTTTTGTCTGATTGAAAATATGCAAACATCCTTCCCCATTGTGTAGGTTGTCTCTTTGCTTTGGTTATTGTCTCCTTGGCTGTACAGAAACTTTTCAGTTTAATGAAGTCCCATTTGTTTATTTTTGTTGTAACAATTGCCATGGCAGTCTTCTTCATGAAGTCTTTTCCTAGGCCAATATCTTCCAGTGTTTTTCCTATGCTTTCTTTGAGGATTTTTATTGTTTCATGCCTTAAATTTAAGTCCTTTATCCATCTTGAATCAATTTTTGTGAGTGGGGAAAGGTGTGGGTCCAGTTTCAGTCTTTTACATGTAGACATCCAGTTCTCCCAATATCATTTATTGAATAGGGAGTCTTTCCCCCAAGGTATGTTATTGTTTGGTTTATCGAAGATTAGGTGATTGTAAGACGTTAGTTTCATTTCTTGGTTTTCAATTTGATTCCAAGTGTCTATGTCTGTATTTTTGTGCTAGTACCATGCTGTCTTCACCACTATGGCTTTGTAGTACAGACTAAAATCTGGTATGCTGATGTCCCCAGCTTTATTTTTATTACTAAGAACTGCCTTAGCTATACGGGTTTTTTTCTGGTTCCATACAAAACGCAGAATCATTTTTTCCAATTCTTGAAAGTATGATGTTGGTATTTTGATAGGAATGGCATTGAATAGGTAGATTGCTTTGGGAAGTATAGACATTTTAACAATGTTGATTCTTCCCATCCATGAGCATGGTATGTTCTTCCATTTGTTAATATCCTCTGCTATTTCCTTTCTGAGAATTTCATAATTATCTTTATAGAGGTCCTTCACCTCCTTCGTTAGGTATATTCCTAGGTATTTCATTTTCTTTGAAACTATGGTGAAGGGAGTTGTGTTCTTAATTAGCTTCTCATCTTGACTGTATACAAAGGCTACTGACTGGTGGACATTGATTTTCTATCCTGAAACATTACTGTATTTTTTGATGACTTCTAGGAGTCTTGTGGTTGAGTCTTTGGAGTTCTCTAAGTATAAGATCATGTCGTCAGCAAAGAGGGAGAGTTTGACCTCCTCTGCTTCCATTTGGATTCCCTTCATTTCCTTGTCTTGCCTAATTGTATTGGCTAGAACTTCCAGCACTATGTTGAATAGTAAAGGTGACAGAGGACAACCTTGTCTGGTTCCAGTTCTAAGATGAAAAGATTTCAGTTTTACTCCATTCAGTAAAATATCGGCTGTGGGTTTGTCCTAGATAGCTTCAATCAATTTTAGAAATGTGCCACCTATGCCTATGCTCTTCAGTGTTCTAATTAGAAAAGGATGCTGGATTTTATCAAATGCTTTTTCTGCATCTATTGAGAGGATCATATGATCTTTATTTTTGCCTCTGTTAATATGGTGGATAACGTTTATGGACTTCCGTATGTTAAACCAGGCTCATATCCATGGGATGAAACCTACTTGATCATGATGAATGACTTTTTTGATGATAAGCTGTAATCTATTGGCTAGGATTTTGTTGAGAATTTTTGCATCTATATTCATGAGTGAGATTGGTCTGAAATTCTCCTTTTTGGTTGGGTCTTTTCCTGGTTTAGGTATCAGGGTGATGTTTGCTTCATAGAATGTGTTGGGGAAGATCTTTCTTCCTCAATTTTTTGGAATAATTTCTGCAGTACAGGAATAAGCTCTTCCTTGAAGGTTTGATAGAATTCTGGTGTGAAGCTATCTGGACCAGGGCATTTTTTGGTTGGAAGATTTTTTATTGTTTCTTTAATCTCAGTGCTTGAAATTGGTCTGTTCAGGAGCTCTATTTCTTCCTGGCTAAGTATAAAGAGAGGGTATGATTCTAAATATTGATCCATTTCCTTCACATTGTCAAATTTCTGGGCATAGAGTTTCTGGTAGTATTCAGAGATGATCTCTTGTATCTCTGTGGGATCATTTGTTATTTCCCCTTTATCATTTCTGATTGAGGTTACTAGAGATTTTACTTTTCTATTTCTCGTTACTCTGGCCAAAGTTTATCTATTTTATTAATTTTTTCAAAAAACCAACTCCTTGTTTCATTAATTTTCTGAATGATTCTTTTGTTTTCAATTTCATTGATCTCTGATTTGATTTTGGATATTTCTTTTCTTCTACTGAGTTTAGGCTTAGATTGTTCTTCTTTTTCCAATTCCATAAGATGGCTTGTGAGATTGTTGATGTGCTCTCTTTCTGTTTTTCGAATGTAGGCACCTAAAGTGATTAATTTTCCTCTCAAAACTGCTTTTGCAGTATCCCACAGGTTTTGGTAGCTTGTGTCTTCATTGTTGTTATGCTCAAGGAAGTTAATGATTTCCTGTTTTATTTTTCCTGCACCCATCTGTTATTCAACAGAAGATTGTTTAATTTCCATGCCTTTGTGTGGGGTCAAGTGTTTTTGTTAGAGTTGAGTTCCACCTTTAGTGCCTTATGGTTTGAGAAGATACAAGGTAAAATTTCAAATCTTTTGATTCTGTTTGATTTATTTTGTGTCCCAGGATATGATCAGTTTTGGAGAATGTTCCATGGTGTGATGAGAAGAATGTATATTCTTTATCTTTGGGACGGAGTGTTCTATATGCGTCTATCAAGCACAGTTGTTCTAGGGTCTCATTTTTTTTTTTTTTTTTTTTGGCCGGGGCTGGGTTTGAACCCGCCACCTCCGGCATATGGGACTGGCGCCCTACCCCTTGAGCCACAGGCGCCGCCCTCTAGGGTCTCATTTAAATCTCTTATATCTTTGTTTAATTTCTGTTTAGAGGATCTGTCCAGATCTGTAAGAGGACTGTTAAAGTTTCCTGTTATTATGGTATTATCAGATATCATATTGCTCAGACTGAGTAAGGTCTGTTTCAAGAATTAGGGAGCATTTAAATTTTGTGCATAAATATTTAGAATTGAAGCGTCTTCTTGTTGTATTTTTCCCTTGACCAATATAAAGTGACCATCTTTGTCTTTTTTGACTTTAGTTGCTTTAAATCCACATGTATCTGAAAATAAGACTGCAACTCCTCTTTTTCTTCTGAATTCCATTTGTCTGAAAATGTCTTCCAACCCTTGACTCGTGTTTTTCATTTGTCTTTTGAAGCCAGGTGTGTTTCTTGTAGACAGCAAATTGATGGCTTGTGTTTTTTAATCCAGTCAGCCAATCTATGTCTCTTCAGTGGGGAATTCAAGCCATGAACAATTATTGAGATAATTGATAAGTGTGGTAGTATTCCTATTCATCTTATTTTGTGAGAGTCCATTGTTTAGTTTTATCTTTTGCATCAGTGTGGAGGTTAGGTTCTGTCCTTAATTTCTGAATTCTCACTTTGCTGCTGATCCATTGTGATGGTCAGTGTGTAGAACTGGTTGAAGTGTTTCCTGTAGAGCTGGTCTTGTTGTGGCGAATTTCCTCAATGTTTGTATATCCATAATGATTTGATTTCTCCCTCAGTTTTAAAGCTTAGCTTAGCAGGGTACAGAATTCTGGGCTGGAAATTGTTCTGATAAGTAGATTAAAGGTAGATGACCATTGTCTTCTTGCTTGGAAAGTTTTATTAGAGAATTCTGTGGTCAGACTGATGGATTTGTCCTTGTAGGTCAACTGGCGCTTACTCCTGGCAGCTTGTAGAATCTTTTCTTTTGTCTTGACTTTGGACAGGTTCATCACAATGTGTCTTGGAGAAGCTCGGTTAGAGTTGAGGCGACCTGGGGTCCGATATCCCTCTGAAAGGAGTGTGTCAGAATCTTTGGTGATATTTGGGAAATTTTCTTTTATAATATTCTCTAGTATGGCTTCCATTCCTCTGGGGCATTCTTCTTCCCCTTCTGGGATTCCTATAACTCATATGTTGGAACGCTTCATAAAGTCCCATAATTCTGACACTGAATGTTCTGCTTTCTCTCTCTTCTTTTCTGCCTCTTTTACTATCTGTGTTATATCAAGAACTTTGTCTTCTACCTCTGAAATTCTTTCTTCTGCATGGTCTAACCTGTTGCTGATACTTTCCATTGCATTTTTAAGTTCCCTAATTGACTGTTTCAGTTCCTTCAGCTCTGCTATATCCTTTCTATATTCTTCATATCGTTCCTCTCTTATTTGATTTTGTTTTTGAATTTCCTTTTGGTTATTTTCCACTTTATTAGCAGTTTCCTTCATTGTTTCCATCATTTCTTTCATTGTTTTCAGCATGTGTATTCTAAATTCCCTTTCTGTCATTCCTAACATTTCTGTATAGGTGGAATCGTCTGCAGTAGCTACCTCATGGTCCCTTGGCGGGGTTGTTCTGGACTGCTTCTTCATGTTGCCTGGAGTTTTCTGCTGATCTTCCTCATGAGTGATTTCTTTTATCTGTTTCCTTGCCCTAATTTTCCTTTCACTTCCTCTTGCTCTTTAAGTTCTCATGCCTGTGGACTAAGGGTTCAATGAGTCCTTTTGGTACAGGATCAGAAAAATGAGAAGGTTGAAGAACAAGAAAGGGATGAAAGAAACGAGGAACGAGCGAAAAGAAAAAAAATAGAGAAAGGAGAGGGGGTGGGTAAAAGGAATATTGACAAAAAGAAGAGAGGCACAGAAAGAGGGAGGCAGAGCGATATAGATGTACAGTAGGGTACTTTGACACAACCGTAAAAAAAACACACCTTCTGGGGGTACCCAATTGGGTGTTTCCCTTGAGGTCAGCAGCTCTTTGCTAACCTGATCAGACACAGTACCCCATCTCCACCAAGTAGAGAGGAAAGACAAAAATGCTATAAATCAAACCAAAACAAGGAAACAGAAAACTTTACGGGATAAAATTTGGTGAAAAACCAAGTAATAATGGTAGAAACACTGGCAAAAATGAAGTTCTAGTTATTGAAAAAGGCAGCAATGGGAAATTATAATTAAACTAGAAAAATTGAGAAAGAAAAAAATCTGTATGGAAAAGGTTGAAATTGAAAAACAAAACAACACGAACAACATCAAAATAAACAAAAAAACAACACAACCAAAAACAAAGCAATATGTGTATGTTGTTGAATATTGTCTGGGCAACATGTGATCTTCTGGCGTATGAGATGTTAATCACAGTACTGATACGACTGGAGGCTGCTGATTTCTCAAACCCCAGCAGGTAGACACCCTAAATCTCTCTTTAGCCCACTTAAAAATCACTTTGAACTTGTAAACTTGCTGAGCAGAAGCTTTCCCAGGAAAGTGCTTGTCACTGGAATCAGTGCTGAAGTGGCTATCCACTTACCCAGTGTACCAAAACTGGTCTTACTCTGCCCCTGAGGGTTAGGGCTGTAAGGCAGCTCATACCCCGGACTTAGGCTACTCAGTTGATAGGTTACCAGCTCCCGCCAGATTCTTGTTCTGCGACCCTGAGGACGAAGCTTTCCAGGGCAGATCACTCACAATGGCTCCCTGTGGCCCACAGCCAAGCATTATTAGCTCCGTCTGGCTCAGCAGCTCAGACTGGGGTCCTAGACAATGGCCATAGTTATCCGCACTCCCGCTCAGGCTCTCCCCAAAGTAGTTCAACTGAGTGCCAAGTCCAAAGATACCAAAACAGTTCACAGGTAAGGCCTTTCCGGTTTGCAGTCTCCAGCTACTGTACTTAGAGTTGCCTGCGGGTTTAGACCAATTGAACAGACGCGAGCACTTGCAGGTTTTCCACTGTTTTAGTCCTCCTCTTGGGGTCTGGAAGTCTCTCACTGACTCCCTGTATCCTCACAGGGATGATGATAGGCAGATCCCATCAGCCAGAGATGCCTGGAGTCCTATCTCCGCAGACTCACGGTGCCCAGATGCAAGGAAGCTGTTACATGGCCTCCATCTTGCTCTCTCCGCTAGGGGGCGATTTTCATCGCAGCCTACCTGTCACAGCTCACAATTGTACAGCAAAGTGCATGGTGTCCCAAATAATGAAGCCACAATGGTCTGTCTGCCTATTTTCAATATCTATTCTTGAGCAGTTGTAGTACACAGTGTTACCAAAAATGCTCCTACAGTCACAATACATAGGGAAAATAGAAAATTACAGCTCTATGTTATATCTCTATTTATAAAATAGTTGTTAAGAAATGTCACAAAACAGGCTGGGAGTGGTGCCTCACGCCTGTAATCTTAGCACTTGGGGAAGCAGAGGTGGGTGGATTGCTTGAGCTCATGAGTTTGAGAACAGCCTGATCAAAAAATGAGATCCATCTCTACTAAAAATAGAAAAACTGAGGCAAGAGGATCGCTTGAGCCCCACTTGCAGGTTGCTGTGAGCTATGATGCCGCCACACTCTATCCAGGGCAACAGCTTGAGTCTCTGTCTCAAAAATGTCACAGAACATTTACAAAGTATTCTGTATGGCTTAGCCACCTCTTTGTAAAATTGATATTATTAGACTTGCAACTGATCCTGGGAGTATGAGGCTACAAACTTAAGCTGGATCACATATGTGCATCGAGTACACTTGAAGAATTTCCACTTCCCTATTTCTTCTTTTTCCTACTTCCCATGTATGTACCCAGGGCCCTAGCTGCATCCACATGTGACCAAGACTCAAATTTGCAGTTTGCAATTTTCAATTCAGGTTTTTATTCAGATACTACTTCCTTCTGTCAGCTCTAGAAATTTTAAAGGTTCAGCACAGAATGCTATGTTTCAAGATTGTGATGGCTGGTCTTCCCTGGAAAAAGAGGATTTATGTTATTACGAAAGTGTGGCAAAAATAAATAAATAAATAAATAAATAAATAAATAAATGGTGTTGGCCACTGAGGTGCCTTGCACCTATAAGGTCATACTGTGGGAGGCTGAAGGTGGTGGATTGCTTGAGGTCAGGAATTTGAGACCAAACTCAGCAAGATCCAGACCCTGTCTCTGGCCTCTGTAGTCCCAACTATTCAGGAGGCTGAGACAAGATCCTTTGAGAGCAGGAGCTGGAGGTTGCTATGGTGGCCAAGACGCTCTACGGAGAGTGACAAAGTGAGACTCTGTCTCAAAAAAATTAAATAAATAAAAGTGTTGAGCAGAAGGGAATCTATGGTGTCTTTACTTTCTCCAGCTGAGTGTTACTATAGTCTAGGAGAAGTAACACTAGCAATATGTGAAATTGTCAAAGAAGCCACTTCATGCACCCACTTAAAAGCAGCAAAATCTGAGGCAAACCCAACGTTTACAAATCATTTCTGAAACCAAACTCAACATACAGGGGTTGTTGGAAGAAAATGCAGGTTATTCAAGAGCAACATGGAGAGATGGCTGAAAAATGTTGGAAAGACCACCTCATGTTCCTCAGCTGACCAAAAGGTGGTGAAAGGGGAAAGAAGCTTGGGAAACTGTGCAGGAGCTTTCTATGTGTAGGTGCCCCTGGCTTGTTGCAAAGGTTACTTGCCATCTGGCAGTATGCTGGACCAGGACTGAAGTGGAGGTTTCCTTCAGGCGGAATTCTGTAATCTTGATTCTTTGGTTAATTGCTTAAACACCCATTCCTAAAATTCTTAAACAAGTACATACATAGCCATTGTAAAAAAAGTGACTATTTGTTTCAAGATAGAGTAATTGCTGCTATTGCAGGATCTCATACTTAGAGAGGCCCAGGATACGGAATACCTTGTGTGGGTAATAAAGCCTGGGAGGTGATAGTTACCTGAGTGGTTCTCAGCCCAGGCTTCCAGGTAGGATTCCATGGCCAGTTTGAAGAAATGCCATCATCTGTGATTCCACCTTCCCACAAATTCTATTAGTCTGGATTGTGTCATCCACATGGCTTTAATTATTATCCCCATGTGATGTTAAGTTTAGGCCAGTGTCAAGCATGAGAGTTTTAAAATGTGTTGAGCCTTTTCTCCCAAGGGAGGTCACAGGGCCTGCCCTGCTTGTGCTTCACGGGGACAGGACAGCACCACCAACGTTCCATTGCCATAGCTGAAATTGCTCGCAGGGGAGGGGACCTGAGGGCAAAAAATATGAAAGTCACACTTTGGTCTTTATGTGGAAGCTCCTTGTTCCCGATTGTCTCCTGTAATAAAGAACAGGAAAGGGTAGATATATATATATATCTATATTTCTTTTGCTTCAAGGTTTCTCTGCCTGTGGATGTGGTGGGAGCAGGTGAAGGGCTTGTGCTCATGCCTTTAAAGCCATATTATCAAGATGAAGGTGGAATATATATCTGGATAATCTCACCTGAGAAGGAAATCAAGGGCAGGCAGGGAAAGAGAAAGAACTGGTTGCTTCTCAGCTAAATGTGTCCTAACACAGGGCTGTGACTATCTTTTCTCCTGCAATATCTCACGTTTAGAAGTTGGAAATCTTCTCTACTTGTGATGTTCCTGCTTAATGAGCTTGTTTCAAATACTCTTTTGCCCTTTTCTTGTAACAGTGAAAAGCCTCTGAGAAATCCTTCTCCCCTCCGTATACAGCAGTGTCTGCTCTCCATTCTCTCCATCCAAATTCCCATATGCCCTGGAGAATTTTCATCACAAATTTATGTTTATAAAAAATTATGTTCTGTAGTTCTGCAAATTTTCCCTTGTGCCTGTTTTAAATGGAAATAAGTGGATCCCCATATTACCCGGTGTGGATGATGTTGGGTCATTGGATATTAGCAAAGCAGGGGACTACGTACTGCTCAGTTTCAGTCCAGAAGCCCCCTCGGTGCTGTGTAAAATAAGGTGACACATGCAGTTTACAGAAGATGGCATGAACAGCCTAAAGTAACTCAAGGTTCTCAAAATCAGAATTATTAGAAAAGCCTTGCTTTCTCGGATGCTAAAGAAGAGTTTTTAAAGACAGCATTAGAGATTAGAAGATCCGGCAGATATCTGTACCTTCAGTGTTTTTTTTTTTGTTGTTGTTGTTTGTTTTTGTTTTTTTTTTGAGACAGAGTCTCAAGCTTTCACCCTGGGCAGAGTGCCTTGGTGTTACAGCTAAGAGCAACCTCTAACTATTGGGCTTAAGCGATTCTCTTGCCTCAGCCTCCCAGGTAGCTGGGACTGCAGGCACCTGCAACAATGCCTGGCTAATTTTTGGTTGTAGTTGTCATTGTTTTGCAGGCCTGGGCTTGGATTTGAACCCACCATCCCCGGTGTGTGTGGCTGGCACTCTCACCGCTGAGCAACAGGCACCAAGCCTGTACTTTCAACTTTGAAAAAAGATTTTTAAGTGGTTTTTATCAGAATATGATTAAGTACTTTGGGGAGAGTATCAACTCATATGCACATTCTGAGATTCTCTTTTTATACCTTGTTTGGAAAATAAAGGCTTTAATGGTTGTTTACTGGATCAACATTCAACTGGGATAAATCAGTCTGACATGTGATAAAGTATTATCATGGAACAGAAATACTGGCATCCCTGTTGAGCTTGTTGGAAATTCAAAAATAAAGCTTCACCTAAATTCTTCTGAATAAAAACTGCATTTGAGGCTTGGCGCCCATAGCACAGTAGTTACTCCCCAGCCACATGCACCAAGGCTGGGTGGTTCCTGCCCGGCCCATGCCAGCTAAACAACAGTAACAACTGCAAGAAGAAAATAGCCAGGCTTTGTGGTGGGTGCGTGGAGTCCCACCTACTTGGGAAGCTGAGGCAAGAGAATTGCTGAAGCCCAAGAGGTGTGAGCTGTGACACCATTGCACTTTACCGAGGGCAATATAGTGAGACTATTTCTCAAAAAAAAAAAAAAAGAAAGAAAGAAAAGAAAACTGCATTTGACAAGATCTCCAGTTCATGCTTGCACACGTTAAAATCTTAGGGCTTCCATTTACTTCACCATGATATTTTCACGTAAGAAATACGCACAGCTTAAAGTGTATGATGTAAGTAGGCGCAAGAATCCACATGCCTGTATTGTTGGCCTTATTTTTGCATTGTAAAGCCAAAAAGCACAGTATCTATACTGGGGTTGTGGATATTATCCCACCATCTATTCTCAGTGTTAGAGAGCACATGAGGGACTATCTCTCTGCTATACTTATCACATAATACCATTCAGTCATGTAAGTCAAAAGAAGTTCTCACCCACTCATTTATGTAAAAATGAAATTAAGTCTTCTCATGGCATCATGATGAATATTGTTGTTTTTTAGATTTCTAGTTTTTTTTTTTCCAGGAACTATTGACCTTCAGAGATGTGTCTATAGAATTCTCTATGGATGAGTGGGACTGCCTGGACCCTGCTCAGCACAATTTGTATCGGGATGTCATGTTAGAGACCTACAGACACCTGGTCTTCCTTGGTGAGGATAACTTACATACACATTTCTTAACTGTACACTAAGCATTTCAGATTGTTTCTCTGTAGGTGGGTTTGGGGAGACTCTTCTTTGACTTCATTAGTTTCAGATTGTTGTTTCTAAGGAAAACATAAGTTCTTGGTATAGAAAAGAGAATATTTCAGATGTTATCTTGGCATTAATCTTAGTCTTTTCTTTTTTTTTTTTGTAGAGACAGAGTTTCACTTTATGGCCCTAGGTAGAGTGCCATGGCATCACATAGCTCACAGCAACCTCCAACTCTTGGGCTTAAGCTATTCTCTTGCCTCAGCCTCCCAAGTAGCTGGGACTACAGGTGCCCGCCACAACACCCGGCTATTTTTTTTGTTTGTTTGTTTTTGCAGTTCGTCCGGGGCGGGCCTGAACCGGCCACCCTCGGTATATGGGGCCGGCACCCTACCGACTGAGCCACAGGTGCCGCCCAAACTTAGTCTTTCTTGAGCTGATAAATATCCTTCGCTACATTGATGGTAATTTCAAAAATGTAGAGGCTTATAATTGTTGCCCATACCTTTAAGTCTAGTTTGTAGCCCCAAATTTTATTTCCATAGTACGAAGTAGTTTAGCATTTTAAATTCTTTTAAAATATTGTAATGTTTCTGTCAGAAACCTCTATTTTTAGATTATTCTTTTAGGATGTCTAAAATGATGTGTTCTCTATTCTACAAAGGTTCTAGATTGTTTACTGATGAAGTCCAGTAAGCGTCATGTTATCGTTTTTTTTTCTAATGAAACAGGGCTTGCTGTGTCTAAGCCAGATCTCATCACCTGTCTGGAGCAAAGGAAAGAACCGTGGATAGTGAAGACTCACCAGACAGTGGTCAAGCACCCAGGTAGGTTGGAGTGAATGAAGCAGATAACTCTGGTCAGAGGTCCAAAGTTCAAGGAGGAAACCACGCAATGCAATGTGATTAGGGAAACTCCGCTTAATTGGAAATGAGTTCTGGGAAACCTGGGTTTCTTCCTCTTGTTACATAAAGGCACCTCTGTTCTTGTTTTCATTTCTTATGTTTATTTTCTCATTGAGACAAAGGCTCACTGTATTGCCATCAGACCAGCGTGCCATGGCATCAGCCTAGCACAGGGCAGTCTTAACTATCTTGGTTCAAGTGAAGGTTCGAGGCATTTAAGTATACATTCTGAAATTGTTTTGCCTGTGGAGTTTTGTGGCTATTTTCTAGCCGAAGCATTTTCCCCACATATCCAGATAAGAGCTTGTCTTGTAATCACTTGGTAGACCTCAATCTGTTGTTGTCTTGGAGTCTCTCTGGTGCTGTAACAATATTTTACCTTTGCTTTCAGTTTTATGAAAACTGCACCATTCTTGGGCGGCGTCTATGGCTTAAAAAAGTAGGGCGCTTGCTACATATGCCGGAAGTGGTGGGTTCAAACAGAGCCCCAGACAAAAACTGCAAAAAAAAAAAAAAAAAAAAGAAAAGAAGAAAGAAACAAAAAACTGCACCATTCCCTTCAGCACTCTCCCTCATGGGAGACAAAACCTATTTTTAGAAAAGCCCTGAAAAGCCATTAGAGTTAATTTAGGTCTCTATTTTTCTTTTGAGGAAAAAGTTTACTTTCATATGGACAATGCTGTTTTCAGATGCGGGAACGACTGTGGTCTATAAGTAGAACAAACTTGTCTTCCCATATTTTGCACCTTTTGTCATTATCATTGTTTTTCTTATTTTATTTTATATAGTTATATATTTTTGAGACAGTGTATCTTTCACCACGGATAGAGTGCTGTGGTATTATAGTTAACAGGAACCTCAACCTCCTGGCCTCAAGAGATACTCTCGCCTTAAGCTTGTTAAGTTGCTGGGGCAACAGGTGTCTGCCACTCGCCCCACTAATTTTTTCTAATTTTGGTATAAACAGGGCTCAGACTGCTCTCAAATGCCTGTGTTGAAGCAATCCACCCACTCACTGTCCCACAGTGCTAGGTTTACAGACACTATCCACTGCATCTGGCCTGTACATGCCTCTTCACATTGTGCTCACCTGCTGGGCTGAAAATTCTCACTTCATTCTTATAATCCCTAAAATGCAGTATATATTTCTTACATGCTGTCCTATACCATCTTGCTACTATGCTGGGCATAATTTTACAGACAAAATTTGTAATGTATATTTATTCAATTGTGATGAAATGCAATGACATAATTTTGTATTTTTAAATTTCTTTCAGTTATATGTGATCATTCTACCCAGAGCAATTCAAAAGTGCTTGGCGTGAATATTTTATTACCAGTGATAATCCTGAGAAGATACGAAAAGGATAGCCCTGAGAATTTAAACTCAGTAAAAGACTGGGATAGGGCGTGTGAGTATAAGCAGCAGAAAGTATGTTACAATGGAGTGGACGGAAGTTTATCAGCTATGCATGGTAAAACCTGCGAATGCAGTAAATGTTTCAAAGTTGTCAGAAAATTATCAAATACAAATAGATGTAAGATGATATGTACCAGGGAAACAACATTGGAATGTAAAAAATATGGGAAAACCTTAAAACTATGCTCAAACTTTGGTAAACATAAGATAAACCATTTTGTGGAAAAGCAGTACAAATGTAAAGATTGTTGCAAAGTCTTTAAATCTTGCTCAAGACTGTCTAAGCACAGGGTAGTTCATACTGCAGAGAAAATTTCCCATTGTGAGAAGGATGACAAGCGTCTTAGCCACAGCTCAAAATATTCTAACTATAAGACAAATTATAATGTGGAGAAGCCCTGCAAATGTAAAGAATGTGACAAATCCTGTAACGATGACTCATCCCTTTCTGTACATAAAAGAATTCATTCTGGAGAGAAACCCCACATATGTGAAGAATGTGGCAAAGCCTTTAACAATTCCTCAACTCTTTCTGTACATAAAAGAATTCATTCTGGAGAGAAACCCTACAAATGTGAAGAATGTGGAAAAGCCTTTAACTGGTACTCAAACTTTTCTGTACATAAAAGAATTCATTCTGGGGAGAAACCCTATAAATGTGAAGAATGTGGAAGAGCCTTTAACTGGTACTCAAACTTTTCTCTACATAAAAGAATTCATTCTGGGGAGAAACCCTATAAATGTGAAGAATGTGGAAAAGCCTTTAACTGGTACTCAAACTTTTCTGTACATAAAAGAATTCATTCTGTGGAGAAACCCTATAAATGTGAAGAATGTGGAAGAGCCTTTAACTGGTACTCAAACTTTTCTCTACATAAAAGAATTCATTCTGGGGAGAAACCCTATAAATGTGAAGAATGTGGAAGAGCCTTTAACCGGTACTCAAACTTTTCTGTACATAAAAGAATTCATTCTGGGGAGAAACCATACAAATGTGAAGAATGTGGAAAAGCCTTTAAACAGTACTCATCCCTGTCTGTACATAAAAGAATTCATTCTGGGGAGAAACCCTATAAATGTGAAGAATGTGGAAGAGCCTTTAACCGGTACTCATATCTTTGTAGACATAAGAAAATTCATTCTGGAGAGAAACCATACAAATGTGAAGAATGTGGAAAAGCCTTTAACAATTCCTCAACCCTTTCTGTACATAAAAGAATTCATTCTGGAGAGAAACCCTACAAATGTGAAGAATGTGGAAAAGCCTTTTACCGGCACTCACACCTTTCTGTACATAAAAAAACTCATTCCGAAGAGAAACCCTACAAATGTGAAGAATGTGGAAAAGCCTTTAAACAGTACTCATCCCTTTCTGTACATAAAAGAATTCATTCTGGAGAGAAACCCTACAAATGTGAAGAATGTGGAAAAGCATTTTACCGGCACTCACACCTTTCTGTACATAAAAAAACTCATTCCGGAGAGAAACCCTACAAATGTGAAGAATGTGGCAAAGCCTTTAAACACTACTCAAACTTTTCTGTACATAAAAGAATTCATTCTGGAGAGAAACACTTCAAATGTGAAGAATGTGGCAAAGCCTTTAAACAGTGCTCATCCCTTTCTGTACATAAAAGAATTCATTCTGGAGAGAAACCCTACAAATGTGAAGAATGTGGAAAAGCCTTTAACCAGTCCTCAACCCTTTCTGTACATAAAAGAATTCATTCTGGAGAGAAACCCTACAAATGTGAAGAATGTGGAAAAGCTTTTAATGAGGCCTCAACCCTTTCTATACATCAAAGAATTCATTCTGGGGAGAAACCCTACAAATGTGAAGAATGTGGCAAAGCCTTCAACTGGTACTCACACCTTTCTATACATAAAAGAATTCATTCTGGAGAGAAACCCTACAAATGTGAAGAATGTGGCAAAGCCTTTAAGGATTCCTCAAACCTTTCTGTACATAAAAGAATTCATTCTGGAGAGAAACCCTACAAATGTGAAGAATGTGAAAAAGCCTTTAAACAGTGCTCATCCCTTTCTGTACATAAAAAAACTCATTCCGGAGAGAAACCCTACAAATGTGAAGAATGTGGAAAAGCCTTTAACCATTACTCAACCCTTTCTGTACATAAAAAAATTCATTCTGGAGAGAAACCCTACAAATGTGAAGAATGTGGAAAAGCCTTTAACCAGTCCTCAAAACTTTCTGTACATAAAAGAATTCATTCTGGAGAGAAACCCTACAAATGTGAAGAATGTGGAAAAGCTTTTAATGAGGCCTCAACCCTTTCTATACATCAAAGAATTCATTCTGGGGAGAAACCCTACAAATGTGAAGAATGTGGCAAAGCCTTCAACCGGTACTCACACCTTTCTATACATAAAAGAATTCATTCTGGAGAGAAACCCTACAAATGTGAAGAATGTGGCAAAGCCTTTAAGGATTCCTCAACCCTTTCTGTACATAAAAGAATTCATTCTGGAGAGAAACCCTACAAATGTGAAGAATGTGGAAAAGCCTTTTACCGGCACTCAAACCTTTCTGTACATAAAAAAACTCATTCCGGAGTTAAACCCTACAAATGTGAAGAATGTGGAAAAGCCTTTAACCATTACTCAACCCTTTCTGTACATAAAAGAATTCATTCTGGAGAGAAACCCTACAAATGTGAAGAATGTGGAAAAGCCTTTTACCAGCACTCACACCTTTCTGTACATAAAAAAACTCATTCCGGAGAGAAACCCTACAAATGTGAAGAATGTGGAAAAGCCTTTGCACAGTGCTCACACTTGTCTGTACATAAAAGAATTCATTCTTGATAGAAACCCTATGAATGGCAACAATGTGGCAAATTCTTTAATCACTACTCACACCTTTCTGTACATAAAAAAAATTCATTCTGGAGAAAAAGGTTACAAATATGAATACTGTGGCAAACCCTTTTACTCAGAGTGAAACCAGCCTGTACATTAAAAGAAAATGAGATAACATGGAAACCCTAGAAATGTGAAGAATGTGGCAGTACCTTACTTGGTGTTTGTAACTTAATGAAGGTTATAGGAATTTACACTGGAGAGAAATTCCACAACTGTGAACGGTTTGGTGATGCAGTTAACCAGAGCTCAAAGTTTACTACACATAAAAATTCATATTGGAGATTAATCTTACAAATGAGAACAATATGGCAAACGTTTTAACTGATCCTTGGCCCTTAGTAAACATAAGAGAAATCATGTCAGAAAAATCAGAATATGAAGGTGTGTGGAAGCTTTATGCCAGAAATCACAGTTTTCTGTACACAGTAGAATTCATGTTGAACAGAAAGGCTATAAATGTGAAGAAGGTGACAAGTGTTTAACTTCTGCTCAAACCTTTCTCTATGAAATTTATGACAGAACAAAACCCCTTCAACTCTGAAGACAGTGTCGAATCCAGGATTCACACATTTCAGTACAGAACAGGATTCATAGAGATATTCTACAATTGTGAAGAATATGACAATGTCCTTAAATGTTTCTCATACTTTTGTAATCATAATTCATATGGAAGAAATTCTCTACAAATGTCAATGATGTCTTAAAGTTGTGTTTATCATGTTTTGTAGGGCTAGGGAGAGACAGGGGCAGGTGATTCTAGGGCATCCTTGCTCATAATGAGAAGGAACAAAATTGCCAGAGTGGGCTGCCAAGAGAGGAAAGTATTTCAGGAAGGCTTTCAAAAACTGAACTTATGTTTGCTCTACAAAAATGACTCTCAGAGGTAGAGACGCCCCAGGGTGGAGATAGGGCCAAGGCCACTAAAAGGGGTCTTTGTAGCATGCATACAAGTAAGGTGACAGTAGCCTCAAGGGACCCATTTTCATAAACACAGTAAAATATTCACCAGTTTTTTTTTTTTATTATTTGAGACAGAGTTTCACTTATTAACCCTCGGTAGAGTGCTATAGTGTCTCTGTTCACAGCAACCTCCAAATCCTTTGGCCCAGGTGATTCTGTTGCCTTAGCCTCCCTAGCAGGTGGGACTACAATCACTTATCACAGTTTACAAATACTATGACAACTTCTAGAAATGGCTTTACAGGGATAGAAATGGGAGGACTCTCCATTCGGGAATTTTTCTCCCTTTCCAGTAAAAATAGTAAATATATTATTCCCCTCCCCCACCACTTAACATAGATTTGGAAAATTGTCATGAACGGGAAAAATCTCACTAACCCAGGGTGTTCTCCACTTGATAAGGTAGATGTCTCCCTTCTCTAGAGTGTACTGTGCTTTAATAAACTTTGACCTTTTGCTCACTTGTACCTACTTGTTCTGCTCATTTGTTCCACTGTCTTGGTACCAGTAACTATGCTGTGTCACCTGGAACCAAAAACCAGGGATCACACACTTGACATCTGTTCCCCATATGTGACATTTTAGTGCCAAAATCTGGGAGGAAAGTGTACATTTTCAGCAAGATAAGGTAATGGAACATTAGACATTCTGAATTCACGCTGCCTGATGCACAGTACTTATCACACTTACAGCTTTCACTCTCTTTGCTTTCTAGGTAATGTAGCTCCTTACCTACCCCTGCTCCATTTCCTTCTTTTTTTTTTTCCCATCTCCACAATGCACATCATCCTCCAGTTCATCCTGATATTGAAAAGCATACAAAGGGGCGTCTGGCTCCACAAGCAGAACATTAAACCAGATTTTTAAGGTCTTGATATGGAGAATTGGGATGAAGAGACAGCAAGAGAAAGCCAGGCCAGCATCAGTGCCCAAGAAACAGAAGGAAGCTTTGAAATGATTGCTACCACTAGGGAAGAAGGTTGTCAGGAACAGAGTTACTCTAGGGTCAGGCAAGAAGCCAGCAGGCCAGAGCCCTTCCCGCATCATGACTATGGGTTCCTGGAGTCAGGAATGGCTCAGGAAGTAGCCTCTGTTGGGACCATCCCCTCACTACTAGAGAGATGCCCTGGAAGTGACATTTCTCTCTCCTGAAGATGGAGGATCAAACTTGCCTTCTAGACCCTGTGAAATCCCTGAACCAGCTCTGACTCTGGAACTCTTTTAGTTTGGTGGACACACTCCAGCTTCAGACAAGGTCCACCTGAGATGCTGGGAAGGCTGGTTGTTAGGTTTCTGTCTCTCTGTGTCACAGTAAAGAAAGTGATGTTCATAACATGAGAGCCACCCCTCTATTCTCCCCAAACATTCAGGGCCTCTCTTTCCCTCTCATATCTTTCGTAAAAATGGAAGGTAAAATATAAACCTACAGTGTACTCTAAAGTCCCTCTGCTCCCTGGTTGATGATGCCTTGTTTATTTTTTCTTTCAGTGCTTTCCAGCTGACCTACCCCATTGTTTGATAAAGTCTGAACTTTAAGAGACGTAAATCCTGTAAAACTACCTTCCCAGGCCTTTACATAGAAAAGACTTAACTGGGATCACATTTCCATTAAAAATAGGGAAAAAACTTAATGCAAGACGGAACCAGTATGTAAGACAGAGATGTGAAGAAACTCATGAATACGAAGAAACATGGGTGGAAAGGAACACTAAAAGGAAAGAGAATGATTTCGTGTCGGACAAAACTTAGTAACAATATTTCTTCTAAAATAAGTGATGATTTAAGAAGAAAATATGCTTTTTTTTTTTTCTTTTGAGACATAGTCTGAAGCTGTTACCCTGGGTAGAGTGCTATAATATCACTGCTCACAGCAATTTCAAACTCTCGGCCATAAGCGATCCTCTTTCCTCAGCTTCCTAAGTAGCTGCACTAAGGCCCTCACCACCAATATCAGACCAGATATTTTTTGGGTTATAGTTGTCATTGTTTGGTGGGCCCAGGTTTGATATGAACCCACCAGATCTGGTGTATGTGGCTGGCACCTTAGCTGCTTGAGCTACATGTGCCGATCCAAGAAGAAAATTTTCTGACAAACATTGGCTTCAGCACGTCAAAAATGGTCTGTGTAAGGGCTAACGTTTGCAAAGGCAAATTTATGAAAAATTTTGTATGTGAACAGGTTGGCCTAACTGAAAAGGGAATCTCCAGGTAAGTGCTACTTTTGTTTTGAGATTTTGTTTAAAACCTCATCAGATTGCTCTGTATTTGCTGAAAGTGACAAACATCAATTATTAGGCATCATTCTGCCACAATAGTATTAAATCTGCTGCTCTGTATTTTCTTCTGCCAGCCTGAAGCTGTATTTCCTTAGTTATGGGTTTCGAGATCACTACCCAAGGTTATGAGTTACTCTTTTGAAAATGAAGCAAAGAAAAACAGGAGCGAACTTTATCCTTTAAAACACTAGCCTCTTTTTCTTACTGCCTGACATTTTCACTCCTTCCTCTGTGTCTTTAATTCACTCCTCACACGTCTTGGCTTTTTGTTGCTAAGATAAGAAGACAATGTATGTGTATCTGCTGCCACCCTTAAACAACACATTTTTTCTTTAACAAGAAATGGCCAAACTGGACCATTTCTGGTTGTGGTATAAACTGGAGACTACCTGCTCTCCTTGCTCCCCTTTTTGAGTTGTGACTTTCTCAATCAAGTAAGATGGATTTTTCCCCTGCTGCATGAATGGTGTCTCTTTTATAAACCTGTGGCCTTGATCATATGCCCTTGGCTTAAAGCTCTAGTTTGCCACCCCTCAAGTGGAGACAAATGGTCTATGTTAAACCTCCTCAGACTCCATGAAAAGATCCAGGAAGACACCCCAGACTCCTCTCAGGCTGAATCAATGGGCAGCTCTTTCACTGTGGTCAGTAGCAAAACTTCAGGCAGACAGGGAGGTCGTGTGACCAAGAGGACTTGGTGAGGCAAAGGCTAAAAAGAGGTACCCAGGCAGAGGTAAGTCTGAAACTCAGGAATTGAGGGTTGAAAGTGGGTGCATGCTTGTTAAGGAATGCCACCTGCCACTGGAATCTGACCTTGGGACTCTGAGTGAGAAAATGCAGAACTCGGGCAGCGCCTGTGGCTCAGTGAGTAGGGCGCCGGTCGCATATGCCGAGGGTGGCGGGTTCAAACCCGGCCCCTGCCAAACTGCAACAAAAAAAAAAAGCTGGGCATTGTGGCGGGCGCCTGTAGTCCCAGCTGCTCGGGAGGCTGAGGCAAGAGAATCGCGGAACCCCACGAGTTGGAGGTTGCTGTGAGCTGTGTGATGCCACGGCACTCTATCCGAGGGCAGTACAGTGAGACTCTGCCTCTACAAAAAAAAAAAAAAAGAAAGAAAATGCAGAACTCAGCCCACTCTGGCAACCTGAGATGGGCACAACATTTTCCACAGGCCCAGTTAATACTTGGTCCATGACAATGATGTCTTCATGGGCAGCCAACTGTTTGTTACAATGGCTCTAGGGATGCCCAGCGCAAAGGGTAGTCTACCCTCTCTTTACCTATGGAAAGCTGTGGGCCAAGGCTTTCTAATAAATACTGGGGCTACGTATTCATTGCTTAATACTTCACTCTCCCCTCTGACTAAGCAAGCTGGTTCTGTAGCAGCAGTGACAGGACAGCTGGAACACAAATTCTTTCTTCAACCTCTTACGTGCTAGATTGCAGAAAAAGTTGACTCATCAGTTCCTTTAGATGCCTGATTTCCTTGTCTATTGTTGGGGAGAGAATTATTGTCTAAATTAAATACTCACGATTACTGATTCTCTAGGAAACAATAGCCTTCCCATGAAGGTACTCTCTGAACATACCTGGTAGGTGTTTACTCTATTGTCTGGAGGATGAGGAGAGATGCCCAGAAATCAACATCCAGGTAAATTTCTCTATCTGGGAAGAGCTTCCCCCTGGGAAACCTCAGGACTACCTCAGTAGAGATTCACTTAATACTAAAAATGTTCACACCCTCAGAAACAGGAAGTATTAGTAGACCTCGCGCCTTTGATTGACAAATTTATGAGACATGGCTTTCACAAGTTTGTGCTGTGGAATAACATGCTACAAATACAGATGAGAGTCAATCTGTTACCCAAATAGCAAATGGTAACAATGCTTTTTAATCTTTTTTTTTTTTTTTTGCTTAAAGTTAATGTCTTTAATTTATAATGTGCTTTATATACATTGTTTGAAATTATTTTGTGAATTCTTTTATTATAGCTAAGTCAGTCATACAGTACCTCAAAGACAGACACAAAGTCTTAAGTACTATGTATTTCCAAACTGAAAAAGCTTCTATTTGCACAGCCTGTAGGGCCAAAAGGTATTTTTTGTCCCCAATGCTTTCTTGGAAAATAAAAAAATAAAAAGACATAATTCCCAAATATCAATTAACAAGTTCAGAAAATATCATTTTATTTTCTTCTCATACAGTAAAACACAGAAACTTTCTTTAACTGTTGCCAGAATAGACATTAACAGTAAAGGATTACTGTTTAGTGGTGAAACCACTGGTTGTATAACATTCGTAGGGCAAGCAGAGATTATTATATTTACATGAGCAAATTTCTCATATCTAATTCTGATTTCTAATATCTGGTTAGAATAAATGGGTAGTCATTAAAAAAAACTGAAGGTGATACTAATTAAAAGATTTTTATAATAATTTTGTGTATAATACATATGATTTAGATATTATGATATACCTAAGTATACATATATAAATCACCTTTCTAAACATAAGTAATAAACTAAATCTAAAATTTAATTATAGGGTTATAGGTTAATTTATAATTTAATTATATAGTTATAGGTTAACTGATGACTCCATGCTGAACCTCAGAGTCGAAGCATACTCTTATTGGACACACTTTTTTTTCTTTTTTTTTGTAGACACAGAGTCTTACTTTACGGCCCTCGGGAGAGTGCTGTGGCATCACACAGTTCACAGCAACCTCCAACTATTGGGCTTAGGCGATTCTCCTGCCTCAGCCTCCCGAGTAGCTGGGACCACAGGCGCCCGCCACAATGCCCGGCTTGGACATACTCTTAGTTGACAATGTGAATGTTGCTTTCTTGGCATTGTTGTTATTATTGCTTGATATTTTGATGCAGCAATCGTCTGATTTTTTTCTGAATGTATTTATTTTTATTAATTCTTTGCGAGTTTTGTTTCTAGTCTTTGTCTTTAATATTGTTATTGTTGTTGAATTTTAAGCCTTTTTCATTTTGTGACAAGGCTGGAAACCTAATAAACACATGTATATGTAAAAGGAAAAATAAAAAAGTAAGTCAGAGAAGACTAACTCATTCATTCAGCAAATATTTTCTAGAGTTTAACCTGAACAAGATTATCTGCTTTGGGCAGCGCCTGTGGCTCAAGGACTAGGGCGCAGGTCCCATATGCTGGAGGTGTCGGATTCAAACCTAGCCCCAGCCAAAAACCAAAAAAAAAAAAAAAAAAAGAAAAGAAATAAGTTGATAAGTGGAATTTTGGGTGGCGCCTGTGGCTCAAGGAGTAGGGTGCCAGTCCCATATGCCGGAGGTGGCGGGTTCAAACCCAGCCCTGGCCAAAACCCACAAAAAATTGTCTCAAGGAATAGAGCGCCAGCCCCATATGCCGGAGGTGGCGGGTTCAAACCCAGCCCGGGCCAAAAACTGCAAAAAAAAAAAAAAAAAAAAGATTATCTGCTGAGCATTTTGGGATAACAGTAAAAAATCAGTTTTGAACCCACTACTCTAAAATTGTGTGATCTGATATAAACATATGTTCAAAATAAGCTTTTTAAAGTGATGTCATCTTTACTGGGCCAATATTTACATTAAAGCAATGATGTAAAATACAAAAAGAATAAAAATTAATTATATATCTGTGTTAATTTGAAGATTTCTCAATTTTTTTATTTTTATTAGTTCCCTAATTAACCTTTATGACAGTATTCCAACCCAATGTTCTTTCCTGAGGCTACAGTCTTCTATTTGTAAAATTCACCAAATCCATTTTCCAAGTATTAAAGTATTGAATCAAGGATTAAGTTTCAAGATATTTGTTTCCTTCAGTTCACAAGGAGAACTCTGGATTATACACTTCATGACTTAGGTGTACAGTAACAGTAAACATGCAATAAAATATTTATAGTAATAAAGACTTTAATCTCATATGGTATAGCACACAGGTTAAATTACAGGAATTTTAATTTATGATATAACTTATGACTAAAAGACTCTGGCATATTCACCTGCTTCTCACTACCATGTTTAATCATAGTTCCATTCTACAAACAATTGATGAGGTCATGGCCAGACCATCATTTTGCTTCACATCACTGCTGGTCTCCCCGCAGCCATCAGTGAGGTGTGTGGATGCAGCTTCCTGGTTCAGGACCAGAAGCTGAGCAAATAAGCATTGTCACTGCAAAGGTATGACTCAAAGCTTTGCATCAGAATTATCCTTATCTTTGAACAAACCAGGCTCTTCTGGACCAAGACAAAATAAAGCTCTGAATTCAGGTGTGAAATGAAGTGTCCAAAGAAGGGAATGGAGATGACAGGATCTACCCTGATTTCTGATTCTGCTTAAATTGGTGAATTCTCTAGGAGGAGGTGACTCCAAAACGTTAGTCTTTAATTTTTTCCCTTGTCCATACTGATTATTTGTCACACTGGAATAATCCTCTCCAAATAGATCCTCAAACATTGTACAACTAAATACTACTTGGCTAAGGCACAGCCCCAGCCCCAGCCAGAACACGCAGTGGATGAACCGGCCCCAACTGGGCGCCGGCTTGTTGGCGAGGATGTGTGTTCGAAATGTGATTATCTTAATTTTTATTTCTTTTTGTAATTATAAAGAAATTTATTTGAGATTTGAGAATTATGTTTGTGAACTTGCCACTGTGCGCTTATAGTGACAACCCTGTACAAATCACTCAGCAAGGTTCCATAATCTTGGTCTATCACTGTCTCACAGTTGTGTTCTCATTGACTTGTGTTGGTGTGTTGATGCATTTTGTTTATTTTTGTTATTGTGTGTTATTGTATGTTCTTGGGAGAATGTTAGAGTTTGACTCAGCAATGAACAAACCTTTGGAAATTTCTTCCTTTTTTTTTGTGAGATACTATCTTAATATATCACCCTCTGTAGGGTGCCGTGGCCTCACAGCTCACAGCAACCTCAATCAATTGGGGTACTCTAGTGATTCTCTTGCCTCAGCCTCCCAAGTTGCTGGGACTACTGGCCCTCACATCAATGCCTGGCTATTTTTCAAGACAGGGTCTTGCTGTTGCTCAGGCTGGTCTCAAACCTGGGAACTCAGGCAATTCACCTGCCTCAGCCTCACAGAGACCTGTACAACTAATTTTTTTTTTTTTTTTGAGACAAAGGCTCATGCTGTCACCCAGGGTACAGTGCCTGGTATCACAGCTCATAGCAACCTCAAACTCTTGGACTCAAGTGATTCTGTTGCCTCAGCTTCCCAAGTAGCTGGGACTATAGGTGCCAGATACATTGCCCTGCTGTTTTCTGTTATTGTTGTTGTTGCAGTTATCGTTGTTTTAGCTGGCCTGGTCTGGGTTTGAACTTGCCAACCTTGGTGTCTGTGACCAGTGCCCTATACACTTAGCTGGTGGCACCATCGGTGCAGGAAATATTTTTTTTTTAAAATATTTTACTGACATTCTGAATGTGAAGGGTAATACAACAGCAGCCATGATGGACATTCAGAGAAAACTAAAGACTTACAAAATTGCATTGAAGGTTAGATTAGGCACTGGCTTCAGTACGTACCTTTCCAAGTGGAGTACTTTTTTTTTTTTTTTGTAGAGACAGAGTCTCACTTTGTTGCCCTCGGTAGAGTGCCGTGGCATCACACAGCTCACAGCAACCTCCACCTCCTGGGCTTAAGCGATTCTCTTGCCTCAGCCTCCCAAGTAGCTGGGACTACAGGTGCCCGCCACAACGCCCGGCTACCAAGTGGAGTACTTTAAATGTGACCATAGTCATATTCAGGAATGAGGTATGTAGCAGAGTCCTGATACAATAAAAATGTCAAGTTATATCGATGTACTTGAGGAGAAAATCTTTACTTTCCTCCAATGATTCATAGAAGAAACTTAACAGTGTTTATTCTTCTGAATACTTCCTATAAGTTTATAAATACACACTTTATAAGGAATAAATTATATCATTCTCCATTGTTCTTTCATTTACTGTTTTCCTAGCTATGGTTAACTGACCAGTATTGATCAGTCTGAGATCAGTTCTGAGGCCAATTTCATAAATTCTCAGGATTAGTGTCTATTGTTGGTCAACCATCTTCTCCTTACTCCCATGCTGCAGAATCAGCACAGACCAGCAACAGCCCAAGCCATGTCCACACCTCTTGAGAAAATGCCCATGAATTTGGATTCCATAGAAAACAGGCTTCCAGTCCTCTGGGTGAGAGTGGAGGGGAATGCTGGGAGTTCAGAATTGCAGGTATAGAATATATAGTTTTATGCCTGGCAGGAGAGTGCCATGGCACATTCGTAAGACCTCTCTAGGGAAGGAGTTCTGGTTTTTAGAGGGTCTCTGCCCTGGGATAAAATAGAAGGGGATCTGAATTCTGCTCACTTGTTTGTATAGAGTATACTGCCAGCCATTCTCATGGGGGAAGGGACTCCCATCCACTTGAAGATGGATTTTGTACCTTTTGTTTGTTTCCTTGGGGTCACAGCTCACCTCAGCAGGGCTGATGTGCGTTCTTAAACCTTCTCTCTTGGCTCAGCTCCAAACCATCAGCATACTTGCCAAACTTCTGTCCTTTAAGTCTCCTTCTGGACAGGAGCCTCTGTGGAAAGCTGGCTCCAGTTGGCCATCTTGCCTCCACCCCCCACCCACCCCATTTTTCTATTTTGTTAGCAGGGACAAGGTCTCACTCTTATTTAGCCTGGTCTAGAATTCCTGAACTCATGTGATCCACACACCTCCATTCCCAGAGTGCTATGATTACAGTCACGAGCTACCGCACCCAGCCCATAACTGCCATTTACAAGGATAACTTGTAAATCCATGAGAAGCACAGATTGTGAATCTTTAGTATACAGTTAGGGCACTAAAATTTTAAAAAGCACATGAAAATCATTGATGAAAAGCTTTGATAAGAAAATATTCAGTATTGGGGCTTAACACTAGAAAAACATCATTTTCATGTGATTGATATATTGGTGTTCTCCTTACACAAAAGAGAAAAGCTGTAATTCAGCTTTTAGAAGCAAAGAAAAGCCTTACATTCTGCAAAGTTTGACCAATAAAGCATAACGTGGATATTGTAATAAATGGCGTGAAATTGGTGTATGAAATGAACAATTAGAAATAAATGATATATTGTGATTAAGTTAAAAGTTGATAACAGAAGATGAAAAAGCTATTTGATGCAATAAACTAAAACATACAAAATTAATTATTATAAATAATATGGGCTGCATACTAATTATCTAATTAAGCTTTTAAAATCATGTACCTTCAAGAATGTTATTTCAGAACTACTGAAATGTCCCTATTAACACAGGCAATATAAAATGATATAATTTGTCACATTTATAACAAAGGCTAGACTTGGTGGCTAATGCCTGTACTCCTAGAACTCTGGGAGGCTGAGGAGGGTAGAATGCTTGAGCTCAGAAGTTCAAGACCAGCCAGAGAAAAGTTGATACCCCCATCTCTGCTACAAAAGGCTGGGCGAGGTGGCTCACACCTGTAATCCTAGCACTCTGGAAGGCCGAAGCCTGTGGATTGTCTGAGCTCAGAGGTTGGAGACAGCCTGAGCCAGACTGAGACCCCATCTCTAAAAACAACTGGACATTGTGGTGGGCGCCTATAGTCCTAGCTACTTGGGAGTCTGAGGCAAGAGAATTGCTTGAGCCAAGAGTTGGGGGTGGCTGTGAGTTATGATGCCACCGCACTCTACCAAAGGTGACAAAAGTGAGACTCTGTCTCAAAAAAATAAGACAAAGGTAGGGCGCCTATAGCTCAGTGGCTAGGGTGCCAGCCACATACATCAGTGCTGGTAGGTTTGAACCCAGCCCAGGCCCGTCAAATTACAATGACAACTACAACCACAAAATAGCCGGGCATTGTGGCAGGCTCCTGAAGTCCCAGTTACTTGGGAGGCTGAGGCAAGACAATCACTTAAGCCCAAGCGTTTGAGGTTCCTGTGAGCTCTGACGCCACAGCACTCTACTGAGAGGAACATGCTGAGACTCTGTGTCAAGAAACAGAACAAAACACAGCAGCGCCTGTGGCTCAAGGAGTAGGGCGCCGGCCCCATATACCGGAGGTGGGGTGTGTACAAACCCGGCCCTGGCCAAAAACTGCAAAAAAAAGAAACCAAACCAAACAAACAAACACAAAAACTAGCCAGGCATTGTGGTGGGTATTTGTACTTCCATCTATTGGAGAGGTTGAAGCAAGAGGATGTCTTGAGTGCAAGACTTTGAGGTTGCTGAGAGCAATGATGATGCCACAGCACTCCACTCAAGGACACAGAGTGAGACTGTGACAAAAAAACAAACAAACAAAACCCCATATACATATCTATATATATATATCTATATATCTATATATACACACACACACACACAAAATTTAATTATACTGAAAAGCTTCTGTACAGCCAAGGAGACAACAATCAAAGCAAATAGACAACCTACTCAATGGGAAAGGATATTTGCATATTTTGAATCAGACAAAAGCTTAATAACCAGGATCTATACAGAACTTCAATTAATCCACAAGAAAGAAACCAACAATCCCATACATCTATGGGCAAGAGAGATGGATACAGTTATCTCTAAAGAAGACGTACAAATGGCTAGGAAACACATGAAAAAGTGCTCATCATCCCTAATTATTAGAGAAATGCAAATTAAAACCACCCTGAGATATCATCTAACCCCAGCAAGAAATGTCTATATCACAAAATCTCAAACTGCAGATGCTGGCACAAATGTGGAGAGAAAGGAACACTTTTACACTGCTGGTGGGACTGCAACTAACACAACTTTTTTGGAAGGAAGTATGGAGAAACCTCAAAGAACTCAACCTAGACCTCCCATTTGATCCTGCAATCCCATTACTGGGCATCTATCCAGAAGGAAAACAAAAACCTTTTATTATAAAGACACTTGTACCAGGCTATTTATCACAGCCCAATTTACAATCACTAAAATGTGGAAACAGCCTAAATGTCCTTCAACCCAGGAATGGATTGGTAAGCTGTGGTATATGTATACCATGGAATATTATTCAGCCATCAAAAAATGGAGATTTTGCAGCATTTGCACTAACCTGGATGGAGGTGGAACACATTATTTTTAGTGAAACATCACAGGAATAAAAAAGTATGAATCCTATGTATTTAACTTTGATATGAGGATAATTAATGACAATTAATGACATGGTGGGGCATGGGGGAAGGGGAAACCAGACAGAGAAGGAGGGAGGAGTGAGGGAAAGGAAAAGAAGAAAAAAAAAAAAGACAAGAAAACAGTGACTAATTCTCAGATAAATTGGATTTAATTTTGACCAAAGTACATTACTTAAACATTAATTTTTAATTCAACTTGTTAATATCTTGTTTAGGATATTGCATCTTCATTTATAAGTGAAATATGTTTGTAATTTCCCCTTTATAATAATATATTTTCTCCAATTTTAATATCAGGTGTATCCAGATTAAATAGAATAATTTTGAAGTATTTCTTCTTTTTCTATTGTCCATAAGATTTGGCATGATCTGTTTTTTGAAATTATCTTTTACTTTTATTTATAAATTAGTTGTCTATTTTTTGAGATTTTGGGAAAAAAATAATAAGTTAACTGATGACTCCATACTGAGCCTCAGAGTCAAAGCATTCTATAATAGATATACTCTTATCTGACAATGTGAATGTTACTTTCTTTGCATTATTATTACCATTATTGCTTAATATTTCAATGCACAAATCGTCTGACATTTTTTCTGAATGTATTTATCTTCGTTTGTTCTTAACGAGGTTTTTGTTTCTAGTCCTTATCTTAAACATTGTTATTGTTATTAAATTTTAAGCCTTTTTAATTCTGTGAAGGCAAAAAGTGGAAAACTAATAAACCCATGCATATATAAAAAATTAAAATATATATATAGAATAACAAACTAAAGAATATAAAGTTATAATTTTTGCATTCAATTGAAGTTAGCTTGATATGAGACTGAATTATATTCTTATGTCTTTAATGAACTTTTTATAATTTCCATTCTTCAAGGTGTTCAGAAAGAAAATATCTATACAATTCATGTAAACTAAGAAGGAAATCAGACTAATTAAAAATCAATAAAACAGAAAAGAATGTAGCAAGAAAAGAAATGAGGATAACATATCTAGAAGAAATAAAGTAAAAGTAACTTTAACTCATTTATATTTAATGTAATTAACACATTAATCTAAAAAGACAATATGGCTGAATAGACTTACAATAAATGAGTTTCTACAATATTAGTTCTAGAAAAGACTCCTTACAGATTCACAACTAAAATAGGTTAAAAGTAAAAGGACAAAAAACCCGTATGCCAAGCAAATAGTAACTGAAAGATGGTGGAGTAGCTATAATCATATGAGACAATATATACTTGTGGCCTAAACAGCCAGGAGAAAAATGTAATAATAAAACCAGACCCTTTACCCAGAATCCTCAATATCTATACATACTCACAAACCTCATTTAGGTATATTATATTATACATCTTGTAAAAGTGAGACATCTCATTTAGGTATATTATATTACATATCTTGAAAAAAGTGATAACAGAAGCTGAAAAAGCTACTATTTGATGCAATAAACTAAAACATATATATAACCTCATTGCTTCCAAATATATGAAATAAATCATGACAGAATTAAAAGAATAAAAAGGACATGGTTTGATGTAATACCCAACTTTTCTTCCCTTTTTAAAATTTCAGATTAATAAGAGGGTACAAACAATTAGGTTACAATGTTTGCGTTTGTTAGGTCAATTTTGCTTGTAGTTGTGTCCGTCACCCAGGAGGTGTCCCCATATAATCTTACCTAAGATACCATTTTCAATAATCAATTGAAAGATTAGAAAAAGATTAATAGGCTCCTGTGGCTCAGTTAGTAGGGCCCGGGCCCCATATACCAAGGGTGGCGTGTTGGAACCCAGCCCCAGCCAAATTGCAACAAAAAAATAGCCCCTTCTGGGCACCTGTAGTCCCAGCTACTGGGGAAGCTGAGGCAAGAGAATCGTCTAATGGCTTGGCGCCTGTAGCTCAACGGCTAAGGTACCAGTCACGTACACCAGAGCTGGTGGGTTCAAATCCAGCCTGGGCCTGCCAAACAACAATGACGACTGCAACCAAAAAATAAATAGCCAGGCGTTGTGGCAGGCACTTGTATTCCCAGCTATTTGGGAGGCTGAGGCAAGAGAATCGCTTAAGCCCAGGAATTGGAGGTTGCTGTGCGCTGTGATGCCAGGGCACTCTACCCAGGGCGACAGCGTGAGCCTCAGTCTGGAAAAAAAAAAAGAGAGAGAGAATCGCCTAAGCCCAAGATCTGGAGGTTGCTGTCAGCTGTGACGCCATAGCACTCTACCGAGGGCGATAAAGTGAGACTTTGTCTCTAAAAAAAAAAAAAGAAAGAAAGAAAAAGAAAAAGATTAATAAGAAAACACACAATTTAAACATTATGTATTACTTCAGCATGATAGAACTCTCTAGTAGCAAAATATAGCTGACCCTGGTGACTCAGGGCTATAATCCTACCACTCTTGGAGGATGAAGCAAGTGGATTACTTGAGCTCAGGAGAGTTTAAGATGAGCCTGAGCAAGATTGAGATCTCCTCTCCAAAAAATAACTGAGCTTTGTGGTGGGTGCCTACAGTCCCAGCTACTTGGGAGGCTGAGGCAAGAGAATCACTTGAGCCCAAGAATCTGAGGTTGCTGTGAGCCAGAGCACACTAAGGAGGTCAACCAGGTGAGACTCTGTCTCAAGAAACGCAAAAATAAATAGACGATCAAATAATTCTTAAACAAATGTAAAATGAAAAACACAACATATGTCAGGATTTCAAAATATATTGCAGAGCCACAAAAATAAAACCAATGTTGGGGCGGCGCCTTAGCTCAAGGAGTAGGGCATCAGCTCCATATACCGGAGGTAGCAGGTTCGAACCTGGCCCCGGCCAAAATACTGCAAAAAATAATAATAATAATACAACCAATGTGGTACTGGCACAAAGACAGGTAAGTACATGATGGAAAATGATAGGATGACCACAAATAAATTCTTCTGTATCTTTGATAAGGTGGTCATGAACACACAATGGAGAAGAGTTTCTTCAAGAAACAATGCGAGGGCAGGTATGGTGGCTCACGCCTGTAATCCCAGCACTTTGGAAGGCTGAGGGGGGAAGACTGCCTCAGCTCACAGGTTCCAGACCAGCTCACAGGTTCCAGACAGCGAGACCTCATTTCTAAAAATAGCCAGGGGTCGTGGCAGGTGCGTGTATTGCCAGCTACTTGGGAGGCTAAGGAAATTGACTCGCCAAAGAGTATGATGTGAGCCAGGTCACTTGACTGGGGGTGATGAAGTGAGACTCTGCCTCAAAAAAAAAAAAAGTGAAGAGAAGAGAAGAGAGGAAAACTGCATATTTACATAACAAAAAAGACATCAACTTATATCTTGCATCACTTACAAAAAAACTTTAAATAGATTAAATATGTATAACAGAAGAAATATAACTAATAAAACTGTTAGAGGGACAAAGAGGAAACTAGATCATGACATTCATCTGGGCCCTATTTTTTTTTTGATATGACAATAAATGCTTATAAGCAACAAAAAACAGAACAGGCTTGGTGCCTGTAGCTCAACGGCTAGGGTGCCACACACATATGGACTGGCACGTTCAAATTAGGCCTGGGTCTAGCAAATAACAATAACAACTACAACAAAAAAATAGCTGGGCATTGCGGCAGACACCTGTACTCCCAACTACTTGGGAGGCTGAGGCAAGAGAATCACTTAAACCCAAGAGTTTTATGTTGCCCCAGCATTCTACTGAGGGTGACAGAGTGAGACTCTTTCTCAGAAAAAAAAAAAAAAAAACAGAACAGTGAGATTTCATCAAATTCTACCATTTCCACATATCAAAGAAAAAATTCACTAAAGTCAAAAGCTCACCTTAGAAATAAGTGAAAATATTTGTAAATCGGATGTATAATAGGAGATAATACTCAGAACACATATGTATATAATATATGTATATAAACAACTCCGAAAACGCAACAGTAAATAATAAATACCTTGATTTAAAAATTGACAAAGGAAGGTCAGGCATAGTGACTAATGCCTGAAATCCCAGCATTGTGCCAGGCCTATGCAGGTGGACTGCCTGAGCTCCCAGGTTCAAGACCAGCCTGAGCAAGAGCGAGACCTGGTCTCTAAAAATAGCTGGACTAGCAGAGCGCTATGGTAGGTGCCTATAGTCCCAGCTACTGGGGAGGCTGTGGTCAGAGAATTGCTTGAGCCCAGAAGTTTGAGGTTGCTGTGAGCTATGATGCCATGGAGCTCTACTGAGGGTGACAAAAGGAGACTGTCTCATAAAAAAAAAAAAAAAAAAAAATTGATGAAGGATTGAACTGACATTTTTCAAAGAACATGTATAAATGGCCAAAAAGCATTTGAAAGGGTGCTCAAAATTACTTAATTATTGATGAAATGCAAAGCAAAATCATAATAAAATATTACATCATACTCAGAATGAACACTAAAAATACATTTGTCCCACTGAGAATTCTGAAGTGATTATGAGGGCATCGCCAACTTCTCCCAGCCATGATCTGGGAGGAGTCCTACCCATCCAGAGACCTGGAGGGAGATGCACACTCATGACCACGGAGACAGGCCTATAGACCCTGGCACTTTTGTGTGTGTATATATGTTTACATATCTTTTTATGTGTATGTGTACGTATATACAGACACTAGAACCTCCATATTGACCACCTCCCTACATTGACCACCTCCTCACGTTGACCTAATGTACACAGACTGGGCATGCGCCACATGTACGTATCAATACACTAGGTCAAGATCCTTATGCTAATCACCTACGTATGTTGACAAGATTTTTACCATCCCTTGAGTGGTCAACTTATAAAAGTTCTTCTGTGTGTGTGTGTGTATGAATAATACAGTCCTGATAAGCATATTCTAAGCAAGAGATAATTATAAAATAAGAGTTACTTATGATAGGCATGGTGGCTCACACCGGTAATCTTAGCACTCTAGGAGGCCAAGGCAGGTGAATCACCTAAGCTCAAGCATTTGACATCAGCCTGAGAAAGAACAAGACCCCTTCTCTAGTGAAAATAGAAAAACTAGCGAGGCACTGTAGGAGGTGCCTGTAGTCCCACCTACTGCGGAGGCTGAGAAGAGAGGATCATTGGTACCCAAGAGTTTCAGGTTGCTGTGATCTACAACGGCACTCAACTCAACTCCAGGGTAATAGAGAGAGAGAGAGAGACACTGTCTCAAAAAAGTGCCTGTAATCCTAGCACTCTGGGAGGCTGAGGCTAGTGGATTGCTTGAGCTCACGAGTTCAAGACCAGTCTGAAAAAAAATGAGACACTGTCTCTACTAAAAATACAAAAACTGAGGCAAGAGGATTGCCTGAGCCCAAGAGTTGGAGGTTACTGTGAGTTATGATGCCATGGCACTCTAACCAAGGCTTGAGAGTCTGTCCCACCCCCCAAAAAAATTCATTCTTGAGAGAAATCCTACAAATATTAATAATGTGGCAAAGCCTTTAACTAGTACTCATAACTACTAGACATCAAAGTATTCATCCTGGAGAGAAACCCTACAAATGTCAACCAAGTGGCATAGCCTTTAATGAGTCGTCAAATGTTTCTGCACATCAAAGAATTCATTCTGGAGAGAAACCCTACAAATGTTAATAATGTGGCAAAGCCTATAACTGGTATTCACACCTTTCTAGACATAAAAGAATTTCTTATGAATAAAAACTCTAGTTGTTGCATGACTGGAGACGCGAAGGAACAGCAACTTTGCTGTGGGTATAAACTCGCTCCTGTAATTATTAAATCAAGAAACTGACTACACGAGATGGGATGGCGTGTAGTGAAAATCTTTATTCAGGGTTTTGATTTTATACTTTTCTAGTCATGTATACACTTAATCTATCATCTGTGAGTTTCATCATTATCTTATTTTACCTATCTGAAATTAACTTGAAAGGAAATATTTTGTTATCATATCAATACAATCACATTTGTAGTAAACTTCTTCTTCTAAACACTGACTAATTTCTGAGCAGGTATCTAAATAAAGATCACAAAGAAGAAAGTAGCCACAGGGGAACAGAGTTAATGGAAGACTATCTTCAAGCATCCACTCAGTTTACTCAGTATGAAGTAATGACTGTGTCTGTCCCCCAGGGCAGAGTATCTATAGACTGCTGACAATATGTTGTTAACATACGTCAACCCTCTGGCCCATATCTCTGAGGAAGGGTGGCATGCCCTTTGACCTCAGGCTTCATGGGGTGCACAGCTTCAGAGAATGGGCCTGTGGAATTTTTAATTCCAGGCAACCCAACAACTTTGTGTGTGTCCCAGGGGGGTCCAGGTCCCTTAAGCCTCTGGAAGAAAAGAAAGTCATTTTAAACTCACACTGAATTCACTTTGTATGCTTGATGTAGGATATTTTTATTTCTAAATATTATCCTACACTAGTCATGTGAAGAATGTAGCAAAGCCTTTAATTAGCATATGAACCTTTCTAGATATAAAAGAATTCATTCTGGAAAGAAACTTATCAATGCAAACAGTGTGGCCAACCCTTTAACATGTTCAAACCTCACTGTACATAAATTAATTCATACTGGACAGAAACACTCCAAATATGGAGAATGCGGCAGTAGTGCCACCAGAGTACCTGGTGTTCATAAGTTGCTAAGCATAAAAGAATTCACTGTGGTGAGAAATCCTACAAATGTGTGCAGTGCAAGAATGCCTTTAACAGAGCTCAAAGCTTACCATACATTAGAAAATCCATATTGGAGAGAAATCTTACAAATGTGAATATTGTGGCAAAGGTTTTAACTAGTCTTCAGCCCTCAGTAAACATAAGAGAAATTGTAGTAGAGAAAAATGGTGACAACATGAAGTAGTGGAAAATCCTCCTGCCAGTAGTCACCTGTAATCCACACATGGATTTACAATGGATTTTATTGGATTAAATGCGTAATTACCTACAATGTAAAATACTGAAAATCATGAAGGTATATCTCATGCTCTGTAATATGTAAATTGTTTGATGAAGTGGAAAAGAAAGCCAAGTGTTACATGCAGGAGTCCCCCCCCAAAGACCACTCCACCAGATAAGTTGAATTAAAGAGAAGTCCTTTTTTTTTTTTCTTTTTTAAAGAGCAGTCCTTTTATTGAAGAGCCGGCTGACAACTGCCCCAGTGTCACAAAATGGGGTTTCTGGGTGCAACCCCGAGTTGTCTAAGGCTCTGACTTTTATAAGACAAAATATTTCCAGGGGTCAGATAAACATAGTCATAGAAGTGAAAAACAGCAGTGAGGGGAAATCATGAGAGCAATTAGTAATTTTCCATTGCACAGCAGGTACAGTCAGATAGGGAGGAGGATTCCCAGGTGAGGGTAATAAACAACATGATCATAAAAAGCTATAATCATAAGGGCTACGTGGTCAGTAACTTACATTACTAACAATTTTACCTACAGGCATTTACGGTTATACTGGGAGGGAAAATAAGAGGGACCAGTTTTTAGAAGTGATGAAATGTGACCAAAAGGGAGTAAACAGTAAAATGGAGTCCAACTTTCTCTTTTAACATTTTCATATAATATACAAATAGCATGAAGACCACCTTACATATTCTCACTGGTTTTTCTTTAGGAGTTACACCTGCAAGTCCTCAGTGAGAAGAGGATTGTCATAAAAGTAATTAGTGACTTTCTATACAATATTAATAATTTTAACAGTTCTAACTAAATATACATAAAATACCATGCAATGGTGGGGCGGCAGGTGGAACCAGTTTTTTCTAAAGCAATAAAATGTAGCAAAACAGCCCTCTTTAGCTTCCCACTGATTCTCTGCAAAAGGAATTATATTAAAATGGAGTTAGGCTTGCTTCTTTTTTATCCCAACACAAGTACTACTATTTTTCCTACATAAAAATGAAGTATACTTTTTTTTGAGACAGAGTCTCCGTTGGTCACCCTTGGTAGAGTGTCATGGCATCTTAGATAACAGCAACCTCAAATTCTTGGGTTCAATCAATTCTCTTGCCTCAGCCTCTTGAGTAGCTGGGACAACAGACACCAGTCACAACGCTTGAAGTACACTTACAAATATTGCATGACCCCCAGGCAAAATGCCAATAAACATATACCACAAATGTAGTCAGGCACAGTCTCTGACCTGTAATTCTAGCACTCTGAGAGGGGAAGGCAGGAGAATTGCTTGAGCTCAGGAGTTTCAGACCAGTCAGAGGAACAAAAATACGAAAAATAGAAAAACCACTCAAGGATGGTGGTATACCCTGGTAGTCTCAGATACTCAGCAGGCTGAGGAAAGAGTATTGCTTTAGCTCAACTATTTGAGGTTGCTGTGAGGTATGACGATGCCATGGCACTCTAGCCAGAGTGGCACCATCACAAAAGTATATACAACACATGTTACACAAATGGCAATACCTATATTAGATTTAATATCCTACAATAACATGAGATCAAAATCAATGTGATGCCATATCACTCTACTGATGGTGACAAAGTGAGACTCTGCCTCAAAAAAAAAAAAAGAAAGAAATTGTAAAGTAGATGACAATACAAACATAATTTCACCAAAGTTTCTTTTTCTTTCTTTCTTTCTTTTTTTGGAGACAGAGCCTCAAGCTGTCACCCTGGGTAGAGTGAAATGTCATCATAGCTCACAGCAACCTCCAACTCCTGGGCTCAAGCAAATCTCTTGCCCTGGCTTCTCAAGTAGCTGGGACTACAGGTGCCTGCCACAATGCCTGGCTACCTTTTGTTTTTTTTTTTTTTTTTTGTAGAGACAGAGTCTCGCTTTACCGCCCTCCGTAGAGTGCCATGACGTCACATGGCTCACAGCAACCTCCAGCTTTTGGGCTTACCCCATTCTCGTCTCAGCCTCCGGAGCAGCTGGGACTACAGGTGCCCGCCACAACACCAGCTATTTTTTGTTTGCAGTTTGGCCCAGGCCGGGTCCTAACCCGCCACCCTCGGTATATGGAGCCGGCGCCACCCGGGGCTATGTTTTGGTTGCAGCCATCATTGTTGTTTGGTTGGCCTGGGCTGGATTTGAACCACCAGCTCAGGTGTATGTGGCTGGTGCCTTAACCGCTTGAGCCAAAGGCGCCAAGCCAACTGAGGTTTCTACAGACAGAAAAAATCTCAACATTTCTTCTTAGAAAGGGCTGTCAAAGGTTCAGCGCCTGTAGCACAGTGGTTACCGCACCAGCCACATACACTGTAGCAGGCAGGTTGAAACGTGGCCTGGGCCAGGTAAACAACAATGAGAACTGCAACAACAACAAGAAAAATAGCCAGTCTTTGTGGCAGGAACCTGTAGTCCCAGCTACTTGGGAAGCTGAGGCAAGGGAATCACTTAAGCCTAAGAGTTTCAGGTTGCTGTGACACCACAGTACTTTACGGAGAACTGCAGCTTGAGACTCTGTCTCAAAAAAGAAAGAAAGAAAGAAAGGGTTGTCAAAAGTCATTGGATAACTGTCCTCCCTGCAGTCAGAGAAGAAGAGTGAAGATCTCCATCATTTTCTCAGTAAGAGAACGAGGATAACAACATGAATTCACTTTGCTGCTGCTTGTAATATACAGAAGCAAATGAATAATGAAGCCCTCATATATTTTTAATTATAAACAAAGGCATGATTGTCATAAAATATCCAAAAGACACAAACTGTGTCACATCGATATAAAATTTGTCAGTCAACCTATCCCTCAAGAAAACTCTGTTCAACTTTCTGATAATTTTGTTCAAATTCTTAAACTATGACCTTTACTAGTGCTCTCATTTTTTTTTTTTTTTTTTTGAGTGTGTGTCCAAAATTGTGAAGCTGGCCATCTGGAATAATGTGAGAAATATCAGGTCTTTGTCCTTCTATCCAGAGCTGCATGCTCTGCTGAAGAGGGTCAGGTCCCAGCTCGTTGCATCTGATTCACTGACAGGCTGTGACCCCCTGTCCAGGGATGGGATATGTCCTTCCTCGGAGGAGCTGTGTGTTTCTCCACCCAGGCTGGGTCCCTAGGATCAGGCAGTGTAGGAGAACAGCCCTCATCAGAGAAGACAAAGGCCACATGGGTGCCCACGACATAGGTCTGCACTGCTGTGCTCATAGGCACCTGCAACAGGTGAGCTCAGAAAGCTGTTTCCAGGATAGAAGAAAGGCCTGTTGTGGTTTTCATGCCTGTAATCCTAGCACTCTGGGAGGCTGAGGTGGGTGGATTGCCTGAGCTGATGTGTTGGAGACCAGCATGAGCAAGAAGAAGACCCTGTCTCTACAAAATAGCCAGGTGTTGTGGTGGCAGCCATAGTCCCAGCTACATAAGAGGCTGAGAGAAGAGGATTGCTTAAACCCAAGAGTTTGAGGTTGCTGTGAGCTGTTATGCATTGGCACTCTACTGATAGTGACTCAGTGAGACTCTGTCTCAAAAACAAACAAACAAACAAACAAAAAAACAGATTAGGAGAAAATGTATCTGCCGTGACTTCCCCCCAGGCTATGTCTTAATAAATGACCTCAGGGTGGCGCCTGTGGCTCAGTGAGTAGGGCACCGGTCCCATATGCTGGAGGTGGCGGGTTCAAACCCAGCCCCGGCCAAAAACCAAAAAAAAAAAAAATAAAAAATAAATGACCTCAGACACAGCATTGACAGAGGTCACTGGTCTTTTAAAACAGCACAGCAGGTGATCTTTTGGGAACTGCAATCTGGACCACTTGCTGTGCCCAGTGTGGGCCCTTAGTGCATTGCTACCACAGGGAACAGGCATGGTCAATGTCACTGCTCTGTACAATGTCAGAGACCTTTGGTTTGTTTTCAAAGTCAAGCTGTGCTCATCTTGTAGACACTACTCTGTGCAGGAATCATGTGAGTGAGAGACTCACCAGAACCATTTCCAAGGTTGCTCAGTTGCTTATACTGGAACCTTCTCATGCACCTTCAGGTGAATCTCACGTGTCCCTCCTCCTCCTCCCTGACCTGGTCATTCACTGCAAGACCTATCATCCCCCCACCCTCACAATATTCTCTGAGTGCAGGATGCTAAAATCCTCTCACCACTGAGAAACCCACTTTCTACCAAACCCCTTTGAAAGTTATTTTTTTTGGTCTGTTTAGGGGGCAGAGAAGAATTCTACCTGCTGCTTTATCTTGGAAGCTGCCCATGGAAATTATTTTCTTTTTTCTGGAATTCATCCATCTGAGCTCAAATGAGATTTTGTGGATAAAATGAATGAGTAAGCACCTTGAAGGGAACACCTTAGAAGCCCTAGTCTGTCCTGGATAATCAGGAGCTGTGGTTGTCACCTAAAAGCTGATTCTCTTTTTTCCAGAGTCCAGAATCTAAGAGGTCCTGGCTGTCAGAGAGCTCTCAGTTCTCCTGCCAGGGAATACTGTGTTAATCCCTGTCACCTCTAACCTGGAAGTGAGAGAGGATACTGAGAAGGGTGAGGTCTAGAAGTACAGATCTTCTCAAGGAGACCACAAGGATATACCTGCAGGGTCCTCTCCATGGTGACTCAGATCTTGGGATTTTTTTTTTTTCTTTGAGACAAGAGTCTCAAGCTGTCACCCTGGGTAGAGTGCCATGGCATCACAGCTCACAGCAACCTCCAAATCTTGGGCTTAAGAAATTCTTTTGCCTCAGCCTCCCAAGTAGTTGGAACCACAGGCGTCCACCACACACTTGGCTATTTTTTGGTTGCAGTTGTCATTTTTGTTCAGCAGACCCGGGCTATGTTCAAACTCACCACCCTAGGTGTAATCCTCTAGACCTAAGATCCCTAGATAATAGAGCCCATGTGGAGACTTCTGGAGAGTTCTTCAGTTCTTTCGCCCTTCCAGAAGCTCTGGTGCTTTTCTGTATTCCTTTCTAACTTCTAATAAAATCCTATCTTACCACTGATCTGTGGTCTGTGGGTTCATTCCTCAAATCCTGAGACCAAGGACCTACTGAAAAGTGAAATTCCCGTATTCCTACTGAAAAGTGAAATCCTCCTGCATTGCCAACTCCCTCACTGGAGCCCTGACCCTTCTCTGAACTGCCATAGCATTTGCTTTTGTGACTCCCAGCGTGTTAATCTATTAGGTTACTAAGTTCCTTATGTGCATGTTTTTAGCTAGACATCATAATGTATATTGAAAAAAAATACAAATAAAATAAAATAAAAATCTTTCAAAGAAAACGCCTTCAAAGCAAACTCTAACTTCTACTGAAATAATAAGTGCGCAAGCCTAGTACAGAGTAAACACTCCGTAGTTTTTCATTCCTTTAGTCGAAATTTGTTAAAGAGCTACTCTGTGGCAAGTATGGTGTTCCTGGAATGTCCAGATGAATAAAGTCATTGTCCTTGTCCTTAATTTAAAAAAAGGGGGGGGGCTGTGGTGAAGAAACTGTTAGCCTTCTTGCCTCTTTCAGTCTCTTGTTGGACGGCATTCTTGTCACTCAACGTTAGGGAGGTGGGGCCTGAGGACCTGTCCAGTCAGGGATGCTCCAGAATGAACTGTCCAATCAGATGCACAGCTAGAAGGAAGAAGGCGGCTCCGGGAATCCAGAGCAGCCTTTCACTGATCTGGGCTACCCTCTTCAGTTTTTTCGTGTCCTGGACAATCCAGGTGTCTCTACGGCCGCCTCTGTCACCCTGTGAACTGCAGGTACCGGGAGATTTGTAGGGACGACACCGGGACATCCAGGAAGCTGGGAAATGGTGAGTACCGGAGACTGGGTGTCCTGAGAGGGGGAGGAGCGTGGTTGGGGCCAGAAGTGAGTGTGGCGGAACCTGGCAATTTCACTTCAGTTTTACAGTCTTCAGACTGAAATTTGCCACTGGCACCTTTGGCTCTCAGACCCTGTGAGCAAAAGGTGGAGTGGGGCAGGCAGCGGGGACTACTGCTGCGGCCCCTTCCCGAGTTGGTTAATTGGACCAAGGCCCAGAGCTCTCTTGGAGCAACAGTGTGCCTGGAGCGCCGGGTGTTCCTGCCACGTGGTGACAGTGGAAGAGTCCTCAGGAAGAATCCTAACTGGGTGTGTGGGGCTTGTTTCTGGGAGAGGCTGTAGTCCGTGGGGCCCCCAATCCCTCCATTCTGTTAAAAATAAACTTAGGGCCGGGAAGGGTGGGTCAGGCTGTTGCCAAATCAAAAGTGGCTCGGTTGCCTGTAATCCTAGTTAAACACAGAGACAGGAAGTTGATTCGTGAAAAGGCTTCATTATCGGAAAGGCCGGCAATTCTGGGGAGCAGCGGGAGTAATTTTTTAAAATATTTTGTCTGTGTAACACATTTTAAGAATTTGTATAGGGGATAATTTCCAAAGTATATTAAAAATATACTTATGTGATTAACAGCATTTGGGTAGTTAAAAATATGTAACAGTCAAAAACTTATCGAAGAAAATCATCAAAAAAATCATTAAACATGCTATGAACTTGTTCTATAGTGCCTCATTACTTCCTTGGGTTTCTTTTCTCTTTTTTTAATCTTTATTCCCTATTTCTGATTTGGCCTGTTTGACTGACTTACTGCTCCTATGTTTTCAAGTGCATTCTCAATTCACAAATAGCTAAGAAGGTGTGGGGGTGTCTGTGTCTACCATAGTCTCTACTATTATTTATTTTATTTTCATGTCTATGAAATTGATTTCAAATGGAAATAATTTCTTGAGACCCAGTGCAAGGAGGAGGAGATAGCCTGAGTGGAAGTGGTGGAAAATTAGAAACAAAGACACCCAAGAAATATATAAAACACACATGAGGGTAGAGATAGGATGGGGTCGGAAGGTCTGTCTGCAGCCAGCACGGAACTGTGGAAGCAGCTTTTATAAAGTATCTTTAATAAGGTAAATATTAACATCTGGGGTAAGGATTAACTTTAAAGAGGAAAAGCTGTAATAAGGAAAGTATGTAGGGGCTATGTGACTTCTGGCAGTTGAAAAGAATGTTAATCTAGGACAAGTGGCTGGGGGGTGGGGTGGGGGAGTCGTTCCCTAGAGGCTTCCGCTGGCTGTGATGGGCCCTGGCCACCTCACAGCCCCTTCCCCACAATAATTGTTATGATTAGTTAAGCTCACATGGGTGCTGTGCTTTTAATTTTGTTTTTTGAAATTTGTGAAACAGCGGGTACATATGAATGGTATGCAATGTATTTTGTAACATAGTAAAAAGCTTGCAACTTACAGCATAAAGGTTTGGATTTAGGTATCGTTGGGTCATTATGAGAATCCTTTAGCTAGGAAGTGTTGGATATTCTGAAAAATGTTATTTGTTGTATTTTTTGGACTATGTCTTTTATACATTTTAAGTTATTTTTCTTTTTTGAGACAGAGCCTCAAGATGTTGCTGTGGGTAGAGTGCTGTTGCATCAAAGCTCACAGCAACCTCCAGCTCTTGGGTTTAAGAAATTCTCTTACCTCAGTCTCTAAAGTAGCTGGGACTACAGGTGCCTGCCACAATGCCTGGCTTTTTTCTTTTTCTGTTTTTTTGGTTGTAGTTGTCGTTGTTTGGCAGGCCTGGGATTTGAATCTGCCCTCTCTGGTGTATGTGGCTGGCGCCTTAGCCGCTTGAGCTACAGGCGTCGAGCCTTTCTTTTTTTTTTAAATTAATTAATTTTTGTTGTTGTTGTTGTTGTTTTTGGCCTGGGTGGGTTTGAACCCACCACCTCGGTATATGGGGCCGGCGCCCCACTCCTTTGAGCCACAGGTGCCGCCCCCAGCCTTTTTTTTGTTTTTGAGACAGAGTCACACTATGTCACCCGTGGTAGAGTGCTGTAGTGTCACAGCTCACAACAACCTCAAACTCTTGGGCTTAAGTGATTCTTTTACCTCAGCCTCCCAAAGAGCCGGGACTACAGGTGACCATCTCAACACCCCACTTACTTTTGTTGCAGTTGACATTGTTGTGTAGCTGGCTGGCACTGGGTTCGAAGCCACCACCCTTGTTTATGTGGCTGGCGCTGTAACCTCTGTGTTATGGGCACCGAGCCCATTTCAACTTATTTTCAATGAATTGCTAACTGTTAGATAAATCGAAGCAGTATTTATTTTTACATCTATGATTGTGTTTTAATAATCAATAATGGCTACTTGATTTTTTTAGTGTAACTTCTTGTACTTATTTTAATTCAATGTTCAGCATTTATGGCTTGAGAAATTGTATTAAGGACCTTAATGATGTCATAGGCAAATGGATTAGTCTTCAGGTTGAGTTCAATAGCTAGTGTTGGTAAAGTGGTGTATTTAGCAGTATTACAAAGATGTAGTTGGCTATGATAGTTTTCAGGGAGGTTAGTATCTTAAGTTTAGACTGGTTGGACTTAAAAGTTTTGTACCCAGGGTAGAAAAGGAGTTAATCTTAGTGAACAAGGTTTTCCTATGTTGTAGCAGAGATATATGAAAAAGCCTGGGTGCCATGTAATAAGAACTATCTTCAGGTTAAGATGGCGTGTGTCTTGGCACAAGGTACAAAGGCAGTTAAGTTACAGTTAAATAAGGAATTATTAAGATATGGGAAAGGGCACCTTTTAAAGTTAATATATTTATGATCAGTAGTTACAGTTTTCACTAGTATAGCATTTATTTCACCAAAATGGGTCAAGGTTCTGGGGTAAGCACACAGCTGTGTATGACAAGTCTTAAGATGACTGGGGATTGTATGTCTTCAGCCTTTTCTTTTAAAGAGACAGTCTCATTTGTCACCCTCAGTAGGGTGCGGTGACATCACAGCTCACAGCAAACTCCAGCTCATGGGCTTAGAGGATTCTTTTGCCTCAGGCTCCCTAGTAGCTGGACTACAGGTGCCCGCCACAATGCCCAGCTATTTTTTTGTTGGTGTTTGAACACTCCACCCTTGATATATGGGGCTGGCGCTCTACTGAGGACGCAGGTGCCTCCCAATATTTCTTTAGTCTTAATGTGGTGTTTCCTCCAAGAGAGGCAGTCTAGTTTTTGTGGGCCTCAGCTGCTTCTCAAGTGAGTCCTGGACGTTTCACTGCTATGATGTCATCTACAGAACTTTTCCTGGACTAGCCTACTTTTGTTTCAGCTGTTTTTCTCAGGCTGGTCTTTCCAGGCTTTGAGTTGGACTTGGTTACCAAGATAAAAGAGATGTAGGTGTTATCTGGGGTCTGGGAAGAGAGAATTTGGGCACTTGCTGCATTTGTTGTACATACTTTTGTACTTTAAGATTATATTCGGCTTGCCGTGACATTTAAATTGAGACTGCCTGGAAGGGTTTATAATAAACAACTTGGTAAGGATTTAATTTGACCCTGCTTTTAGGGACTACCTTAATTCACAGTAGTTGGAGGGATAATACCTGGTTTTAATGTAAATGGATCTCCTGGAATTGTTTGGCAACGTTTTCTATTAGTATATGATTTATTTTCTTTTTACTTTTGCTAATGATTTAGGTCTATAGGCTTTGGATGTGGGTATTTGAGTGAAATCTATCACCTAGTTTTCTTTTTTTTTTTTTTTGTAGAGACAGAGTCTCACTTTATGGCCCTCGGTAGAGTGCCATGGCATCACACAGCTCACAGCAACCTCCAACTCCTGGGCCTAAGTGATTCTCTTGCCTCAGCCTGCCGAGTAGCTGGGACTACAGGCGCCCGCCACAATGCCCGGCTATTTGATTGCAGTTTGGCCAGGGCCGGGTTTGAACCCACCACCCTCGGTATATGGGGTCAGTGCCTTACCGACTAAGCCACAGGCGCTGTCCTATCACCTATCACCTAGTTTTCAAACAGCATTATCTTATGGTAGGGTCAGTGTGTTTTTTTATATATGTTCTCTGTTTAGGGGTTGTTTCTTATACAAAGCAAACACTGAGTATTTGTTTTTGATTGTCTGGGTGAGTTGCCTGTTTACAACTTACTGGGGAAGGAACTCAGTTAAGGCTGTTATCTTTTTTATTTCTTTTCTTATAGGTGGGATTGAAATCAGATAGGTTTAGAGGTGGCATTAAGTGGGCCGTTATTGTCAGTCTTTCAGCTTGCTTTGGTGCAGTGTCACCCTCTGGTTTTCTGTTGGCACAGGATTAAGTCTTTTCTGGTGTCCTGTGCAATGCGTGACTGTCACTGTGCGGGAAACAAGGCAGTTTCTAATAGTTGTAAAACTGAACTGTTTTTTTTTTTTTTTTTTGTAGAGACAGAGTCTCACTTTATGGCCCTCAGAAGAGTGCTGTGGCATCACACAGCTCACAGCAACCTCCAGCTCCTGGGCTTAAGCGATTCTCTTGCCTCAGCCTCCCGTGTACCTGGGACTACAGGCGCCCACCACAACGCCCAGCTATTTTTTTTGTTGTTGCAGTTTGGCCGGGGCTGGGTTTGAACCCGCCACCCTCGGCATATGGGGCCGGCGCCCTACTCACTGAGCCACAGGCGCCGCCCAAAACTGAACTGTTTTTAACAAGTATTTTTCCCTGCCCTAGTAATCTCCCTTTTTTTCTATATGGCATATTGAGTATGAAGAATTAGATAAGAAAATTTGAAGTCCATGTAATGTTTAGTGTTTTTCTTTTTGACGTTCTAATGTTCTGGTTAGGGCCCTTAGTTCAGCTTTTGGGCTGATGTCCCTGGTGCAGGGGCTTTCATTTCTAGCAACCTTTCTGCAATCACTACTGTATCACTTGCCCTTCGTGTTCCTTTTTCAATATAACTGCTTCCGTATATACATGGAGTCCAGTCTACCTCTTTGGAAGGGTTGTCTGACAGAATCTCCTTGGCTAGAAAAGACTTGTTCAGTTACCACTAGACGTTCATGTTCTTTTGGTTCTTGATTAAGGTTAGTAGGTAGAGGGGCTGGGTTCAGTCCACCTATCACTTGCAGTTGTATTTCAGGGTTAGTAAGTAACATAGTGTAGGGAGCACAGCAAAACTTGCCCTTTTCCCTTAGTTGTTTCACCGGCGCCTGTGTCTCAGTGAGTGGGGCGTTGGCCCCATATGCCGAGGGTGGTGGGTTCGGGGGGACCCAGCCCCGGCCAAACTGCAACAGAAAAATAGCCGGGCGTTGTGGCGCGCGCTTGTAGTCCCAGCTCCTCGGGAGGCTGAGGCAAGAGAATCGCGTAAGCCCAAGAGTTAGAGGTTGCTGTGAGCCGTGTGACGCCAAGGCACTCTACCCGAGGGCGGTACAGTGAGACTCTGTCTCTACAAAACAAACAAACAAACAAACAAAAAAAAAACCTGAAAGATCAGTTCACAATTATGGCAGATTATTAAGAGTAAGGTTTCGGGCGGCGCCTGTGGCTCAAGGAGTAGGGCGCCGGTCCCATATGCCAGAGTTGGCGGGTTCAAACCTAGCCCTGGCCAAAAACCAAAAAAAAAAAAAAAAAAAAAAAGAGTAAGGTTTCTTTCCACATACTGTGCAGAAGAGGGGAACTGCAAGAATTATTACCCAGTGGCTGAATGATAGTCAGAGACTTTTATAGATGCCTTTTAGAAGGGATGGTGGAGAATATGCAAAGTATAGGTGCACCGAAGTGGTTGCTAGGGAGTGGATGTGTAGATGGAGGGAAACAAATTCACATGTAAATTAACGTGAGAGACAGGTTTTATAGTTTAAATGATTTGGGGCCAGGTCTCTAGCATTGAGAAAAGGAAGTCTGCAGCCCCTTTTGTTTCCCAATCAGGTTAATCAGTTTTTAGAGATAGAGGAAAATTTCTAATGTTTTTCTGAACATGTTGCAGTTTGGCTGGGGCCGGGTTTGAACCCGCCACCCTTGGTATATGGGGCTGGCACCTTACCAACTGAGCCACAGCTGCCACCCTGTTCTCTGAACATGAATGGCCTTTAATTCAAAGCCCAGAAGCTGGAGTTTGCTGAGAGCTATGTGACACTCTGGCACTCTACTGGGGGCGACAATAAAGTGAGACTGTCTCTACAAAAAAAAGTTTAATTGTTTAGACAAATATGCTGCTGGTCTGGGAATAGTGCCAAGTTCTTCCATCAGTACTCCAAGACTAAATCCCTGTCTTCTGTCTTTAATGCACATATAGAAATAGCTTACACAGACCAAAAGCAGAGGCCTTAGATTAAGTTTCTACAGTTAAGTTTTAACTCTTTAGTTTGATACAGAGGAGAATTTTCCTTCTCTTTTTTCTTTTTTTGAGACAGCGCCTGAAGCTATCACTCTGGGTAGAGTGCCCTGTGTCACAGCTCATAGCAACCTAAACTCCTGGCTTAAGTGATTCTCTTGCCTCAGCCTCCTGAATCGCTGGGACTACAGGTTGCACCGGCTACAATGCCCAGCAATTTTTTGGTTGTAATTGTCATTGTTTGGCAGGCCCAGGCTGGATTCTAACCCGCTAGCTCTGGTATATGTGGCTGGTGCCTTAGCCACTTCAACTACAGGCGCCACTCATTTTCCTGTGCTTTCAAGGACTCATATTGATAGAGGAAGATGAGGCCCAGTGGAGAGAAAGAGCACCCAAACACCATGTTTATAAGAGGAAGGGTTTTATTCACTGGCTGGGAGCTTATGGCATAGAAGAATTCCAAATGGCCGAGCTCCCTGACTGGCTTGATCTTTTCCTTTTTATTGACAATCAAAAAGTTCCAGCCCACAGTTACCTTCCTCATTGTCCAGTTTGAATGAAGTGGTAGATGCTATTCCAGCCCCCACAGAACTACAGGAATTCACAGAAGTGGAAATTTCCAAGTTCCAGGAAGTTAAGTTTACAAATTCCCAAGAGCTGAGTCACCATAGATACACCCTGCAGATGTATCCTTATGGTCTCCTTGAGAAGACCTGTTTTAGACCACAGCTTTCTCGGGTAACCTGTCTCAATATAAGGGTTTAGGGATTAAGCCATAGTTAGGAATCCACACTTGGTAGAAAATTATCTTATCTAGAAATCCCTAAAGCTGTTGTAGTGATTGGAAAATATAATTATTTTATTTTATTTTTTAATAGGCTACCTTGTCCAGAACCAAGAAACTCACTTTCTACATTGACGGTTGAGCTTTTTACTTTTATACCCAATAGCACCCTTCAGCAAAATGGTTCAGTGTTAATGTTGTGTTATTTAGGCATTCCTGATCATCCGGGCCAGTGATTAATAATTTACAAGTTTTTTTTTTTTTTTTGTAGAGACAGAGTCTCACTTTATGGCCCTCGGTAGAGTGCCGTGGCCTCACACAGCTCACAGCAACCTCCAACTCCTGGGCTTAAGCGATTCTCTTGCCTCAGCCTCCCGAGTAGCTGGGACTACAGGCACCCGCCACAACGCCCGGCTAAATTTACAAGTTTTAACGTGCATTGTAAGTTAAGCTACAAAAAGATTGTGGGGGTGTTCATTTCTACTAAAATGCCTGTAATCCTAGCACTCTCTGAGGCCAATGTGGGTGGATTGCTTGGGTTTTGGAGTTGGAGACCAGCCCGAGCAAGAACAAGACCCACAGCTTGGTGCCCATAGCACAGTGGTTACGGTGTCAGCCACATACACCAAGGGTGGCGAGTTCAAACCCGGCCCAGGCCAGCTAAACAACTGCAAGAAAAAAGTAGCCAGACATTGTGGTGGGAGCCTGTAGTCCCAGCTACTTGGGAGGCTGAGGCAAGAGAATTGCTTAAGCCCAAGAGTTTGAGGTTGCTGTGAGCTGTGACGCCACAGTACTCTACCCAGGGTGAGAAACTGAGACTCTGTCTCAAAAAATAAAAGAAAGAACAAGATCCATCTCTAGTTTAAAATAGAAAAATGAGTGAGAGGTCATGTACGACAACTGTAATCCCAGCTACTGGGTGAGAGGTTATTCCAAGTTGTGAACAAAAGAAAATTGAGTCCAGATTCTGTGTGGGCAACATGGCCTTTATTCACTTGCATGCACGTAGGCTAGGTTCAAAAAAGAAGTCAGCACATTGGTTAAGGCAGGGTGGGAATATAAGTGTTTGGGAAGATGGGGATTGGTACATTTATTCCTTCCTGGGCAGGACTTGTGTGCCCTTGTTTTTGTGGTCCTGTTCTCGGTTTTTGCCCTATCATTCAGATCATTTTAGTCTATTATAAGGAGGTGCAGGGCAGTGCCTGTGGCCCATATGCCTGTGGTATATAGGGTGCCAGCCCCATATACCAAGGGTGGTGGGTTCAAACCTGGCCTCAACCAAACTGCAACAAAAAAATTGCTGGGTGTTGTGGCAGGTGCCTGAAATCCCAGCTACTCTGGAGGCTGAGGCAATATAATCGCCTAAGCTCAGGAGCTGGAGATTGCTGTGAGCCGTGAAGCTATGGGACTCTACTAAGGGTGACAGAGTGAAACTCTGTCTCTAAAAAAAAAGGTCTTAAATGACTCAGCTTCTGGGCTTGACCTCTGCTTTTGCATAAAGATTTGGTCCTAAGATTTTTAGTTTCTTTTATAGGCCAATAGCTCAACCAATACTTGAACAAACTCTACACTGCCCTCTCTCATGGGTCCTTGATAGCGCCTGTCTTCTGATTATTTTCATTCCATAAACCCTCTTTCATGCTGTCTCTGTGGTGACTGTCAGTGTCTCCTTAAATTATGTCCATGAGTTCAAGGAAGCATCCCTAGACCTGTTGTAAGAACAGATGGAAATTAGAAATACCAGACGAATACCCCAATTTGAACATAAAGATTTTGCCTTCTTCCTCTTCCTTAAAGGTTTTAATTTAGAAAATTTTGTATGTAAGTGTTTTTTTCTGCCTCTTTGAAATGTAAGTACATAATTTTACCAGATAAATAATCTTCTTACCTCCTTTTCAAATTCAGGTCTGTCTTTCTCCAGGGCTCAGGACTCATTGCTTTGAAATATAAATAGTCCAGGAGATAGCAACCTTTGTCAGAGTTCCTGTTGTGGTGCAGGACCTCCCGTTAGTATTCCTCTGGCTCCTTGTTTGCAAACTATCTTCCATAATGTAGACAAGTGAAGATTTTTCTGTCCTTTGAATATAGTCCAGTACAAACATAAAAGGCCTTTCCAAGTATAAGGTGAATTCAGGGTGAAATATATATTACCAATGGTGCTGTCAAGTCTTGTAAGTGAGGACTAATTATGGTGACTTCGTTGATCTTCACAATCTCCGAGATGAACATCACACTTTGTTTTAATTGTGTAATGTGGCAGTTCTTTTTCTGTCTACCATTTTGAAGGGTATTTTGGAATTGGAAATAATTCTCTTTGTAATTATAAAGTATTTTTACATACCATCCAGACTTACCACATATGATATAAACACAGAAGAGTCCCATGGAGTGTTACTCTAGGGGGCGCTTTTCTTTCTTTCTTTCTTTTTTTTATTGTTGGGGATTCATTGAGGGAACAATAAGCCAGGTTACACTGATTGCAATTGTTAGGCAAAATCCCTCTTTCAATCATGTCTTGCTCCAATAAAGTGTGACACACACCAAGGCCCCACCCCCCTCCCTCCATCAATCTTTCTGCTTTTCCTCATATTAAAATTAATTGTCATTAATTGTCCTCATATTAAAATTGAGTACATAGGATTCATGCTTCTCCATTCTTGTGATGCTTTACTAAGAATAATGTTTTCCACTTCCATCCAGGTTAATACGAAGGATGTAAAGTCTCCATTTTTTTAAATAGCTGAATAGTATTCCATGGTATACATATACCACAGCTTGTTAATCCATTCCTGGGTTGGTGGGCATTTAGGCTGTTTCCACATTTTGGCGATTGTAAATTGAGCTGCAATAAACGGTCTAGTACAAGTGTCCTTATGATAAAAGGATTTCTTTCCTTCTGGGTAGATGCCCAGTAATGGCATTGCAGGATCAAATGGGAGGTCTAGCTTGAGTGCTTTGAGGTTTCTCCATACTTCCTTCCAGAAAGGTTGTACTAGTTTGCAGTCCCACCAGCAGTGTAAAAGTGTTCCCTTCTTTAACATCCATGCCAGCATCTGCAGTTTTGAGATTTTGTGATGTGGGCCATTCTCACGGGGGTTAGATGGTATCTAAGGGTGGTTTTGATTTGCATTTCTCTAATTAATAGAGATGATGAACAATTTTTCATATATTTGTTAGCCATTCGTCTGTCCTCTTTAGAGAAGGTTCTATTCATGTCTCTTGCCCATTGATATATGGGATTGTTGGCGTTTTTCATGTGGATTAATTTGAGTTCTCTATAGATCCTAGTTATCAAGCTTTTGTCTGATTGAAAATATGCAAATATCCTTCCCCATTGTGTAGGTTGTCTCTTTGCTTTGGTTATTGTCTCCTTGGCTGTACAGAAACTTTTCAGTTTAATGAAGTCCCATTTGTTTATTTTTGTTGTTACAATTGCCATGGCAGTCTTCTTCATGAAGTCTTTTCCTAGGCCAATATCTTCCAGTGTTTTTCCTATGCTTTCTTTGAGGATTTTTATTGTTTCATGCCTTAAATTTAAGTCCTTTATCCATCTTGAATCAATTTTTGTGAGTGGGGAAAGGTGTGGGTCCAGTTTCAGTCTTTTACATGTAGACATCAAGTTCTCCCAATATCATTTATTGAATAGGGAGTCTTTCCCCCAAGGTATGTTATTGTTTGGTTTATCGAAGATTAGGTGATTGTAAGACGTTAGTTTCATTTCTTGGTTTTCAATTTGATTCCAAGTGTCTATGTCTGTATTTTTGTGCCAGTACCATGCTGTCTTGACCACTATGGCTTTGTAGTACAGACTAAAATCTGGTATGCTGATGCCCCCAGCTTTATTTTTATTACTAAGAACTGCCTTAGCTATACGGGGTTTTTTCTGGTTCCATACAAAACGCAGAATCATTTTTTCCAATTCTTGAAAGTATGATGTTGGTATTTTGATAGGAATGGCATTGAATAGGTAGATTGCTTTGGGAAGTATAGACATTTTAACAATGTTGATTCTTCCCATCCATGAGCATGGTATGTTCTTCCATTTGTTAATATCCTCTGCTATTTCCTTTCTGAGAATTTCATAATTATCTTTATAGAGGTCCTTCACCTCCTTCGTTAGGTATATTCCTAGGTATTTCATTTTCTTTGAAACTATGGTGAAGGGAGTTGTGTTCTTAATTAGCTTCTCATCTTGACCGTTATTGGCGTATACAAAGGCTACTGACTGGTGGACATTGATTTTCTATCCTGAAACATTACTGTATTTTTTGATGACTTCTAGGAGTCTTGTGGTTGAGTCTTTGGAGTTCTCCAAGTATAAGATCATGTCGTCAGCAAAGAGGGAGAGTTTGACCTCCTCTGCTCCCATTTGGATTCCCTTTATATCCTTGTCTTGCCTAATTGTATTGGCTAGAACTTCCAGCACTATGTTGAATAGTAAAGGTGACAGAGGACAACCTTGTCTGGTTCCAGTTCTGAGATGAAAAGATTTTAGTTTTACTCCATTCAGTAAAATATCGGCTGTGGGTTTGTCCTAGATAGCTTCAATCAATTTTAGAAATGTGCCACCTATGCCTATGCTCTTCAGTGTTCTAATTAGAAAAGGATGCTGGATTTTATCAAATGCTTTTTCTGCATCTATTGAGAGGATCATATGATCTTTATTTTTGCCTCTGTTAATATGGTGGATAACGTTTATGGACTTCCGTATGTTAAACCAGCCTCATATCCATGGGATGAAACCTACTTGATCATGATGAATGACTTTTTTGATGATAAGCTGTAATCTATTGGCTAGGATTTTGTTGAGAATTTTTGCATCTATATTCATGAGTGAGATTGGTCTGAAATTCTCCTTTTTGGTTGGGTCTTTTCCTGGTTTAGGTATCAGGGTAATGTTTGCTTCATAGAATGTGTTGGGGAAGATTCTTCTTCCTCAATTTTTTGGAATAATTTCTGCAGTACAGGAATAAGCTCTTCCTTGAAGGTTTGATAGAATTCTGGTGTGAAGCTATCTGGACCAGGGCATTTTTTGGTTGGAAGATTTTTTATTGTTTCTTTAATCTCAGTGCTTGAAATTGGTCTGTTCAGGAGCTCTATTTCTTCCTGGCTAAGTATAAAGAGAGGGTATGATTCTAAATATTGATCCATTTCCTTCACATTGTCAAATTTCTGGGCATAGAGTTTCTGGTAGTATTCAGAGATGATCTCTTGTATCTCTGTGGGATCAGTTGTTATTTCCCCTTTATCATTTCTGATTGAGGTTACTAGAGATTTTACTTTTCTATTTCTCGTTACTCTGGCCAAAGTTTATCTATTTTATTAATTTTTTCAAAAAACCAACTCCTTGTTTCATTAATTTTCTGAATGATTCTTTTGTTTTCAATTTCATTGATCTCTGACTTGATTTTGGATATTTCTTTTCTTCTACTGAGTTTAGGCTTAGATTGCTCATCTTTTTCCAATTCCATAAGATGGCTTGTGAGATTGTTGATGTGCCTTCTTTCTGTTTTTCGAATGTAGGCACCTAAAAGTGATTAATTTTCCTCTCAAAACTGCTTTTGCAGTATCCCACAGGTTTTGGTAGCTTGTGTCTTCATTGTTGTTATGCTCAAGGAAGTTAATGATTTCCTGTTTTATTTTTCCTGCACCCATCTGTTATTCAACTGAAGATTGTTTAATTTCCATGCCTTTGTGTGGGGTTAAGTGTTTTTGTTAGAGTTGAGTTCCACCTTTAGTGCCTTATGGTTTGAGAAGATACTAGGTAAAATTTCAAATCTTTTGATTCTGTTTTATTTATTTTGTGTCCCAGGATATGATCAGTTTTGGAGAATGTTCCATAGTGTGATGAGAAGAATGTATATTCTTTATCTTTGGGACAGAGTGTTCTATATGCGTCTATCAAGCACAGTTGTTCTAGGGTCTCATTTTTTTTTTTTTTTGGCCGGGGCTGGGTTTGAACCTGCCACCTCCGGCATATGGGACTGGCGCCCTACCCCTTGAGCCACAGGCGCCGCCCTCTAGGGTCTCATTTAAATCTCTTATATCTTTGTTTAATTTCTGTTTAGAGGATCTGTCCAGATCTGTAAGAGGAGTGTTAAAGTTCCCTGTTATTATGGTATTATCAGATATCATATTGCTCAGACTGAGTAAGGTCTGTTTCAAGAATTAGGGAGCATTTAAATTTTGTGCATAAATATTTAGAATTGAAGCGTCTTCTTGTTGTATTTTTCCCTTGACCAATATAAAGTGACCATCTTTGTCTTTTTTGACTTTAGTTGCTTTAAATCCACATGTATCTGAAAATAAGACTGCAACTCCTCTTTTTCTTCTGAATTCCATTTGTCTGAAAATGTCTTCCAACCCTTGACTCGTGTTTTTCATTTGTCTTTTGAAGCCAGGTGTGTTTCTTGTAGACAGCAAATTGATGGCTTGTGTTTTTTAATCCAGTCAGCCAATCTATGTCTCTTCAGTGGGGAATTCAAGCCATGAACAATTATTGAGATAATTGATAAGTGTGGTAGTATTCCTATTCATCTTATTTTGTGAGAGTCCATTGTTTAGTTTTATCTTTTGCATCAGTGTGGAGGTTAGGTTCTGTCCTTAATTTCTGAATTCTCACTTTGCTGCTGATCCATTGTGATGGTCAGTGTGTAGAACTGGTTGAAGTGTTTCCTGTAGAGCTGGTCTTGTTGTGTCGAATTTCCTCAATGTTTGTATATCCATAATGATTTGATTTCTCCCTCAGTTTTAAAGCTTAGCTTAGCAGGGTACAGAATTCTGGGCTGGAAATTGTTCTGATAAGTAGATTAAAGGTAGATGACCATTGTCTTCTTGCTTGGAAAGTTTTATTAGAGAATTCTGTGGTCAGACTGATGGATTTGTCCTTGTAGGTCAACTGGCGCTTACTCCTGGCAGCTTGTAGAATCTTTTCTTTTGTCTTGACTTTGGACAGGTTCATCACAATGTGTCTTGGAGAAGCTCGGTTAGAGTTGAGGCGACCTGGGGTCCGATATCCCTCTGAAAGGAGTGTGTCAGAATCTTTGGTGATATTTGGGAAATTTTCTTTTATAATATTCTCTAGTATGGCTTCCATTCCTCTGGGGCATTCTTCTTCCCCTTCTGGGATTCCTATAACTCATATGTTGGAACGCTTCATAAAGTCCCATAATTCTGACACTGAATGTTCTGCTTTCTCTCTCTTCTTTTCTGCCTCTTTTACTATCTGTGTTATATCAAGAACTTTGTCTTCTACCTCTGAAATTCTTTCTTCTGCATGGTCTAACCTGTTGCTGATACTTTCCATTGCATTTTTAAGTTCCCTAATTGACTGTTTCAGTTCCTTCAGCTCTGCTATATCCTTTCTATATTCTTCATATCGTTCCTCTCTTATTTGATTTTGTTTTTGAATTTCCTTTTGGTTATTTTCCACTTTATTAGCAGTTTCCTTCATTGTTTCCATCATTTCTTTCATTGTTTTCAGCATGTGTATTCTAAATTCCCTTTCTGTCATTCCTAACATTTCTGTATAGGTGGAATCGTCTGCAGTAGCTACCTCATGGTCCCTTGGCGGGGTTGTTCTGGACTGCTTCGTCATGTTGCCTGGAGTTTTCTGCTGATCTTCCTCATGAGTGATTTCTTTTATCTGTTTCCTTGCCCTAATTTTCCTTTCACTTCCTCTTGCTCTTTAAGTTCTCATGCCTGTGGACTAAGGGTTCAATGAGTCCTTTTGGTACAGGATCAGAAAAATGAGAAGGTTGAAGAACAAGAAAGGGATGAAAGAAACGAGGAACGAGCGAAAAGAAAAAAAATAGAGAAAGGAGAGGGGGTGGGTAAAAGGAATATTGACAAAAAGAAGAGAGGCACAGAAAGAGGGAGGCAGAGCGATATAGATGTACAGTAGGGTACTTTGACACAACCGTAAAAAAAACACACCTTCTGGGGGTACCCAATTGGGTGTTTCCCTTGAGGTCAGCAGCTCTTTGCTAACCTGATCAGACACAGTACCCCATCTCCACCAAGTAGAGAGGAAAGACAAAAATGCTATAAATCAAACCAAAACAAGGAAACAGAAAACTTTACGGGATAAAATTTGGTGAAAAACCAAGTAATAATGGTAGAAACACTGGCAAAAATGAAGTTCTAGTTATTGAAAAAGGCAGCAATGGGAAATTATAATTAAACTAGAAAAATTGAGAAAGAAAAAAATCTGTATGGAAAAGGTTGAAATGGAAAAACAAAACAACACGAACAACATCAAAATAAACAAAAAAACAACACAACCAAAAACAAAGCAATATGTGTATGTTGTTGAATATTGTCTGGGCAACGTGATCTTCTGGCGTATGAGATGTTAATCACAGTACTGATACGACTGGAGGCTGCTGATTTCTCAAACCCCAGCAGGTAGACACCCTAAATCTCTCTTTAGCCCACTTAAAAGGCACTTTGAACTTGTAAACTTGCTGAGCAGAAGCTTTCCCAGGAAAGTGCTTGTCACTGGAATCAGTGCTGAAGTGGCTATCCACTTACCCAGTGTACCAAAACTGGTCTCACTCTGCCCCTGAGGGTTAGGGCTGTAAGGCAGCTCATACCCCGGACTTAGGCTACTCAGTTGATAGGTTACCAGCTCCCGCCAGATTCTTGTTCTGCGACCCTGAGGACGAAGCTTTCCAGGGCAGATCACTCACAATGGCTCCCTGTGGCCCACAGCCAAGCATTATTAGCTCCGTCTGGCTCAGCAGCTCAGACTGGGGTCCTAGACAATGGCCATAGTTATCCGCACTCCCGCTCAGGCTCTCCCCAAAGTAGTTCAACTGAGTGCCAAGTCCAAAGATACCAAAACAGTTCACAGGTAAGGCCTTTCCGGTTTGCAGTCTCCAGCTACTGTACTTAGAGTTGCCTGCGGGTTTAGACCAATTGAACAGACGCGAGCACTTGCAGGTTTTCCACTGTTTTAGTCCTCCTCTTGGGGTCTGGAAGTCTCTCACTGACTCCCTGTATCCTCACAGGGATGATGATAGGCAGATCCCATCAGCCAGAGATGCCTGGAGTCCTATCTCCGCAGACTCACGGTGCCCAGATGCAAGGAAGCTGTTACATGGCCTCCATCTTGCTCTCTCCGCTAGGGGGCGATTTTCATCGCAGCCTACCTGTCACAGCTCACAATTGTACAGCAAAGTGCATGGTGTCCCAAATAATGAAGCCACAATGGTCTGTCTGCCTATTTTCAATATCTATTCTTGAGCAGTTGTAGTACACAGTGTTACCAAAAATGCTCCTACAGTCACAATACATAGGGAAAATAGAAAATTACAGCTCTATGTTATATCTCTATTTATAAAATAGTTGTTAAGAAATGTCACAAAACAGGCTGGGAGTGGTGCCTCACGCCTGTAATCTTAGCACTTGGGGAAGCAGAGGTGGGTGGATTGCTTGAGCTCATGAGTTTGAGAACAGCCTGATCAAAAAATGAGATCCATCTCTACTAAAAATAGAAAAACTGAGGCAAGAGGATCGCTTGAGCCCCACTTGCAGGTTGCTGTGAGCTATGATGCCGCCACACTCTATCCAGGGCAACAGCTTGAGTCTCTGTCTCAAAAATGTCACAGAACATTTACAAAGTATTCTGTATGGCTTAGCCACCTCTTTGTAAAATTGATATTATTAGACTTGCAACTGATCCTGGGAGTATGAGGCTACAAACTTAAGCTGGATCACATATGTGCATCGAGTACACTTGAAGAATTTCCACTTCCCTATTTCTTCTTTTTCCTACTTCCCATGTATGTACCCAGGGCCCTAGCTGCATCCACATGTGACCAAGACTCAAATTTGCAGTTTGCAATTTTCAATTCAGGTTTTTATTCAGATACTACTTCCTTCTGTCAGCTCTAGAAATTTTAAAGGTTCAGCACAGAATGCTATGTTTCAAGATTGTGATGGCTGGTCTTCCCTGGAAAAAGAGGATTTATGTTATTATGAAAGTGTGGCAAAAATAAATAAATAAATAAATAAATAAATGGTGTTGGCCACTGAGGTGCCTTGCACCTATAAGGTCATACTGTGGGAGGCTGAAGGTGGTGGATTGCTTGAGGTCAGGAATTTGAGACCAAACTCAGCAAGATCCAGACCCTGTCTCTGGCCTCTGTAGTCCCAACTATTCAGGAGGCTGAGACAAGATCCTTTGAGAGCAGGAGCTGGAGGTTGCTATGGTGGCCAAGACGCTCTACGGAGAGTGACAAAGTGAGACTCTGTCTCAAAAAAATTAAATAAATAAAAGTGTTGAGCAGAAGGGAATCTATGGTGTCTTTACTTTCTCCAGCTGAGTGTTACTATAGTCTAGGAGAAGTAACACTAGCAATATGTGAAATTGTCAAAGAAGCCACTTCATGCACCCACTTAAAAGCAGCAAAATCTGAGGCAAACCCAACGTTTACAAATCATTTCTGAAACCAAACTCAACATACAGGGGTTGTTGGAAGAAAATGCAGGTTATTCAAGAGCAACATGGAGAGATGGCTGAAAAATGTTGGAAAGACCACCTCATGTTCCTCAGCTGACCAAAAGGTGGTGAAAGGGGAAAGAAGCTTGGGAAACTGTGCAGGAGCTTTCTATGTGTAGGTGCCCCTGGCTTGTTGCAAAGGTTACTTGCCATCTGGCAGTATGCTGGACCAGGACTGAAGTGGAGGTTTCCTTCAGGCGGAATTCTGCAATCTTGATTCTTTGGTTAATTGCTTAAACACCCATTCCTAAAATTCTTAAACAAGTACATACATAGCCATTGTAAAAAAAGTGACTATTTGTTTCAAGATAGAGTAATTGCTGCTATTGCAGGATCTCATACTTAGAGAGGCCCAGGATACGGAATACCTTGTGTGGGTAATAAAGCCTGGGAGGTGATAGTTACCTGAGTGGTTCTCAGCCCAGGCTTCCAGGTAGGATTCCATGGCCAGTTTGAAGAAATGCCATCATCTGTGATTCCACCTTCCCACAAATTCTATTAGTCTGGATTGTGTCATCCACATGGCTTTAATTATTATCCCCATGTGATGTTAAGTTTAGGCCAGTGTCAAGCATGAGAGTTTTAAAATGTGTTGAGCCTTTTCTCCCAAGGGAGGTCACAGGGCCTGCCCTGCTTGTGCTTCATGGGGACAGGACAGCACCACCAACGTTCCATTGCCATAGCTGAAATTGCTCGCAGGGGAGGGGACCTGAGGGCAAAAAATATGAAAGTCACACTTTGGTCTTTAGGTGGAAGCTCCTTGTTCCCGATTGTCTCCTGTAATAAAGAACAGGAAAGGGTATATATATATATATATATATATATATATATATATATATATATTTCTTTTGCTTCAAGGTTTCTCTGCCTGTGGATGTGGTGGGAGCAGGTGAAGGGGTTGTGCTCATGCCTTTAAAGCCATATTATCAAGATGAAGGTGGAATATATATCTGGATAATCTCACCTGAGAAGGAAATCAAGGGCAGGCAGGGAAAGAGAAAGAACTGGTTGCTTCTCAGCTAAATGTGTCCTAACACAGGGCTGTGACTATCTTTTCTCCTGCAATATCTCACGTTTAGAAGTTGGAAATCTTCTCTACTTGTGATGTTCCTGCTTAATGAGCTTGTTTCAAATACTCTTTTGCCCTTTTCTTGTAACAGTGAAAAGCCTCTGAGAAATCCTTCTCCCCTCCGTATACAGCAGTGTCTGCTCTCCATTCTCTCCATCCAAATTCCCATATGCCCTGGAGAATTTTCATCACAAATTTATGTTTATAAAAAATTATGTTCTGTAGTTCTGCAAATTTTCCCTTGTGCCTGTTTTAAATGGAAATAAGTGGATCCCCATATTACCTGGTGTGGATGATGTTGGGTCATTGGATATTAGCAAAGCAGGGGACTACGTACTGCTCAGTTTCAGTCCAGAAGCCCCCTCGGTGCTGTGTAAAATAAGGTGACACATGCAGTTTACAGAAGATGGCATGAACGGCCTAAAGTAACTCAAGGTTCTCAAAATCAGAATTATTAGAAAAGCCTTGCTTTCTCGGATGCTAAAGAAGAGTTTTTAAAGACAGCATTAGAGATTAGAAGATCCGGCAGATATCTGTACCTTCAGTGTTTTTTTTTTGTTGTTGTTGTTTGTTTTTGTTTTTTTTTTTTTGAGACAGAGTCTCAAGCTTTCACCCTGGGCAGAGTGCCTTGGTGTTACACCTAAGAGCAACCTCTAACTCTTGGGCTTAAGCGATTCTCTTGCCTCAGCCTCCCAGGTAGCTGGGACTGCAGGCACCTGCAACAATGCCTGGCTAATTTTTGGTTGTAGTTGTCATTGTTTAGCAGGCCTGGGCTTGGATTTGAACCCACCATCCCCGGTGTGTGTGGCTGGCACTCTCACCGCTGAGCAACAGGCACCAAGCCTGTACTTTCAACTTTGAAAAAAGATTTTTAAGTGGTTTTTATCAGAATATGATTAAGTACTTTGGGGAGAGTATCAACTCATGCACATTCTGAGATTCTCTTTTTATACCTTGTTTGGAAAATAAAGGCTTTAATGGTTGTTTACTGGATCAACATTCAACTGGGATAAATCCAGTCTGACATGTGATAAAGTATTATCATGGAACAGAAATACTGGCATCCCTGTTGAGCTTGTTGGAAATTCAAAAATAAAGCTTCACCTAAATTCTTCTGAATAAAAACTGCATTTGAGGCTTGGCGCCCATAGCACAGTAGTTACTCGCCAGCCACATGCACCAAGGCTGGGTGGTTCCTGCCCGGCCCATGCCAGCTAAACAACAGTAACAACTGCAACAAGAAAATAGCCAGGCTTTGTGGTGGGTGCGTGGAGTCCCACCTACTTGGGAAGCTGAGGCAAGAGAATTGCTGAAGCCCAAGAGGTGTGAGCTGTGACACCATTGCACTTTACCGAGGGCAATATAGTGAGACTATTTCTCAAAAAAAGAAAAAAAAGAAAAGAAAACTGCATTTGACAAGATCTCCAGTTCATGCTTGCACACGTTAAAATCTTAGGGCTTCCATTTACTTCACCATGATATTTTCACGTAAGAAATACGCACAGCTTATAGTGTATGATGTAAGTAGGCGCAAGAATCAACATGCCTGTATTGTTGGCCTTATTTTTGCATTGTAAAGCCAAAAAGCACAGTGTCTATACTGGGGTTGTGGATATTATCCCACCATCTATTCTCAGTGTTAGAGAGCACATGAGGGACTATCTCTCTGCTATACTTATCACATTAATACCATTCAGTCATGTAAGTCAAAAGAAGTTCTCACCCACTCATTTATGTAAAAATGAAATTGAGTCTTCTCATGGCATCATGATGAATATTGTTGTTTTTTAGATTTCTAGTTTTTTTTTTCCAGGAACTATTGACCTTCAGAGATGTGTCTATAGAATTCTCTATGGATGAGTGGGACTGCCTGGACCCTGCTCAGCACAATTTGTATCGGGATGTCATGTTAGAGACCTACAGACACCTGGTCTTCCTTGGTGAGGATAACTTACATACACATTTCTTAACTGTACACTAAGCATTTCAGATTGTTTCTCTGTAGGTGGGTTTGGGGAGATTCTTCTTTGACTTCATTAGTTTCAGATTGTTGTTTCTAAGGAAAACATAAGTTCTTGGTATAGAAAAGAGAATATTTCAGATGTTATCTTGGCATTAATCTTAGTCTTTTTTTTTTTTTTTTTTTTTGTAGAGACAGAGTTTCACTTTATGGCCCTAGGCAGAGTGCCATGGCATCACATAGCTCACAGCAACCTCCAACTCTTGGGCTTAAGCTATTCTCTTGCCTCAGCCTCCCAAGTAGCTGGGACTACAGGTGCCCGCCACAACACCCGGCTATTTTTTTTGTTTGTTTGTTTTTGCAGTTCGGCCGGGGCCGGGCCTGAACCCGCCACCCTCGGTATATGGGGCCGGCACCCTACCGACTGAGCCACAGGTGCCGCCCAATCTTAGTCTTTCTTGAGCTGATAAATATCCTTCGCTACATTGATGGTAATTTCAAAAATGTAGAGGCTTATAATTGTTGCCCATACCTTTAAGTCTAGTTTGTAGCCCCAAATTTTATTTCCATAGTACAAAGTAGTTTAGCATTTTAAATTCTTTTAAAATATTGTAATGTTTCTGTCAGAAACCTCTATTTTTAGATTATTCTTTTAGGATCCCTAAAATGATGTGTTCTCTATTCTACAAAGGTTCTAGATTGTTTACTGATGAAGTCCAGTAAGCGTCATGTTATCATTTTTTTTTCTAATGAAACAGGGCTTGCTGTGTCTAAGCCAGATCTCATCACCTGTCTGGAGCAAAGGAAAGAACCGTGGATAGTGAAGACTCACCAGACAGTGGTCAAGCACCCAGGTAGGTTGGAGTGAATGAAGCAGATAACTCTGGTCAGAGGTCCAAAGTTCAAGGAGGAAACCACGCAATGCAATGTGATTAGGGAAACTCCACTTAATTGGAAATGAGTTCTGGGAAACCTGGGTTTCTTTCTCTTGTTACATAAAGGCACCTCTGTTCTTGTTTTCATTTCTTATGTTTATTTTCTCATTGAGACAAAGGCTCACTGTATTGCCATCAGACCAGCGTGCCATGGCATCAGCCTCGCACAGGGCAGTCTTAACTATCTTGGTTCAAGTGAAGGTTCGAGGCATTTAAGTATACATTCTGAAATTGTTTTGCCTGTGGAGTTTTGTGGCTATTTTCTAGCCGAAGCATTTTCCCCACATATCCAGATAAGAGCTTGTAATCACTTGGTAGACCTCAATCTGTTGTTGTCTTGGAGTCTCTCTGGTGCTGTAACAATATTTTACCTTTGCTTTCAGTTTTATGAAAACTGCACCATTCTTGGGCGGCGTCTATGGCTCAAAAAAGTAGGGCGCTTGCTACATATGCCGGAAGTGGTGGGTTCAAACAGAGCCCCAGACAAAAACTGCAAAAAAAAAGAAACAAAAAACTGCACCATTCCCTTCAGCACTCTCCCTCATGGGAGACAAAACCTATTTTTAGAAAAGCCCTGAAAAGCCATTAGAGTTAATTTAGGTCTCTATTTTTCTTTTGAGGAAAAAGTTTACTTTCATATGGACAATGCTGTTTTCAGATGCGGGAACGACTGTGGTCTATAAGTAGAACAAACTTGTCTTCCCATATTTTGCACCTTTTGTCATTATCATTGTTTTTCTTATTTTATTTTATATAGTTATATATTTTTGAGACAGTGTATCTTTCACCACGGATAGAGTGCTGTGGTATTATAGTTAACAGGAACCTCAACCTCCTGGCCTCAAGAGATACTCTCGCCTTAAGCTTGTTAAGTTGCTGGGGCAACAGGTGTCTGCCACTCGCCCCACTAATTTTTTCTAATTTTGGTATAAACAGGGCTCAGACTGCTCTCAAATGCCTGTGTTGAAGCAATCCACCCACTCACTGTCCCACAGTGCTAGGTTTACAGACACTATCCACTGCATCTGGCCTGTACATGCCTCTTCACATTGTGCTCACCTGCTGGGCTGAAAATTTTCACTTCATTCTTATAATCCCTAAAATGCAGTATATATTTCTTACATGCTGTCCTATACCATCTTGCTACTATGCTGGGCATAATTTTACAGACAAAATTTGTAATGTATATTTATTCAATTGTGATGAAATTCAATGACATAATTTTGTATTTTTAAATTTCTTTCAGTTATATGTGATCATTCTACCCAGAGCAATTCAAAAGTGCTTGGCGTGAATATTTTATTACCAGTGATAATCCTGAGAAGATATGAAAAAGATAGCCCTGAGAATTTAAACTCAGTAAAAGACTGGGATAGGGCGTGTGAGTATAAGCAGCAGAAAGTATGTTACAATGGAGTGGACGGAAGTTTATCAGCTATGCATGGTAAAACCTGCGAATGCAGTAAATGTTTCAAAGTTGTCAGAAAATTATCAAATACAAATAGATGTAAGATGATATGTACCAGGGAAACAACATTGGAATGTAAAAAATATGGGAAAACCTTAAATCTATGCTCAAACTTTGGTAAACATAAGATAAACCATTTTGTGGAAAAGCAGTACAAATGTAAAGATTGTTGCAAAGTCTTTAAATCTTGCTCAAGACTGTCTAAGCACGGGGTAGTTCATACTGCAGAGAAAATTTCCCATTGTGAGAATGATGACAAGCGTCTTAGCCACAGCTCAAAATATTCTAACTATAAGACAAATTATAATGTGGAGAAGCCCTGCAAATGTAAAGAATGTGACAAATCCTGTAACGATGACTCATCCCTTTCTGTACATAAAAGAATTCATTCTGGAGAGAAACCCTACAAATGTGAAGAATGTGGAAAAGCCTTTCACCAGCACTCACACCTTTCTGTACATAAAAAAACTCATTCCGGAGAGAAACCCTACAAATGTGAAGAATGTGGAAAAGCCTTTAAACAGTACTCATCCCTTTCTATACATAAAAGAATTCATTCTGGAGAGAAACCCTACAAATGTGAAGAATGTGGAAAAGCTTTTAATGACGCCTCAACCCTTTCTACACATCAAAGAATTCATTCTGGGGAGAAACCCTACAAATGTGAAGAATGTGGCAAAGCCTTCACCCGGTACTCACACCTTTCTATACATAAAAGAATTCATTCTGGAGAGAAACCCTACAAATGTGAAGAATGTGGCAAAGCCTTTAAGGATTCCTCAAACGTTTCTGTACATAAAAGAATTCATTCTGGAGAGAAACCCTACAAATGTGAAGAATGTGGAAAAGCCTTTTACAAGCACTCACACCTTTCTGTACATAAAAGAATTCATTCTGGAGAGAAACCCTACAAATGTGAAGAATGTGGAAAAGCCTTTAACCAGTACTCAACCCTTTCTGTACATAAAAAAATTCATTCTGGAGAGAAACCCTACAAATGTGAAGAATGTGGAAAAGCCTTTAAGCATTCCTCAAAACTTTCTGTACATAAAAGAATTCATTCTGGAGAGAAACCCTACAAATGTGAAGAATGTGGAAAAGCGTTTTACAAGCACTCAAACCTTTCTGTACATAAAAGAATTCATTCTGGAGAGAAACCCTACAAATGTGAAGAATGTGGAAAAGCCTTTAAGAATTCCTCAGCCCTTTCTGTACATAAAAGAATTCATTCTGGAGAGAAACCCTACAAATGTGAAGAATGTGGAAAAGCCTTTAAGCATTCCTCAAAACTTTCTGTACATAAAAGAATTCATTCTGGGGAGAAACCCTACAAATGTGAAGAATGTGGCAAAGCCTTCAACCGGTACTCACACCTTTCTATACATAAAAGAATTCATTCTGGAGAGAAACCCTACAAATGTGAAGAATGTGGCAAAGCCTTTAAGGATTCCTCAACCCTTTCTGTACATAAAAGAATTCATTCTGGAGAGAAACCCTACAAATGTGAAGAATGTGGAAAAGCCTTTTACCGGCACTCAAACCTTTCTGTACATAAAAAAACTCATTCCGGAGAGAAACCCTACAAATGTGAAGAATGTGGAAAAGCCTTTAACCATTACTCAACCCTTTCTGTACATAAAAGAATTCATTCTGGAGAGAAACCCTACAAATGTGAAGAATGTGGAAAAGCCTTTTACCGGCACTCACACCTTTCTGTACATAAAAAAACTCATTCCGGAGAGAAACCCTACAAATGTGAAGAATGTGGAAAAGCCTTTAACCAGTACTCAACCCTTTCTGTACATAAAAAAATTCATTCTGGAGAGAAACCCTACAAATGTGAAGAATGTGGAAAAGCTTTTAACAAGTCCTCAACCCTTTCTATACATCAAAGAATTCATTCTGAGGAGAAACCATACAAATGTGAAGAATGTGGCAAAGCATTTAAATATTGCTCAAACTTTTCTGTACATAAAAGAATTCATTCTGGAGAGAAACCCTACAAATGTGAAGAATGTGGCAAAGCCTTTGCACAGTGCTCACACTTGTCTGTACATAAAAGAATTCATTCTTGATAGAAACCCTATGAATGGCAACAATGTGGCAAATTCTTTAATCACTACTCACACCTTTCTGTACATAAAAAAAATTGATTCTGGAGAAAAAGGTTACAAATATGAATACTGTGGCAAACCCTTTTACTCAGAGTCAAACCAGCCTGTACATTAAAAGAAAATGAGATAACATGGAAACCCTAGAAATGTGAAGAATGTGGCAGGACCTTACTTGGTGTTTGTAACTTAATGAAGGTTATAGGAATTTATACTGGAGAGAAATTCCACAATTGTGAACGGTTTGGTGATGCAGTTAACCAGAGCTCAAAGTTTACTACACATGAAAATTCATATTGGAGATTAATCTTACAAATGAGAATAATATGCAAACGTTTTAACTGATCCTTGGCCCTTAGTAAACATAAGAGAAATCATGTCAGAAAAATCAGAATATGAAGGTGTGTGGAAGCTTTATGCCAGAAATCACAATTTTCTGTACACAGTAGAATTCATGTTGAACAGAAAGGCTATAAATGTGAAGAAGGTGACAAATGTTTAACTTCTGCTCAAACCTTTCTCTATGAAATTTATGACAGAACAAAACCCCTTCAACTCTGAAGACAGTGTCGAATCCAGGATTCACACATTTCAGTACAGAACAGGATTCATAGAGATATTCTACAATTGTGAAGAATATGACAATGTCCTTAAATGTTTCTCATACTTTTGTAATCATAATTCATATGGAAGAAATTCTCTACAAATGTCAATGATGTCTTAAAGTTGTGTTTATCATGTTTTGTAGGGCTAGGGAGAGACAGGGGCAGGTGATTCTAGGGCATCCTTGCTCATAATGAGAAGGAACAAAATTGCCAGAGTGGGCTGCCAAGAGAGGAAAGTATTTCAGGAAGGCTTTCAAAAACTGAACTGATGTTTGCTCTACAAAAATGACTCTCAGAGGTAGAGACGCCCCAGGGTGGAGATAGGGCCAAGGCCACTAAAAGGGGTCTTTGTAGCATGCATACAAGTAAGGTGACAGTAGCCTCAAGGGACCCATTTTCATAAACACAGTAAAATATTCACCAGTTTTTTTTTTCTTTATTTGAGACAGAGTTTCACTTATTAACCCTCGGTAGAGTGCTGTAGTGTCTCTGTTCACAGCAACCTCCAAATCCTTTGGCCCAGGTGATTCTGTTGCCTTAGCCTCCCTAGCAGGGAGGCTACAATCACTTATCACAGTTTACAAATACTATGACAACTTCTAGAAATGGCTTTACAGGGATAGAAATGGGAGGACTCTCCATTCGGGAATTTTTCTCCCTTTCCAGTAAAAATAGTAAATATATTATTCCCCTCCCCCACCACTTAACATAGATTTGGAAAATTGTCATGAACGGGAAAAATCTCACTAATCCAGGGTGTTCTCCACTTGATAAGGTAGATGTCTCCCTTGTCTGGAGTGTGCTGTGGTTTAATAAACTTTGACCTTTTGCTCACTTGTACCTACTTGTTCTGCTCATTTGTTCCACTGTCTTGGTACCAGTAACTATGCTGTGTCACCTGAAACCAAAAACCAGGGATCACACACTTGACATCTGTTCCCCATATGTGACATTTTAGTGCCAAAATCTGGGAGGAAAGTGTACATTTTCAGCAAGATAAGGTAATGGAACATTAGACATTCTGAATTCACGCTGCCTGATGCACAGTACTTATCACACTTACAGCTTTCACTCTCTTTGCTTTCTAGGTAATGTAGCTCCTTACCTACCCCTGCTCCATTTCCTTCTTTTTTTTTTTCCCATCTCCACAATGCACATCATCCTCCAGTTCATCCTGATATTGAAAAGCATACAAAGGGGCGTCTGGCTCCACAAGCAGAACATTAAACCAGATTTTTAAGGTCTTGATATGGAGAATTGGGATGAAGAGACAGCAAGAGAAAGCCAGGCCAGCATCAGTGCCCAAGAAACAGAAGGAAGCTTTGAAATGATTGCTACCACTAGGGAAGAAGGTTGTCAGGAACAGAGTTACTCTAGGGTCAGGCAAGAAGCCAGCAGGCCAGAGCCCTTCCCGCATCATGACTATGGGTTCCTGGAGTCAGGAATGGCTCAGGAAGTAGCCTCTGTTGGGACCATCCCCTCACTACTAGAGAGATGCCCTGGAAGTGACATTTCTCTCTCCTGAAGATGGAGGATCAAACTTGCCTTCTAGACCCTGTGAAATCCCTGAACCAGCTCTGACTCTGGAACTCTTTTAGTTTGGTGGACACACTCCAGCTTCAGACAAGGTCCACCTGAGATGCTGGGAAGGCTGGTTGTTAGGTTTCTGTCTCTCTGTGTCACAGTAAAGAAAGTGATGTTCATAACATGAGAGCCACCCCTCTATTCTCCCCAAACATTCAGGGCCTCTCTTTCCCTCTCATATCTTTTGTAAAAATGGAAGGTAAAATATAAACCTACAGTGTACTCTAAAGTCCCTCTGCTCCCTGGTTGATGATGCCTTGTTTATTTTTTCTTTTAGTGCTTTCCAGCTGACCTACCCCATTGTTTGATAAAGTCTGAACTTTAAGAGACGTAAATCCTGTAAAACTACCTTCCCAGGCCTTTACATAGAAAAGACTTAACTGGGATCACATTTCCATTAAAAATAGGGAAAAAACTTAATGCAAGACGGAACCAGTATGTAAGAGAGATGTGAAGAAACTCATGAATACGAAGAAACATGGGTGGAAAGGAGCACTAAAAGGAAAGAGAATGATTTCATGTCGGACAAAACTTAGTAACAATATTTCTTCTAAAATAAGTGATGATTTAAGAAGAAAATATGCTTTTTTTTTTTTCTTTTGAGACATAGTCTGAAGCTGTTACCCTGGGTAGAGTGCTATAATATCACTGCTCACAGCAATTTCAAACTCTCGGCCATAAGCGATCCTCTTTCCTCAGCTTCCTAAGTAGCTGCACTAAGGCCCTCACCACCAATATCAGACCAGATATTTTTTGGGTTATAGTTGTCATTGTTTGGTGGGCCCAGGTTTGATATGAACCCACCAGATCTGGTGTATGTGGCTGGCACCTTAGCTACTTGAGCTACATGTGCCGATCCAAGAAGAAAATTTTCTGACAAACATTGGCTTCAGCACGTCAAAAATGGTCTGTGTAAGGGCTAACGTTTGCAAAGGCAAATTTATGAAAAATTTTGTATGTGAACAGGTTGGCCTAACTGAAAAGGGAATCTCCAGGTAAGTGTTACTTTTGTTTTGAGATTTTGTTTAAAACCTCATCAGATTGCTCTGTATTTGCTGAAAGTGACAAACATCAATTATTAGGCATCAGTCTGCCACAATAGTATTAAATCTGCTGCTCTGTATTTTCTTCTGCCAGCCTGAAGCTGTATTTCCTTAGTTATGGGTTTCGAGATCACTACCCAAGGTTATGAGTTACTCTTTTGAAAATGAAGCAAAGAAAAACAGGAGCGAACTTTATCCTTTAAAACACTAGCCTCTTTTTCTTACTGCCTGACATTTTCACTCCTTCCTCTGTGTCTTTAATTCACTCCTCACACGTCTTGGCTTTTTGTTGCTAAGATAAGAAGACAGACTATGTATGTGTATCTGCTGCCACCCTTAAACAACACATTTTTTCTTTAACAAGAAATGGCCAAACTGGACCATTTCTGGTTGTGGTATAAACTGGAGACTACCTGCTCTCCTTGCTCCCCTTTTTGAGTTGTGACTTTCTCAATCAAGTAAGATGGATTTTTCCCCTGCTGCATGAATGGTGTCTCTTTTATAAACCTGTGGCCTTGATCATATGCCCTTGGCTTAAAGCTCTAGTTTGCCACCCCTCAAGTGGAGACAAATGGTCTATGTTAAACCTCCTCACAGACTCCCTGAAAAGATCCAGGAAGACACCCCAGACTCCTCTCAGGCTGAATCAATGGGCAGCTCTTTCACTGTGGTCAGTAGTAAAACTTCAGGCAGACAGGGAGGTCGTGTGACCAAGAGGACTTGGTGAGGCAAAGGCTAAAAAGAGGTACCCAGGCAGAGGTAAGTCTGAAACTCAGGAATTGAGGGTTGAAAGTGGGTGCATGCTTGTTAAGGAATGCCACCTGCCACTGGAATCTGACCTTGGGACTCTGAGTGAGAAAATGCAGAACTCGGGCAGCGCCTGTGGCTCAGTGAGTAGGGCGCCAGTCCCATATGCCGAGGGTGGCGGGTTCAAACCCGGCCCCTGCCAAACTGCAACAAAAAAAAAAAGCTGGGCATTGTGGCGGGCGCCTGTAGTCCCAGCTGCTCGGGAGGCTGAGGCAAGAGAATCGCGGAACCCCACGAGTTGGAGGTTGCTGTGAGCTGTGTGATGCCACGGCACTCTATCCGAGGGCAGTACAGTGAGACTCTGCCTCTACAAAAAAAAAAAAAAAGAAAGAAAATGCAGAACTCAGCCCACTCTGGCAACCTGAGATGGGCACAACATTTTCCTCAGGCCCAGGAAATACTTGGTCCATGACAATGATGTCTTCATGGGCAGTCAACTGTTTGTTACAATGGCTCTAGGGATGCCCAGCGCAAAGGGTAGTCTACCCTCTCTTTACCTATGGAAAGCTGTGGGCCAAGGCTTTCTAATAAATACTGGGGCTACGTATTCATTGCTTAATACTTCACTCTCCCCTCTGACTAAGCAAGCTGGTTCTGTAGCAGCAGTGACAGGACAGCTGGAACACAAATTCTTTCTTCAACCTCTTACGTGCTAGATTGCAGAAAAAGTTGACTCATCAGTTCCTTTAGATTCCTGATTTCCTTGTCTATTGTTGGGGAGAGAATTATTGTCTAAATTAAATACTCACGATTACTGATTCTCTAGGAAACAATAGCCTTCCCATGAAGGTACTCTCTGAACATACCTGGTAGGTGTTTACTCTATTGTCTGGAGGATGAGGAGAGATGCCCAGAAATCAACATCCAGGTAAATTTCTCTATCTGGGAAGAGCTTCCCCCTGGGAAACCTCAGGACTACCTCAGTAGAGATTCACTTAATACTAAAAATGTTCACACCCTCAGAAACAGGAAGTATTAGTAGACCTCGCGCCTTTGATTGACAAATTTATGAGATATGGCTTTCACAAGTTTGTGCTGTGGAATAACATGCTGCAAATACAGATGAGAGTCAATCTGTTACCCAAATAGCAAATGGTAACACGCTTTTTAATCTTTTTTTTTTTTTTTGCTTAAAGTTAATGTCTTTAATTTATAATGTGCTTTATATACATTGTTTGAAATTATTTTGTGAATTCTTTTATTATAGCTAAGTCAGTCATACAGTACCTCAAAGACAGACACAAAGTCTTAATTACTATGTATTTCCAAACTGAAAAAGCTTCTGTTTGCACAGCCTGTAGGGCCAAAAGGTATTTTTTGTCCCCAATGCTTTCTTGGAAAATAAAAAAATAAAAAGACATAATTCCCAAATATCAATTAACAAGTTCAGAAAATATCATTTTATTTTCTTCTCATAGAGTAAAACACAGAAACATTCTTTAACTGTTGCCAGAATAGACATTAACAGTAAAGGATTACTGTTCGGTGGTGAAACCACTGGTTGTATAACATTTGTAGGGCAAGCAGAGATTATTATATTTACATGAGCAAATTTCTCATATCTAATTCTGATTTCTAATATCTGGTTAGAATAAATGGGTAGTCATTAAAAAAACTGAAGGTGATACTAATTAAAAGATTTTTATAATAATTTTGTGTATAATACATATGATTTAGATATTATGAATATACCTAAGTATACATATATAAATCACCTTTCTAAACATAAGTAATAAACTAAATCTAAAATTTAATTATAGGGTTATAGGTTAATTTATAATTTAATTATATAGTTATAGGTTAACTGATGACTCCATGCTGAACCTCAGAGTCAAAGCATACTCTTATTGGACACACTTTTTTTTTTTTTTTGTAGAGACAGAGTCTTACTTTACGGCCCTCGGTAGAGTGCTGTGGCATCACACAGCTCACAGCAACCTCCAACTCCTGGGCTTAGGCGATTCTCCTGCCTCAGCCTCCCGAGTAGCTGGGACTACAGGCGCCCACCACAACGCCCGGCTTGGACATACTCTTATTTGACAATGTGAATGTTGCTTTCTTGGCATTGTTGTTATTATTGCTTGATATTTTGATGCAGCAATCGTCTGATTTTTTTTCTGAATGTATTTATCTTCATTAATTCTTTGCGAGTTTTGTTTCTAGTCTTTGTCTTTAACATCGTTATTGTTGTTGAATTTTAAGCCTTTTGCGTTTTATGACAAGGGTGGAAACCTAATAAACACATGTATATGTAAAAGGAAAAATAAAAAAGTAAGTCAGAGAAGACTAACTCATTCATTCAGCAAATATTTTCTAGAGTTTAACCTGAACAAGATTATCTGCTGTGGGCAGCGCCTGTGGCTCAAGGACTAGGGCGCGGGTCCCATATGCTGGAGGTGGCGGATTCAAACCTAGCCCCAGCCAAAAACCAAAAAAAAAAAAAAAAAGAGAAAAGAAATAAGTTGATAAGTGGAATTTTGGGAGGCACCTGTGGCTCAAGGAGTAGGGTGCCGGTCCCATATGCCGGAGGTGGCGGGTTCAAACCCAGCCCTGGCCAAAACCCACAAAACATTGGCTCAAGGAATAGAGCGCCAGCCCCATATGCCGGAGGTGGCAGGTTCAAACCCAGCCCGGGCCAAAAACTGCAAAAAAAAAAAAAAAAAAAAAAGATTATCTGCTGAGTATTTTGGGATAACAGTAAAAAATCAGTTTTGAACCCACTACTCTAAAATTGTGTGATCTGATATAAACATATGTTCAAAATAAGCTTTTTAAAGTGATGTCATCTTTACTGGGCCAATATTTACATTAAAGCAATGATGTAAAATACAAAAAGAATAAAAATTATATATCTGTGTTAATTTGAAGATTTCTCAATTTTTTTATTTTTATTAGTTCCCTAATTAACCTTCATGACAGTATTCCAACCCAATGTTCTTTCCTGAGGCTACAGTCTTCTATTTGTAAAATTCATCAAATCCATTTTCCAAGTATTAAAGTATTGAATCAAGGATTAAGTTTCAAGATATTTGTTTCCTTCAGTTCACAAGGAGAACTCTGGATTATACACTTCATGACTTAGGTGTACAGTAAGAGTAAACATGCAATAAAATATTTCTAGTAATAAACACTTTAATCTCATATGGTATAGCACACAGGTTAAATTACAGGAATTTTAATTTATGATGTAACTTATGACTAAAAGACTCTGGCATATTCACCTGCTTCTCACTGCCATGTTTAATCATAGTTCCATTCTACAAACGATTGATGAGGTCATGGCCAGACTATCATGTTGCTTCACATCACTGCTGGTCTCCCCGCAGCCATCAGTGAGGTGTGTGGATGCAGCTTCCTGGTTCAGGACCAGAAGCTGAGCAAATAAGCATTGTCACTGCAAAGGTATGACTCAAAGCTTTGCATCAGAATTATCCTTATCTTTGAACAAACCAGGCTCTTCTGGACCAAGACAAAATAAAGCTCTGAATTCAGGTGTGAAATGAAGTGTCCGAAGAAGGGAATAGAGATGACAGGATCTACCCTGATTTCTGATTCTGCTTAAATTGGTGAATTCTCTAGGAGGAGGTGACTCCAAAACGTTAGTCTTTAATTTTTTCCCTTGTCCATACTGATTATTTGTCACACTGGAATAATCCTCTCCAAATAGATCCTCAAACATTGTACAACTAAATACTACCTGGCTAAGGCACAGCCCCAGCCCCAGCCAGAACACACAGTGGATGAACCGGCCCCAACTGGGCGCCGGCTTGTTGGCGAGGATGTGTGTTCGAAATGTGATTATCTTAATTTTTATTTCTTTTTGTAATTATAAAGAAATTTATTTGAGATTTGAGAATTATGTTTGTGAACTTGCCACTGTGCGCTTATAGTGACAACCCTGTACAAATCACTCAGCAAGGTTCCATAATCTTGGTCTATCACTGTCTCACAGTTTTGTTCTCATTGACTTGTGTTGGTGTGTTGATGCATTTTGTTTATTTTTGTTATTGTGTGTTATTGTATGTTCTTGGGAGAATGTTAGAGTTTGACTCAGCAATGAACAAACCTTTGGAAATTTCTTCCTTTTTTTTTGTGAGATAGTATCTTAATATATCACCCTCTGTAGGGTGCCGTGGCCTCACAGCTCACAGCAACCTCAATCAATTGGGGTACTCTAGTGATTCTCTTGCCTCAGCCTCCCAAGTTGCTGGGACTACTGGCCCTCACATCAATGCCTGGCTATTTTTCAAGACAGGGTCTTGCTGTTGCTCAGGCTGGTCTCAAACCTGGGAACTCAGGCAATTCACCTGCCTCAGCCTCACAGAGACCTGTACAACTAATTTTTTTTTTTTTGAGACAAAGGCTCATGCTGTCACCCAGGGTACAGTGCCTGGTATCACAGCTCATAGCAACCTCAAACTCTTGGACTCAAGTGATTCTGTTGCCTCAGCTTCCCAAGTAGCTGGGACTATAGGTGCCAGCCACAATGCCCTGCTGTTTTCTGTTATTGTTGTTGTTGCAGTTATCGTTGTTTTAGCTGGCCCGGGCTGGGTTTGAACTTGCCAACCTTGGTGTCTGTGACCAGTGCCCTATACACTTAGCTGGTGGCACCATCGGTGCAGGAAATATATTTTTTAAAAAATATTTTACTGACATTCTGAATGTGAAGGGTAATACAACAGCAGCCATGATGGACATTCAGAGAAAACTAAAGACATACAAAATTGCATTGAAGGGTAGATTAGGCACTGGCTTCAGTACGTACCTTTCCAAGTGGAGTACTTTTTTTTTTTTTTTGTAGAGACAGAGTCTCACTTTGTTGCCCTCGGTAGAGTGCCGTGGCATCACACAGCTCACAGCAACCTCCACCTCCTGGGCTTAAGCGATTCTCTTGCCTCAGCCTCCCAAGTAGCTGGGACTACAGGTGCCCGCCACAACGCCCGGCTACCAAGTGGAGTACTTTAAATGTGACCATAGTCATATTCAGGAATGAGGTATGTAGCAGAGTCCTGATACAATAAAAATGTCAAGTTATATCGATGTACTTGAGGAGAAAATCTTTACTTTCCTCCAATGATTCATAGAAGAAACTTAACAGTGTTTATTCTTCTGAATACTTCCTATAAGTTTATAAATACACACTTTATAAGGAATAAATTATATCATTCTCCATTGTTCTTTCATTTACTGTTTTCCTAGCTATGGTTAACTGACCAGTATTGATCAGTCTGAGATCAGTTCTGAGGCCAATTTCATAAATTCTCAGGATTAGTGTCTATTGTTGGTCAACAATTCTTACTGTTAAAATTCAGGTCCCAACACAACTGAAACATGTAAACTTAAAAATTTTAGTGCACATGTAGGTGCTTGTCTTTGAAGACATATTCTGGTTTTATGGCCACAACAATACTCCATATTTAACCCCCACTTCTCAGTCATTCTCATGCGAAATTTCACAGCCTAATTTCTGCATCGGCTTCATAAAGCAGGAAGCCCACCAATTCCTCTCTCAGGTTATGAGATTCATCCACGAACCTCACCAGCACCGGTAGGTGCTCTTCCCCTGCTGTGTCCACTACATCATCTGTGATAAGAGAAAAGAAGTGTGAGTCTTTCACTTCCCTGAGAGTTTCTTCACGAATGCAGCTCTCACAGATTTCTAGCATCTGTTTCTGCTGTATTTTTGAACAAAACAATGTATTAACTGCTGTTTTCTCAAAGCGCTTTCTCAGAACCTCTTCATCAGAGTGTATCCGGCACTCTAGCAGCGCTTGAAAGTTATCAGGAGTAAAGGGACCTTCTGAGAGTTCATCAGCCTCGTGTCCATCTAGAGGTATGTTTTGTTTTCCCATAAAAATCAAAGTTTCAAATAGAAACTTTAGATATTCTTTGTTTTCCTTCTCTTCAAGAGTTAGAGGTAAAATGTCCTCATCCTGTTCTTCACCCCCCTCTTCTGTACTGGTGTTCTGAGCATTGCTGTTATTGTTTTCTTTATGTTTTGGTTCCTGTTCAGAAGTTTCATCATTTTTTGTTTGTTTGTTTGTTTGTTTCAGAGCCCTGATTTCCTCTTTACTCAATTCTTTTGTTCATTTTCTGTGTCTACTGTGTGGATTGTTCAAATGACTGGTAAGATCAAATATTGTTGGTATTGCACTATCTCAAAGAACTGTCCTGTAGAAGCTAGTTCTACAGATCATAGAGGTCTCAGACTGTTTGGCACATAATCGATAATGTTTATTTAGTTGATCAGGTCTTTTATCTTTTAAGTCCGCTCTCCTACAATTCTCCACCCACTTCTGGCATCTGGCCAGATCCCGTGGGAACCCGAAGAAGGCCAGGTTGGACTGGATGCTCTTCCATGTGCAGTTGGGGGCAGCAAAGAAGTTGGGCATCATCGCCGGACTGCAGGCTGACAAAGCCCTCTCATCCCTGACTCCTCAGGGCAGTCTGCCCGCCTGTAGGGGCCAGGGAGGGGAGCCAGGCTGGCAGGCCCACTGGCAAACATGGTTCATGGGGGAGGGGTGGGCGAGCATGAAGCTGATTAATGTTTTCTTGATATCAGAGAGGAGATATGATGAGAAAAGAGGTGAGAAGGAAGGGTGGGTAATAGAGAGGAAGGGGAAGGAGAGAATGAATGAGATGTTACATTGCTAGCTTTAAAGATGGAAGAAGAGGGCCTCAAGCCAATGGATGTAGGCCTCCTCTAGAAGCTAGAAAAGGTAAGGAAAAGAATTTTTCCCTAGAGGTTATAACATACTAAGATGGTAGCCGAGTAACAGCTTCCTTGCAACTGGGCACGGTGATTCCGGGGAGAGAAGACTCCAGGCATCGCTGGCTGGTGGGATCTGCCCAGAAACATCCATTTGGGGGACACAGTGAGTCAGCGTCAGGCTTCTGGACTCCATGAGGAGGACAAAAGCAGTGGAGAACTGGCAAGTGTTTGCCTGTGTTCATTCAACTAATCCCGCCAGCAGCTGTTAAGTACAGCAGCAGTGAGATTGCAAAGTGGAAAGGCCTTACCTGTGAGCTGTTTTGTTTTTCTTGGACTTGGCACTCAGTTGAACGACCTTGGGAGAACTTGGGCAAGAGTGCAGAGGAATTTAAGTGTTGTCCAGGGCACAGTGTTGTCTGAGCTGCTGAGCCAGACAGAGCTAATAGTGTTTCGCTGTGGGCTGCATGGAGCCATTGTGGGAGGACTGACACAGAAAGCTCTGCCCTCAGGGTCACAGAGCAAGGATTAGGTGGGAGCGAGTAATCTAGTGACTGAGCAGCCTAAAGGTGGGGACTGAGACACCTTACAGCCTTAGCCCTCAGGAGCATAGAGTGAGACCAGTTATGACACACTGGGTAAGTGGATAGCAACTTCAGGAGTGATCCCAGTGATAAGTGCTTTTCTGGGAAAGCTTCTGCTTAGCCAAGTTTAGCAGTTTAAAGTGCCTTGTAAGAGGGCAGAGGAGAGATTTAGGATCTCCACTCTGCGGGGTTTGAGAAATCAGCAGAGGCCTCCAGTCTCCATCTCGTACAGCTGTACCAGCACTGTGATTAACATCTTGTACCCTAGAAGATCACTTGTTGCCCAGACAATATCCACCAAGATATATATATATACTGCTTTCTTTGGGGGTTCATTTTTTGCTTTTTTTTGGTTTGTTTGTTTTTAATTTCAACATTTTCCCTACAGATTTTTCTTTTCTTTTTTTTCCTCTTTCTTTTCTTTTTTCATTTTTCTAGTTTAAATAAAATTTTCCATTTTTGCTTTTTTCAACAATTAGAACTTCATCTTTGCTATTGTTTCTACCCCTATTATTTGTTTTTTTCCCCCAATTTTATCCCGTAAAGTTTTCTGTTTGCTTTCTTTGGTTTGATTTATAGCATTTTTGCCTTTCCTCCCTACTTGGTGGAAGTGGGGTACTGTGTCCGAATAGGCTAGCAAAGAGCTGCTGACCTCGAGGAAATCACCAAATCTGGCACCCACAGATGTTGGGGGATTTTTAAGGTTGGGTCAAACTACGCTACTGTACACCTTTATTGCTCCTGTCTCCCTCTTTCTGTGCCTCTCTTCTTTTTGTCAATATTCCCTTTTACCCATGCCCTCTCCTTTCTCTTTTTTCTTTCTTTTTTCCCTTCTTGCTCTTTAATCTTCTCATCCTTCTGGTCCCATACCAAAAGGACTCATCAAAAACCCTAGTCCAGAGGCATGGCAACTTAAAGATCAAGAGGAAGTGAAAGGAAAATTAGGGCAAGGAAACAGATAAAAGAAATCACTCATGTGGAATAATCAGCACAAAACTCCTGGCATCATGAAAAACCAGTCCAAAGCAACCATCTCAAGGGACTGTGAGGTAGGTACTGCAGAGGATTCCACCTAGTAAGACATCTTAGAAATGACAGAAAGGGAATTTAGAACACAGGTCATGAAAACAATGAGGGAAATGATGGAAACAATGAAGGAAATTGCTGATAAAGTAGAAATAACCAAACCAAAATCCAAAAACAGAATCAAATAAGAGATGAACGATATGAAGAATATGGAAAGGATATAGCACAGCTGAAGGAACTGAATCAGTCAATTAGGGAACTTAAAGATGCAATAAAAATATCAACAACAGGTTAGACCACGCAGAAGAAGGCATTTTGGAGGTAGAGGACAAAGCTCTTGAGATAACTCAGATAGTTAAAGAGGCAGAAAAGAAGAGAGAGAAAGCAGAACATTCACTGATAGAATTATAGGACTTTATGAAGCGTTCCAGCATACAAGTTATAGGAATCCCAGGAGGGGAAGAAGAATGCCCCAGGGGAATGGAAGCCATACTAAAGAATATTATAAATGAAAATTTCCCAAATATCACAAAAGATTCTGACACACTCCTTTCAGAGGGATATCGGACCCCAGGTTCCCTCGACTCTAACCAAGCTTCTCTGAGACACATTGGGATGAACCTGTCCAAAGTCAAGACAAAAGAAAAGATTCTTCAAGCTGCCAGGAGTAAGTGCCAGTTGACCTACAGGGGCAAATCCATCACCGTGACTGCAGACTTCTCTAATGAAACTTTCCAAGCAAGAAGACTATGGTCATCTGCCATTAATCTACTTAAACAGAACAACTTCCAGCCCAGAATTCTATATCCTGCCTAGCTAAGCTTTAAAATTGATGGAGAAATCAAATTATTTATTGATATACAAACATTGAGGAAACTTGTGAATGTACAGAGGTGATTAGCATAAGGAAGTAGGCCTGCCATACCAGTACACACATTGGTGCATGTCTGGTCTATGAGGAGGTGGTCAATGTAGGGAGATGGCCAACTATGGAAGTTCTACTGTGTGCATATATGTGTAAATCCACACAAATAGTTATATAAACAAATACACACAGCTGGGCACTGTGGCTCACGCCTATAATCCTAGTACTCTGTGAGGCCGAGGCAGGTGAATTGCCAGAGATCACAGGTTCTTAGATCAGCCTGAGCAAGAGCAAGACTCCATCTCTAAACAAACAAACAAACAAACAAACAAAAAGAACAGCTGGGCATTCTGGTGTGCGCCTGTAGTCCCAGCTACTCTGGAAGCTAAGACAAGAGAATCGCTTGAGCCTAAGAGTTTGAGGTTGGCTGTGAGCTGTGAAGCCAAGGCACTCTACTGAGGATGACAAGTGAAACCCTGTCTCAAAATCAAACAAAAAAAGGTAATTAAATATTCTTAAAAAACAAGCAAACAAACAAACATACACACAAAGTGCCAAGATCTGCAGGCCTGTCTGCAGGGTCACGAGTGTGCATCTCCCTCCAGGTCTCCAGCTGGATTGGAGAGGCCCACATGGTCACTTTAGAATTCTCAATGAGACAAAGTTGAGCAGGTCATTCTCCATTCAGTAACCAAGACCAGGGGTCCTCTAGTTTGCCAAGTAAATGAGGGTATGCCTTCTCTAAATGACCATCCTTAAGGGCATTAGGAGAATTTCACAACCTCCTCTCTGGATCCTAAAGCTCTCATAATATCACTTTTAGTGCGATGGTATCTTACTGGTGTCAAACTGCTGGGCTAAAGTGATCCTCTCACCTCAGCCTCTAAGTAGGTGAGATGGCAGGTGTTAGTCATTGTGTTGGGTGTCATTAAAGCATTTTTAACCATAGAAGGCTCCCAAATTTTTGTTACCATGAGAGGTACACATGAACATGGAACTTCTACCGTCTTGCTGATTTTACTGTCTCTCTGTATACTTTTTCCATATTCCATTTAATTCTGTATTCAATTTTCTGAAATTTTAAATCTAAATATTCAGAACTATGTGTTAGAATTCCAACTTTTGTAAGAAGTAATTTAGAGAATAAGTAGGCATTCCATATTTGTTAAAAGGCTCACTTGAGGCTCGGCACCTGTACTATAGTAGTTAAGGTGCCAGCCACCTACACCAAGGCTGACGGGTTCAAATCCAACCTGGGTCAGCTAAAACCACAGTGACAATTGTAATGAAAAATAGCTGGGCACTGACAGGCATCTGTAGTCCTAGCTACTGGGAGGCTGAGGAAGGAAAATCACTTAAGCCCGGGAGTTTGAGGTTGCTGTGACCATGTGACTCTTGGTTAGAGTCACCATGGCACACTACCCAGGGCAACAGAGTGAGACTCTGTCTCAAAATAAATAAATAAATAAATAAATAAAAGGCTCACTTGAAAGTTCTAGTTTACTGTGGGCAAAAAAAAAAAAATCAGCCAATTTTTCATCACTTTCCTCAATCTACATCTAAATTATATTTTCATTTTTTCAAATGTTTATTTTACATATTATGACTTATCGTAGTTTACAAAGTTCATATTTTTATTTTACTTATAAATTTTTTTTTCTAAGACAGACTCTCACTTTATCACCCTTGGTAGAGTGCTGTGGTGTCACAGCTTACAGCAACCTCCAGCTCTTGGGCTTATGCGAATCTCTTGCCTCAGCCTCCCGAGTAGCTGGGACTACAGGCGCCCACCACAATGCCCAGCTATTTTTTTTATTGTAGTTTGACCCCAGCTGGGTTTTAACCTGCCACCCTCTGTATATGCAACTGGCACCCTACCCACTGAGCCACAGGCGCTGCCCTGCCCCATGTTTGTTTATGACTTATCTTGAATATTTCTTTTCCTGGGTCATTCAGTGGTTGTTTTGTGCTGTCTAGGTTAACAGTCAAGGAAATAGTCTTAATCTTGACATGTGTTTATTGATAAATCTATATTCTCTTTTTGACAGGAAAAAGCTTTTTTAGTATTCTGGTAATATTTAAGAAACTTTGTAACTATTTTATTTATTCCATTTCAATTTTAATTTTGGCAAAACCACAATATGCCACCTTCAATCTCTCTAAGTTGTGTTTCTGTAGTATTAAGTGTATTTACATTGTTATGTACAAGACCTATATAATCCTTACATCTGGAAAAGTAATACTCAGTGCTTTTTCCAGAACCTCTGCTCATTTTAACCTCTTCAGTCTTTGTCAGCCTTTTTTCTGCTTTCTGTTTCTGTGAGTTTCACTACTTAAGATCCATCATATTAAGTGTAACCGTGTACTGTCACCTTGTTCTGGCTTATTTCAGTTAGCATGATAGATTGTATTTTTTTTTGGTTTTTGGCCAAGGCTGGGTTTGAACCCGCCACCTCTGGCATATGGGACCGGCGTCCTACTCCTTGAGCCACAGGCGCTGCCCAGCATGATAGATTGTCTTAAGGTTTGTCCTTATCCTTAGCTGTGGGAAGATTTTCTGTTTTAATGCTGGATAATACTGCATTGTCTGTACAAGCCACATATTTTGACATCTGTGTTGCTTATACCTCTTGGCTTTTTTTTCCAGATAGAGTCTCACTTTGTTGACCCAGGTAGAGTGTCCTGGGAAGAATGTGGTGGTGTCATAGCTTCCAAGAATCTCAAACTCCTGGGCTGAAGCAATCCTCTTGCCTCAGCCTCCTAAGTATCTGGGACTACAGGCCCACAACACTCAGCTACTTTTTCTATTTTTAGTAGAGACGCGGTCTCGCTCATAATCAGGCTTGTGGCAAACTCCTGAGCTCCAGCTATCTACCCTCCTCAGCCTCCCAGAGTGCTAGGATTGCAGTGTGAGCCAGTACACCTGGCAATGTCTTCCATTTTATGAATAATGGTGCAATGACTGTGAGTGAGAACATGGATCTTCCCTGTTCTGCGGTGTGTATTTTGCATATGTACCCAGCCATGAGATTGCTGGATCAAATAATGACCTTTCATTTTAGTTTTCTTTGAAAGCTTTATACATTTTAATAGGGTCTGAAACTTTTTTCCTCACCAACATTGTAAAAAGTGTCCACTTTCGGCCTGGCACCTCAAGTTGCTAGGGCCACAGCCATACATACCGGAGCTGGTGGGTTGGAATCCAGCCTGGGCTGCCAAACAACAGTTACAACTATAGCCATAAAAAAAGAAATAGGTGTTGTGTTGTGGCAGGCACCTGTAGTCCCAGCTACTTGGAGGCTGAGGCACGAGGATCACATAAGCCTTAGAGTTTGAGGTTGCTGTGAGCTGTGACAGCACAGCACTCTACCCAGGGCAACAGCTTAAGACTCTGTCGCCCTCCCCCCCCAAAAGTGTCCAATTTCTCTGTATCCTTGACAAACATTTTTTAGTCTTCATTGTGAGTATGATGTAGTACTTCATTGTGATTCACTTTGCATTTCTCTAATAATAAGTACTTTAAACATCTTTTCAAATAAATGGCTTATTTGCCATCTATATTTCTTCTTTGAAAAATGTCAGTGAGCTCCTGCCATCCACTTGGTTGTACCCCGCAGAGGGTTTGGATTACAGGCACGAGCCACTGCTCTCTGCCTCCTTTTAACTTTTTATTTATTTATTTTATTTATTTTTTTTAAATGAAAAATCTTTTTTTTTTTATTAAATCATAGCTGTGTACATTAATGTGATCATGGGTCACCATACACTAGTTTCATAGACCGTTTGACACATTTTCATCACACTGGTTAACATAGCCTTCCTGGCATTTTCTTAGTTATTGTGCTAAGACATTTACATTCCACATTTACTAAGTTTCACATATACACTTGTAAGATGCGCCGCAGATGTAATCCCACCAATCCCCCTCCTTCTGCCCATCCTCCCCCTTCCCTCCCCTTCCTTTTCCCCTTCCCCCTATTCTTAGGTTGTATCTGGGTTATAGCTTTCATGTGAAAGCCATAAGTTAGTTTCATAGTAGGGCTGAGTACATTGGATATTTTTTCTTCCATTCTTGAGGTACTTTACTAAGAAGAATATGTTCCAGCTCCATCCACGTAAACATGAAAGAGGTAAAGTCTCCATCTTTCTTTAAGGCTGCATAATATTCCATGGTGTACATATACCACAATTTATTAATCCACTCGTGGATTAATCCTTTTAACTTTTTAAAGTAGATAACCTTACCTCAATTTCATTTATAGCTTTTTATCTAGACAGGATATTTCAAAATTTGCCAGATATATATGCATAGGAAAATGGGAAATTGTAGCTAACTGTACTATTATTTACAAAGTATTCATAATATAATTTTCCTATGTATTTTTATATGTGTTAAAATAAAAATATTAAACTTATAAAACATAGGCTCGTCTCCTGTAGCTCAGTGAGTAGGGTGCCAGCCATATACACCGAAGGTGGCAGATTCAATCACGGCCAAGGCCTGTTAAATAACAATGACAACTGCACCCAAAAAATAGCCAGGTGTTGTGGTAGGCACCTGTACTCCCATCTACTTGGGAGGCTGAGGCAAGAGAATTGCTTAAGCCCAAGAGTTTGAGGTTAGTATGAGCTGTGATGCCATGGCACTCTACCTAGGGTGACATAGTGAGACTCTGTCTCTAAAAAATCAATAAATAAAATACAATATAGGCCAGGCACGGTAGCTAACGCCTATAATCCTACAATGGATTACTTGAGCTCATGAGTTCAGACCAACCTGGGCAAAAAGTAGACTCCATCTCTACTAAAAAAATAGAAAAACTGAGCCAAGAGGATCACTCGAGCCCAATAGTTGGAGGTTGCTGTGAGCTATGACACCATAGCACTCTACCCAGAGCAGCAGCTTGAGGCTCTGTCCGCCCCCCAGCAAAACAACAACATCAACAACAACAATAATAATAATACATATGTATATATGTGTGTAAAATATCAGTTTCCAGTCTATGAGTAACTCTGGGATACTTTATATATTATAATTTTGTCTGACAGAATTCAACTCTGTATACTTTAAGACATTGAGAACAAAAGTTAAATATAAATCAACCACATGTCTACTGGAAATTTTATTTTTCTCTTCATTTGCCTATGTGTTATGCATATTTGGTTTATGAATAGTACATTTTCTCATGGTTGTTTATCCTGCACGTGAATAGTTATGCAACTTGTCTTAATTTTAACACATATTTATTGGTGAATATATATTATGTTTGTGTGGAACATTTGTGTAATGTGAAGGTAATTTTTGAAAGGCCAGGCAGGCATGGTGGCTCATGCCTGTAATCCTAGCACTCTGGGATTGCCTGAGTGGGTGGATGGATTGCCTGAGCTCATGGATTTGAGACCAGCCTGAAGAAGACCATCATGTCACCCTAATATTTTGTACATGTTGTAACCTCGCATTTATTTTTATGAATTAGAAAAGCCACCTTTCACAAACTTTGTGATACGGATTTATCCTACAAGACAATGACGCACAGAAGAGTAAGAAAGTGAGGACCATTACATTCTGACAGTGTTTTGCCTGTGGAATTGTGCTGTTATTTTCTAGGTGAAGCATTTTCCCGTATTTCCTTTGAAGAGCTTGTCATCACTTTCTAGACCTGAATCTGTCTGTTGTCTTGAAGTCTCTCTGCTGCTGTAACAATCTGTTCCCTTTGGTTTCAGCACCTCTGGTCTGCCTTATAAACTATAGCACCATTTCTTTCAGCACCCTCATTCATGGGAGACACCAACCTTTGTTTGGAAAGGCCCTGAAACAAGAAGAATTAAATCTGGTGTCACTATTTTCCTTTTGTGAACAAGGCTGAAATTTATAATTTTACTCGGAATACAACAAGCTGTCTTCAGATAGGGTAAAGTCTGTGGTGTAAATAAGACAAACTTCCCTTTTCATTCTATTTTGCTCATTTTATTATTATTTACTAATTTTTTTCTTTCCTTTTTATATGTGTGTGTGCATATATATATGAGGCAAGAGGATCACATGAGCCCAATAGTTGGAGGTTGCTGTGAGATATATATGCACACACATACATAAAAGTATATATATATACATATATATATGTGTATATATATATGTATATATATATGTGTATATATATATGTATATATATATATTTAAGTATTTGGATCAGAGTTTCTGTCACACTTAGTAGAGTGTTTTGTCAATGGTGTTGTAATAGCTCACAACCTCCTCAATCTTCTGGGCTGAAAAGATCTTGTCTTGGCCTCATAAATTGCTGGGACTATAGGCATGTGCCACCATGCCCAACTGATTTTTGTATTTGTGATGGACATAGGGTCTTACTCTTTTCTTTTTCTTACCTTTGAGACAGAGTCTCACTTTGTCACCCTTGGTAGAGTGCTGTGGTGTCACAGCTCACATCAACATCAAAATCCTGGGCTCGAGTGATTCTCTTGCCTCAGCCTCCCAAGCAGATGGAACTACAGGTGCCCACCACAATGTCTGGCTATTTTTAGAGACAGGGGATCACTGTTGCTCAGGTTGGTCTTGAACTCCTGTGCTCCAGGATCTAACTGCCTTGGACTCCCAGAATGGTAAGATTACACTCATGAGCCACCACACCTAGCCTGGAGTGTTAGTCTTGCTTAGGTTGGTGTCAAAGACATGTGATCAAGTGATGCATTCACTTCAGTCTCCCAGAGTTCTGTTATTACAAGAGAAATATTGTAACAGCATGGAGATGTGGGAAAGTCTTAGGGAAGTAGTCACATTTTCTGTACACAATAAAATTTATGTTGAAAGGAAACTCTACAAATATGAAGAACTTGACAAGTGTAAAAAAGGTGAAACCTTTTTATATATGAAAATTTCATAACAGAGAAAATGCCTAAAAATGTGAAGAAAGTATCAAATCCTATAACCACTACTCACACATTTCAGTACATAAGAGAATTCATAGAGAAATATTTCTAATCAGAATTCATATGCATGAAATACTCCAAAAATGCCAATCATATCTCAAAGCCTTAAAGTTGTGTTTATCCTGTTAGTTGGGCAGGGAGAGATGGGGCAGATGACACTAGGAGATCCTTTGTCCATAGTATGAGGAACAAATTGACCAGAGGGGGCTTCCTGGAAAGAAAAGCTGGCATTTGAAGAAGGCTTCCAAAAACCGAACTGACGTTTGCTCTACAAGAATGAGTCTCAGAGGAAGATAGGCCACAATGTGGAGACATGGCCAAGTTCACAAATTGACATCTTTGGAGAGTGCCTACAAGTCAAGTGACAGTAGGCTGAAGTGACCTATTTTAAATGACATAGTACAATTTACACAGTTCTATCACACTTTACAAAAACAATGATAACTTCTGGAAATTGCCTGACAGGGATAGAAAATCAGAGGACTTTCCATTTTGGAAGTTTGCCCCCTCTCCAGGAAAAGTCATGAATATTTTTACCTCCACACCAGTTAACATGGAATTGGAAAATCAGTATAAAGGGGAAACATTTTACTAAACCCATAGTCTTCTCCTCATGAAAATGTAGATGTGTTCCTTTCTGGAGCACGAAGTCATTTAACGTTGAAGTTTCCGTACATGTATCTATTTGTTCCACTGTCTTAGTACCAGTAACCATTCTTTTGTACTTGGAACAGAAAAACAGGGAACACACACCTGACATCTGGTCCCATATGTGACCTTATGGTACCAAAATCTGGAAGGAAAATTTACATGTTCAGCAAGATAAACTAATGGTACAGTAGACATTCTGAATTCCCTCTGCCTGCTGCAGATTATTTATTACACCTACATCTCTCTCAATGTCTTCACTTCCAGGTAATGTAGCTCCTTACCTACCCCTGCCTCATCTCCATTTTTCTTCATCTCTACAATCCATTTCATCATCCAATTAGACCTGATATTTAAAGGCTTAAAAAATATTCCACAAGCAGAATGTTAAATCAAATTTTTAAGGTCTGGCTAACCAGAATGGGGATGAAGAGACAGTGAGAGAAAGCCAGGACAGCCACAGGGCCCAAGAGCAGAAGGAAGCTTTGAAATGGTTACTATTGTTTTTTTTTTTTTTTTTTTTTTTTTTCTTTGTAGAGACAGAGTCTCACTGTACCGCCCTCGGGTAGAGTGCCGTGGCGTCACACGGCTCACAGCAACCTCTAACTCTCGGGCTTACGCGATTCTCTTGGCTCAGCCTCCCGAGCAGCTGGGACTACAGGCGCCCGCCACAACGCCCGGCTATTTTTTTGTTGCAGTTTGGCCGGGGCTGGGTTTGAACCCGCCACCCTCGGCATATGGGGCCGGCGCCCTACTCACTGAGCCACAGGCGCCGCCCTGAAATGGTTACTATTGTTATGGGAAGACCAGGCCCAGTGGAAAGAAAGAGTACCCGAACACCATTTTCATTAGAGGAAGGGCTTTATTTCAGCTGGAGGAGCAAAAGGCATTGAAGTATTCAAAATGGTCACATTCCCTGATTGGCTTAGTCTTCTCCCTTTTATTCCCAGGCAGAAAGTTCCAGCCCACAGGTACCTTTCTTATTGGTCAGTTTGAATCAAGTGGGAGAAGCTGTTCCAGCCCTCACAGTACTACAGGATTTCACAAAAGCAGAAATTTTCAGGTGCCAGGAACTTAAGTTTCCACAAATTCCTAAGAGCTGAGTCACTATGTGGAGGACCCTGCAAGTGTATACTTGGGGTCTCCTTGAGAAGACCTCTGTGGTCCTAGACCTCACCCTTCCTGGGTTTCCTCTCTCATTCTCTCCTTTTGGGACTCCATATATATTTTAATTAGGGGTCTCAATATCAGCTTGATTACGCAGGAGCTGGTATTCATTTGCAAGACTGGCTCCAGGGGTTACACTGACTCTATGGAGCAATCTGCCTTCGCTACTTCTTTTGAGCACATTTCTTTTGCTGCAGTCCTCACTGTGCCAAGTGCTCTCTAGTATACATTTTCACATTCGACTTTACATCACTTTTGTATAAAATCTAAGGCATAGAGCTATTTCTGATCTGTCTTACAGTTTCTTTCCCCACTCCTGCAGCACCTCATATGGCACTATAGGCAGTAAACTTCAGAGTCACCTCTCTGGACTTTCCTATTTCCCTGGTCAGAATGAGCATTCAGATTTCAAAGTCTGTGACACCTCTTGGGTTTTTTACCCAGGCCTTAATTGTACTGTGCTGGGGGTCTAATATACATATGGGTCTTTACTTTTCCCTGTGTCACATATGTAGTACTGTGTCTGATTATGAGCACAAGCTCCCTTCTGAGTGCCTTTACATTCATAAAAGATATAAAGGACTCACCTTTTGTCCTATCTTAGTGGTGTGGGTGTACAGATCACATCTGTACTTTCCCCACAATTGGATACAATTTTTTCACAATTGGACTTAGACAAATCCCTTAAGGAGTTTCCTCAGGATTCAGCCATGCGTTGACCAGCCAGCTCCTAGTTCGTGGCTGGAGCAGGGCATGTTGACCATCTTAAAAGTTAATCTTTGCTTCCCACGGGGCAGTGAAGCTCTCTTCAGCTGGCTGTGATGAATCCAGGCTAGGCTCTCTTCCAACTTCACCAGTGTGCATGTGGTCAGGATGATGGTGTTAGTCCTTCCTATCTTGGTTTCAGAGAGACTGAGTTCTGACCCTTGACCTACACTTGATTCCCCTATAGACAAGGATGTACAGACATAAAAGAATACAGTTCATTAACCTAGTGGAGATCTTCCTTGGTACTCTTCCTAGGGCTTCTGCCTGTTCAATTCAGTCTCTCCCAATTATTTTAGGAGTCCCTGCTAAATTGCAGAGGGTTGATAGAGGCCTGTATCCAATTAAGTTTTGCTTCCTGGCAGAGTTTACTGATTCCTGATCTTATGGCCCTGTTCTTGACTGTACTCTCCCTGAGCTTTGAGGCCTATGTAGTTTCCAGGTGACATTCAAAGCTTTAGCTATCATTTGCACTATTTCTGTTATGAAGGCTAGCCCATTGTCAAATGTATTTATGTATTTATTTAAGACAGAGTTTCACTTTATTGTCCTCAGTAGAGTGCTGTGGCATCACAGCAACCTCCAACTCCTGAGCTTACGCGATTCTCTTGCCTCAGCCTCCCAAGTAGCTGGGACTAAAAGTGTTTAGTCCCACAGGCCAGCTATTTTTTGTTGCAGTTTGGCCAGGGCTGGGTTTGAACCCATCACTCTTGGTGTATGGGGCCGGCACCCTACGCACTGAGGCAAAGGCACTGCCCCCATTGTCAAATTTAAACCAGAGTGGCAACCTAAACCATGAAATGATTTCTCTGGGAAACACTTTTACTAATTTCAGCCTACTGGGGAAAGGCTTAAACTATTCTGAGTATGCGCAGACCAAAACTCATAAGTACTGATCTCCTCCACATTTGGACAACTCAGTTTAGTCCATTTGCACATTTTAAAAAGGGGCTTCCCTGTAGGACTGAATTGTAGGTGGCAGGGATGGTTCCTGTCTAGCATTGTGTTGGTTGCGTGCCACACAATGCTGGCTGACTTTCTTGCCAAGTGTGGCCAACAGGGGAATATAGAAGTGTCTCCCTAAAACCCTCTTAATTTTCTTTTGCCTCTGTTCTAAGTGCATGGCCTCATGCATACAACTTCTATAACCAACTTCAGATTTTTACACAGTAAGCTTTGATTTTGGTGAGGCATTAATTGGTCAACCAATCATACTCTTTGGTTCATAAGAGTAACCACTACAGGCAGTGCCTGTTGCTCAGTGAGTAGGGTGCTGGCCCCATATACCGAGGGTGGCAGGTTCAAACCCAGCCCTGGCCAAACTGCAACAAAAATAAAAAAAAAAATAGCCAGGCATTGTGGCAGGTGCCTGTAGTCCCAGCTCCTCGGGAGGCTGAGGCAAGAGAATTGTCTAAGCCCAAGAGCTGGAGGTTGCTGTGATGGCACGGCACTCTACCGAGGGCGACAAAGTGAGACTCTGACTCAAAAAAAAAAAAAAAAAAAAGTGACCACTGCATATGATACCCAGACTCTTAACTTTTGTCCCAAAGTCATCTTATCAGCCTCTTGCACCAGCATGGCAGTGGCTACAAGTGTTCTTAGGCATGAGGGCATCCTTTTGAGACTCCATCAAGTTGCATAGAGAGATAAGCAACTGGTCTTGCCCAGGATGCTACATTCTGGGTGAGCACTCCCCCAGCTGTTCTATTTGTTTCTTCCTGATAATGTGCTATTCAAAAGGCTTGGCCAGGTTAGGGAGCCCTGGCAACAGGACTGCCCACCGTTTTTCTTTTAGCCTCCTGAAGGCATTTGGTAGGCCAGATTTCTACTCAATTAGCCTGTTTTCTCCTACCTTAGTAACTTCATTCAGTGGTTAGGCCAGTCTGTATATTTCACACAGCCTTTCAGATAAATCCACAGGGCTTTCATCTGGCTTCTCCATGACCTCATCCACCTTGCTTACGTTTGTGGCTTTCTGTCTCTCTTACACTGACAGGGACGAAGTCAAGGTTGGATGTAGGGTAAGAGAATGAAACCATTTAGCAGTTACCTACAAATATCTGCAAGTTCTGGATTTCAAGGCAAAGGTTCACAAAATGAGAACATTATTCTTACTATTTATAGACTTAGCACTGTTCTTAAGATAATACTTAGCTTTGAGTCTCTACCAGACTGATCCAAAGTTCTGGGCAATGCAAGTGAACATTCCTGAACATCAGTTGGCTGTGGGGCCACTTGTAAGGCTGTGTTACAGTCACACCATTTACTGGGAAATTCCATTCAGGTTCCAATTTTTCCTGAGGTATGTATGTAGACATAGCAGATACTACTATCTTAGCAGATACTACACAAATACTCATAGCAGATACTACACAAATTTTTCCCAGTGTAGCCAACAGGTGACCTTTGTTGAACCATAAGGCTTCATCGTAAATATAACTGCTATATATAATTTTATACTCTTTGGCCAGTCACTTAGTCTCATTTGACAGATCAGTTTAGTAAAACAGCTATGTCTCACTTTATGAGCTGGCATTCCAGACAAGGCTGGAATCTTAATACAGGTGGGACACAAGTTTTTTTCTTTTGAACCATTTTTTCTCTCTAATTTCTCACTTTACTAAAAACCAATTATAGCAGAAGTAATTCACTTGCCAAAATAAACTGTACTTTCAGTATACTTGGTCTATTTTCGTAAAGTGCAGTAAGAATAATTATTAGCCATCTAGGCTTTTCTTCCTTTTAAAATTGGTATTGCTGGAACCTTTTATACAAAATCTCAGGTCAGACTTGAAAGTGTTCCACAAGCCCAGGTTTCATGTGTGCCATTAGATACCTGTATGCCTTGGGTAAATTCCTCTTAAATCCCCAAACACATTGTGATTCCTGGACCTGTCAGAAAGTGACATTCTTCACTCACAGTACATCAGGAAATGTTATTGGTGAGGTATTTGGCTTGTCTTTCCAAGGGCTTTCTTATTGGCCTTTAAAGTCGATCTTACTTCCTTAACACAGTCTGGACACCTCTGAAAATGCTATTCCAGTCAAAGCCTTCATAAAATAACCAGTGCCTATAGAACAAAACAGATTCTTATTGAACTTATGAAAATAACTGTATTGTCAGAAATTAAGAATACTTACAAATGGCTTTCAAATTCCAGAAAAATCAAGGAGAGAGAAAAATAAATGTTTCAAATTCTATCTATAAGTACATACGTTGCTGAATGTTACAAATAGCTCCAGGAGACAGAAAATGGTTTTTTGACTTCTGGAAAACAGAACACAGAAAGAATCAGCAATGTTTCAAGCAAAAATGCTATAACAATCAGCTCTGTTCCATGTAACTGATTTTTGTTCTATTTGAAGTTAGGTGGGTGATAGTCATGGACATGTTAGCTTTCTAATTAAAGTCCTAGAAGCTTACTTTTAGTACAATGGTATTTAATTTCCAAAGTCATCAAAAATTTGAATTTGAGCGAATTGTCTAGCCTATTTTATTTTATTTTGGGGACAGAGCCTCAAGTTTCGACCTGGGTGGAGTGCTGTGGCATCACAGCTCACAGGCACCTTCAAATCCTGGGCTCAAGTGATTCTCCCGCCTCTACCTCCCAAGTAGCTGGAACTACAGGTGTCTGCCACAATGCCTGGCTTTATTTTGGTTGCAGCCATCATTGTTGTTTGGCGGGCCCAGGCTGGATTTGAACCTGCCGGCTCAGGTGTATGTATGTGTCTAGTGCCTTAGCTGCTTGAGCCACAGGCACTGAGCCATCTCTAGCCTTTTCTAATATTTCCCTGAAGGGCAAACTTTGGACTCAGCCAGTTACAAAAACACTTTCTGAGATTACTTAGAATTATTACTGACAATATGCACTAAGGTAGTCCAGTATTATATATGTAATATATCATACATATATATATATATATGTATTTTTTTTTTTAAAGGACAGAGCCTGAGTTTATTGTGGTCTATAGAGTGCTTGTGTGTCACCGCTCACAGCAACCTCCAACTCCTGGGCTTAGGTGATTCTCTTGCCTCAGCCTTCCGAGTAGCTGGGACTAAAGGTGCCTCCCACAACACCCTGGTATTTCATTATTGCATTTTGGCTGGGGCCTGGTTTAAACCTGCCACCCTCGGTATATTGGGCCAGCACCCTACCCAGTGAGCCACAGGCACCGCCCCAGTATTTTATAATATTGGAACATACATACAAAGAAAAGCCACAGAAAATTAACCATCATTTCATATTTGAAAATATCTCCTATAAATTTTTAACATACCAAATAAGCCTAATATGTCTCAGACTTTCAGTGGTCTTAGTATTTCAAAAAGACCAAATTTAGAGTTTTGATTTTGGAAGATTTGTCAAACATCAAAGGCTTAAAATTTGTTTAAACTAGCCAAAAGATTCTAAAGGCAATACTGGATAGTCAACTGGATTACATGCAAATTCCTTCACAAATTTCCTTTTATGAACCTTATTCAATCTGGCACAGACAGTTTTCAAACATTCTAAACCTTCTAGGTTGTCTATCACTTTCTTTTTTTTTTTTTTTTTTGTAGAGACAGAGTCTCACTTTATGCCCCTTGGTAGAGTGCCGTGGCATCACACAGCTCACAGCAACCTCCAGCTCCTGGGCTTAAGCGATTCTCTTGCCTCAGCCTCCCAAGTAGCTGGGACTACAGGTGCCCACCACAGCACCCGGCTATTTTTTTGTTGTTGTTGCAGTTTGGCCGGGGCTGGGTTTAGAACCCGCCACCCTCGGCATATGGGGCCGGTGCCCTACTCACTGAGCCACAGGCGCCACCCGTCTATCACTTTCTTAAATAGTCATTCTGTTTCAAGACAAAATTTACCCCACGAGATCTTTTGCTTACACAATGCCATTTTTCTTTATGTCTATTTTTCTTTTACTCTCACAAAACCACTTTTGATAAAACAGGATCACAATTTACTATGAAGGTAATTATTCATTTGGCTAAACTGATAATTAGAAGGTTTGAAAGTCAAGAATGTTATTCTTTGACAAACACTCAGTTTCCCAAACAATTTAGACAATCAAATTTTTACATTTTACAAATGACAGACATTTTATGGAATATAACATTGATACAGGATTTTCCCAGTCAGGGCTAGACAGGCACCCCTGTTTTTCAGGCTAAGGTGAGCTCAGAAATCAGACTCCCATCTCTAGGCACAAACAGGCTACACCCTGCAGGCCACACCCTCTGAACTCCAGCAAGGACACAAACAAAGGAGCCTGAAACATTTTGAGTGGCTCCACTCAGAGTAGGGAGTACACACCCTAATTCCCTACCTTTAACAAAAATTGCAAAGACCTAATAACCTTGCCTCAGGGGAGGAAAAGCAATTATTTATTAAAACACTCATTCAGCTTTTAAAGGTGCTTTCCACATACAAATCCTGGCCAAAATTTCTTTGAGGGTCAATATTTACCCCTAGACAAAGGACCAAAGCATGAGACTTCCAGCTTGGAACTCCTCCCCCCTGCAGAAGCTTTGGCACTCTCTTCTCCCTCTGCATGCCCCTCTGTACAACAAAATCTCATTTTATCATTGGTCTGTGGACTAGGGCTCATTTCTTGAATCCCCAAGACCAAGGACTCACTGAAGAAAGAAATTCCAGTAGCAACCACAACACAGGCACCCTCTCTGATGTCTTTTCATTGTCCTCCTAAGTATCACATGGCCATGTGGTATCAAAGATGGCCACAAAGGACTGGACCTGTGTTTGAGACAGAAAGCAGAAAACCTGGAACATCCAGTTTCTCTCAGAATAGCCAGTGGGCAAAGTTGGAGCAGGGACAAAGGGGCCATGTGGGTCAGACTGTGCCCTGCAGCTGCTGGCCTAAGTATGGGGAACATGCCCTTAGGCCTCATGGAATTTAGAGGCTGAAAATCAAGAACATAAGCTCACAGCTGAATTTAGAAAAGTTAAAAATGTTACAGAGGTGACAGTTTAATAATCACTGACCATTTGAACTTTAATAATAGGTCGAAAACTAATTTTATCTTAAAGGTTACCACAATCACCTGAACATCAAGGCATTTGAGTCTTTCCTCTTCAAAGTTCTCAATCTCTTCAGTGACATGGTTACAGCAGTCTCCCATGAGACTTTTCCAAAATGCTTCAGAACAGTTCCTAACAGGGTGTGATTCCCTGTGTTTTTCTCATTTCCTTCCCTCAGACAAACCACAAACACGTTACAGATTATGAACGTTATAGTTATGAACAGGGTTACAGACAGGGACCAGTCACACAGTCATTCTGCCCTGTGAAACCCCGCCTATTAAGACCTATCTCAGTCAGTTTCCAAGCACTCACATGCACACAATTCCAACCCATTTCTAAACCTGGGCAGCCTCAGTTTCCCACTTGAACTGCCACTTAGCCATAGAAGGTGAACCAACACTCCCATAGGCCCTGTGAGGGGAAGTGGGAACCCCACCCTTGTTGTCCAGTCTCAGTCCCACCACACCCACACTCTCTCATACACTTCTCACCAGACCTGCCAACTATCTAACACCCAGGGGTTGATCCGAACCCTGCTTTCACTCAAATAGTAGAAACCATGGATTGATCCTACCTTGCCTCTCCCTGTGCAGGTGCTACTTCCTGTATATCAATTCCTTTCAGTGTTTGACTCTTTGAAGGCCTGTCAAGGGGACCCTTTCCCTACCTAGTCCAGGTGTCTACACAGGGAAGCCAAGCTGACTCCCTGAAGCATTCAGTGGTTCACATTGTGCAGGCTGATCAGGGCCCCCATTGGGTGCCCAGAGGGTTGGTAGCAACTACCAGGTGCATCTGAGCCTGTTCTCTCCACGGGTGGTCTCAGTTACTGGTCAGGGAACCAAAAATGCTCTAGGAAGATGAGGTCCAATGGAGAGAAAGAATACCCCAACACCATTTTATTTCAGCTGGAAGAGCAAAGGGCACAGAAGAATTCAAAATGGCCACATTTCTTGACTGGCTTGGTCTTCTCCTTTTCATCCCCAGTCAGAAAGTTCCACTCCACAGGTACCTTTCTCATTGGTCAGTTTAAATCTCCCGCTGGAGAAGCTGTTCCAGCCCGAGCAGAGCCAAAGGATTTCACAGAAGTGGAAATATTCAGATCCCAGGAACTTATGTTTCCACAAATTCCTAAGACCTGAGTCACCATGGGGAGTACCTTGCAGGTATATACTTAGGGTCTCCTTGAGAAACCTCTGTTCTTCTAGACCTCACGCTTCCTGGGTATCCTCTCTCATTCCCCCCTTTTGAGACTCTCTATATATTTTAATTTGGGGTCTCAATATTAGCTTGATTTGCAAGACTGGCTCCAGGGGTTACACTGACTCAGATGTATCCCTGGGGTCTCCTTGAGAAGCCCTCTGTTTTCCTAGACCTCACCTTTCCAGGGTATCCTTGCTCACTACCACTATGGAAGAAGATTATCAGGTACAGAGTTACTCTAGAGGCTCAGGCAAGAAGACACCAGGACTGAGCCCTTTGCTCACAATGACTACGTGTTTCTGGAGTAACAAATCACTCAGTGGGTCGAGGACGATGGCTCACGCCTGTAATTTTAGCACTTGGGAAGCTGAGGCAAGTGAATTGCCTGAGCTCACAGGTTTGAGACCAGCATGAGCTAGAGGGTGGCCTTGTCTCTAAAAATAGCCTGGTGTTCTGGCAGGTGCCTGTATTCCCAGCTTACTTGGGAGGCTGAAGCAAGAGAATCCCTCAGGAGTTTGAGGCTGCTTTGAGCCTTGATGCCACAACACTGTACTAAGGGTGAGATTCTGTCTCAAAACAAAACAAAACAAAACAAAATAAATGGCTCAGGAATGGGCTTCTCCTAGGACCGTGTCCTCACTACTAGAGAGATTTACTGGAAGTGACCTTGCCTCTCCTGGAGACAGGGAATCATACTCACCTTCTAGACCCAGTGAAATCCCTGAACTAGCACTGTCCTTCTGGAACTCTTTCAATGTGATGGACACACTCTTGCTTCAGAACAAGATCTACTTTTTGATGCTGGGATGGCTGATGGTTGGGTAGCTGTCTCTCTCTCACACAGCAAATAAACTGATGTTAATAACATTAGAGCCACTCCTCTGCTCTCCTTGGTTATTCTGGGCCTCTGTTTCCCTCTCCTATATCTGTCTTAGGAATGGAAGGCAAAATACAAACCTGCTGTGTGCTCTAAAGTCCCTCTGCTAAAAAATAAATAAATAAATAAAACCCTCTGCTCACTCGATTTTTTTCCCTTTTAGTGCTTTCCAACTGCTGTATGCTATTGTTTGGATGAACTCTTAACTTAAGGTTAGAGACCTAGGGCGGCTCCTGTGGCTCAGTGGGTGGGGCATCAGCCCCATATATGGAGGGTAGTGGGTTCAAACTTAGCCCTGGCCAAACTGCAACAATAACCAAAAAATAGCTGGGCATTGTGATGGGCGCCAGTAGTCCTAGCTACTTGGGAGGCTGAGGTAAGAGAATCGCCTAAGCCCGGAGTTGCAGGTTGCTGTGAGGTGTGTGATGCCATGGCACTCTACCCAGGGTGATAAAGTGAGACTCTGTCTGTACAAAAAAAAAAAAAAAATTTAGAGACCTAAATCCTTTAATCCATAGGCCTCCTTTCTCAGGTCTTTAAAAAGAAAATACTTAACAGGGATGGCATTTTCTTTCAAAGTAGAAAAAAATATTAAAGCAAGAAGAAACCAGTAGGTAAATAGAGATGTGAAAAAAGTCATAAATATGAAGAAACGTGGATGGTAAGTAAAATTAAAAGGAAAGAGAATAGTTTTATGTAGGACAAAACCAAATATAACAATATTCTAAAGTAAGTCATGATTTAAGAAGAAAAATTTGGGAGAAACATAAGGCTTCCATGTGTCAAAATGGTGTATGTAAGCATAATATTTTGAAAGGTAAATTTATGAAAAATTTTGTGTGTGAACTAGTTGACCTAACTGAAAAGAGAATATCTACTTAAAACAACAAAGTGTTCTTTTTCTTATGAGACTTCATTTAAAAGTCTTCAGATTGCTCATGCATATGTTGAAACTCATAAAGAAATTACACCAAATGTTCTGCATCTGTCTTTCACTATAGAGTTAAAATAAATCTGCCTCTCTGTATTTTGTTCTGTGTGCCTGAAGTTGTATTTGTTTAGTTATGGGTGTTGGGATTAAGATTATTCAACTGTTATCAGTATTCAAGGTCATCAATTACTCCTTTGAAACCAACGTAAAGAAAAAAAGCCAACTTTATTCTTTAAAACACCAACCTTTGGCTAGGCACCTATAGCTCAAGCGGCTAAGGTGCCAGCCACATGCACCAGAGCTGGCAGGTTCATATGCAGCCCGGGCCTGCCAAACAAAAAGAGAAATACAACCAAAAAAAATCTGGGCATTGTGGTGGGTGCCTGTAGTCCCAGCTACTTGGGAGGCTGAGGTAAGAGGATCACTTAAGCCCAGGAGTTGGAGGTTGTTGTGAGCTGTGATGCCCTGGCACTCTACCCAGGGTGACAGCTTGAGGCCCTGTCTCAAAAAAAAAAAGGAAAAAACACCAGCCTCTTTTTCTCAACTTCCTGACATTTTCACTCCTTCCTCTGTCTTTAATTTATTCCTTACACCTCTTGGCTTTTTGTTTTTAAGATAAGATGACAGAACATATATGCATGACTAGTCTCATGCTTGAACAATATCATATTTTTTTTCCCACAAGTGTTTTCTGTGGCCACACTGGACCACTTCTGGTTATGGGAGAAACTGGGAACTCCATGGCCTTCTTCCTGCCCTTTTTGAGTTGTGACTTTCTCAGTCCAATATGGTGTTTGCACTTTATTTTTCCCGCGGATGCATCATTGGTGGTTCTTTTATAAATGTATGGCCTTGCTCTGTTCTGGGCTTTAAGAAAGCTCTATTTAGCCACTCCTCAACAGGAGGGAAATGGTCTCTGTTAAACCTCTTCACAGACTCCCATCAGGCTGAATCAAAGGGCATCACTTTAGCTGGGAGTTGTGGCAGGTGCCTGTAGTCACAGCTACTGGGAAGCTGAGGCAAGAGACTCAATTAAGCTGAGCAGTTTAACGTTGCTGTGAGCTATGATCCCACCGCACTCTACTGAGGGCAACATAGTGAAACTCTGTCTCAAAAAAATAAATAAATAAAAGGGCCGCGCCTGTGCCTCAGTGGGTAGGGTGCTGGCCCCGTATACCGAGGGTGGTGGGTTTAAACCCAGACCTCGCCAAACTGCAACAAAAAAAAAGCCGGGCCTTGTGGTGAGCACCTGCAGTCCCAGCTACTTGGGAGACCGAGGCATGAGAATCACCTAAGCCCAGGAGTTGGACGTTGCTGTGAGCTGTGTGATACCAGGGCACTCTACCAACAGCAATAAAGTGAGACTCTGTCTTTACAAAAAAAAAAAAAATAATAATAAATAAATAAAGGGTATCTCTTTCACTGTGGCCACTGGTAAAAATCAGGGCAGACAGGGAGGTCATCGGAACAGGAGGACTTGGTGAGGCAAAAGCTAATAAGAGGTACCTGACCACAGGTAAGTATGAAACCCAGGACCTGAGGTTAGAAAGTGGGTGCATGCTTGCTAAGGAATACCACTGGCCATTGGGATCTGACTTTCTGATTCTGGGTGAGGAAATGCAGGGCCCAGAGAATTATGGCCACCTGAAATGGGCACGGCATTGTCCACAGGTAATACTTGGTCCATGACAATGATGCCTTTCCAGACAGCAACGAGTTTGCCCAATGGCACTAGGAATGCCCAGTCTAATGTGTAGTCCACCCTGTCTTCTCACCTATGGAAAGCTGTGGGCCAAGGCTTTCTAATAAATGCTAGGCATTACAAAATCAGTGCTTAACACTCCATCCCTATGACTAAAAGTTCTGATTCTATAGCAAGAGTGAGAGGACAGCTGGAATACAAATTGTTTCTTAAACCTTTTATATGCTGGATTGGAGAAAAAGAGATGACTCATCAGTTGATTTAGAAGACTGATTTCCTTGCTCTGTTTCTGGGAGAGACTTATTGTGTAAATTACATACCTGGCTTCCCTTTTCTCCAGAACACAATAGCCTTCCAATGAAGGTACTGCTTGAATATGCCTGGTAGGTGTTACTCCAGCATCTGGGAGGTGAAGACAAATGGCCAGAAGAAATCGATGTTATGCTCTAACTCCATCTTGCTAAAGACTTTGCTAAGTGCTTTTAACACTACCTTTTTAAACAGGAAGCGCAGAAGAAAGAGTTTAGTAATAACCCTAATATCCGGTGAAACCCCAGCTCCCCCTTGTAAGCACTCCTCTTACCAGGTGTTGGCTTTTGTGAAATTTGGCTTGTGTTAGGAACCCCCCCTTTCCTATCAAAAGTACCTTATAAAAGGTTTCCACCCCTTGCTTCTAAGGGTCAAGAGACTGCAGTGTGAGCCCGCTCTTGGCCCTGCCAATCAATAAAGGACCCTTGCTTGCTTTTCTTATTCCACTCGCTTTGGGTATAACAACATCCAGGTAAATTTCTCTGTCTGGAAAGAGGGTACCACTAGGAAGGCCATCAGGACCACCTCATTTGAGGTTCACTTATAACCAGAAGCTTGACCACTACAAAAACGTCCATATCCTCTTCACCTGAATCATTGATAGACATAGCCCCTTTGATTGACAAATTTATGAGATATGGGCCTATAAGGCCCCACCGATCTTTTATAGCTCACCTGTTCTTTCATTGAAAACCCTGGAACAGAGTAATGCTTGTTTGTCCAAGACCTAAGTGCAGTCAGTAATGTAGGATTGTGTAGTCATCTGACGGTACCCGACCCTTATGGTCTTTTGATTATTGGACCTTTAACGTACCTTTGTGTTGTACTCTGTGTCTCTCTGCCTGTATCCTTAGGGGTACACCTTCCATTATGAGTCCATGTTCTACCTGATAATATGAAAGTTGCACAAATAGGTGCTTAGGAGAGGAGAGACGTACTACTTGGCTTTCTCTGTCCTCTGGTTTCCCCTTGTTAGGTGCTAGGTTTATCAAGTGGGCTGGAGCAGTGGTGGGTTCTGAGTAGTTTTCACCAGGAATGTTTCTTACTCTGTAAGGATAATTATTCTCCTTTTTGCATCAGTGATTTCCTTGTGTTAATTTTTTTCTTGGCTTTCGAAGTTTGTGCTGTGGAATAATAAATACTGCAAATACAGATGAAAGTCAAACTATTACCCAAATACAAAATGATAACAACCTTTAGTTTTTTATTGTTTTCTAATCGTGAAGAAATTTACTTGAGATCTGACAATTAAGTTTGTGAATTTCCGACAGTGCGAGTTCAGTGGCAGCACTGTACCAACAACTCAGCAAGGTATATCAGTGTCTCTCAGTTCTGTCTTTATTGGCATGTGTTGGTGTCTTGCTGGCTGATGTTTATTTTTGTTTTTGTGTGTTTTTGTGCTGTAATTTCATATTCAGGAAGTGTGCCATGTCTTTCCTAAAAAGAGCTGTGTGTTTCTCCACCCAGCGCTGGACTGCTAGGATCAGACAGTGTAGGAAAACAGCTGTCATCAGAGAAGACAAAGGCCAGGTAGGTAGTCAGGTCATAGGTCTGCACTGCTGTGCTCTTAGGACCTTTCAACCAGGTGAGCTGAAAGAGCTGCTATCACATTAGTAGAAAATGTACATGCTGTGACCAAACGATGGCTGTATCTTGAAAAATGGCCTCAGACATAACATTGAGGAAAGTCACCAGTCTGTTTTAACATCACTGCAGGTGATCTCCTGGGAACTGCAATCTGGGCCACTTGCTGTGCCCAGTGTGGTCCCATAGAGCACTCCTAGTGCACAGGGAACAGAGGCCTCCTCAATGGCACTGCTGTATACACTGTCACAGACCTTCGGTTTCTTTTCCAAAGTAAACTGTGCTCATCTTGCAGACAGTTTTCTGTGCAGGAATCATGTGAGTGAGAGACTCACCAGAACAGTTCCCAAGGAAGCTCATTCTGGAACCTTCCCATGCATCCTCAGGTGAACCTCACTTGTCTCTCCTCCCTGTTCCTAAACTCATTGTCCACAAGCCTGAAGCCCTACTGAGTGCTCTCTGAATGCTAAAGTAAGTCCTCTCCGCCATTGAGAAACCCACTTTCTGCCAATTCCCTGTATAAGTTATCTGTTTGCCTGTTTGGCGGGAAAGCAAAAAAGCAAAATTTTATCTGGTGCTCTATCTTGGAAACTGCCCTTGGAAAAAATTTTTTTTTCCTGGAATTCCCTCATCGGAGGTAGGACTTGATTTTGTGGAAAAATGAGTCTTTTTTTTTTTTTTTGAGACAGAGTCTCGTTTTGTCTCACTCGGTAGAGTGCTATGGCGTCACAGCTCACAACAACCTCCAGTTCCTGGGCTTAGGCAATTCTCTTGGCACCACCTTTAGTATATGGGACCAGCGCCCTATTCACTGAGCCACTGGTGCAGCCCTGGATGAGTATTCTTCCTGTTTACTTTGATACAGCTGAACAGTTTCAGCTCGGGGATAACCCACAAATATGCCCTAGAGATAGACTACGTGCTCTGAAATTCATAACAGGGAGGCTTCTAATCTTGCTTTTGCATCAGAATCAGAGCCCAATGCGCATGAAAAATAGAATTAAAAAGAAAAAGGGAGGCGCCTGTGGATCAGTGAGTAGGGCCCTGGCCCGATATGCCGAGGGTGTCGGGTTCAAACCCAGCCCCGGCCAAACTGCAACAAAAAAATAGCCGGGTGTTGTGGCGGGCGCCTGTAGTCCCAGCTGCTCGGGAGGCTGAGGCAAGAGAATTGCTGAAGCCCAAGAGTTGGAGGTTGCTGTGAGCCATGTGACACCACGGCACTCTACCGAGGGCCATAAAGTGAGACTCTGTCTCTACAAAAAAAAAAAAAAGAAAAAATAAGGTCAAAGCCCAAAACAGCACTGCTAGACCAGATAATATTTGATTCTTCTATTGCAGAAGACGAGGTCCAACAGAGAGAAAGAGTGCCCAAACACCACATTTTTAAGAGGAAGGGTTTTATTCACTGGCCAGAAGCTATTGGCAAAGAAGAATTTCAAATGGTCACCTATATTACAGGTGGTTGTGTTTATATGTAGGATTAGAGGGGCCAGGATACATGTAGATAAAGAAGTGTAAGTATATAGCATCAAACATCTAAATGCTTCCCCCGTTTTATTTTTGAGATAGAGTTTCACGGTGTCACCCTCAGTAAAGTGTGTGGCGTCATAGCTCATAGCAACCTGAAACTCTTGGACTTAAGCAATTCTCTTGCCTCAGCCTCCCAAGTAGCTGGAACTGCAGGTGCCCACCACAACGCCTGGCTAGCTTTGTTGTTGTTGTCATTGTTGTTTAGCGGGTTCTGGGCTGGTTGGAACCCCCCATACCCGGTGTATGTGGCTGGTGCCCTAACTACTGAGCATAGGCGCAGAGCCAATGCTTTGCCCTTTTGCAAAAAAGAAAGAAAAGAAGAAAGAGTTTGGCCTTAGTTAAAGCAACTTCTCTATGATCAAAGTAAACAGTGTTACATTTAAACTGCCTTTTAAAAACATGGTTAAGGCTCGGCTTCTGTAGCTGAGCAGCTAGGATGCCCGCCACATACTCTAAAGCTGGAGGATTCGAATCCAGCCCAGGCCTGCCAAACAACAATGACAACTGCAACCAAAAAACAGCTACAGTTGTGGCAGGTGCCTGTAGTCCCAGCTACTTGGGAGGCTGAGGTAACATAATCCCTAGAGCCCAAGAGTTTGAGGTTGCCGTGAGCTGTGATGCTACAGCACTCTACCAAGGGTGACGTAGTGAGACTGTCTCAAGAAAAATAATAATAAAAACATGGTTAATTGCAATCTAAGATCACAGAAAACTGAGATTTAATAATACTAGGCTTACACTGACTGTAATGTTTCACTTAAAGAAGTTGTTGTGGTCCATTTCATTTATAAAAAACAAATATTTTTACAGTCCACTTTGGTAACAAGGAAAGCCAACTCTCACCCTAATAGAAATGAGTTTGCTGGGCTTCTGAAAGTCAGATTTCTGCTGAATTGAACTGGCTATCCTTAAGAGTTTAATCCAATATTGAAATGTTTATAAAATGTCTGATTATCTATTATAATGCATTGTAAGTAGTGAAATCTGTATATACTGCTATTTTCTGTGTCTGTTCATTGTTGGTGAACTTAGATTTAGATATATATGCATATATATACATATATACACATACATATATATATAAAATATATTTTCAGCTTTCAAAAAAAAATAGGAATATTATTGAGGTATTTTAGCAGGTGCCTATAGCCCCATCTAATTGGGAGGCTGAGCTCAGAGGAAAACATCAGCCCAGGAGGTTAAGATTGCTCAGAGCTATGACTGTCCTGCCACTCTACCAAGGAAGACAGACTAAGACTCTATCTTCAATGAAATAAACAAATAAAAAATAAAGTACCAAAATATTCAATATTTTTAGTCACACGGGGACTTTGTATTAGGACACATAACAAATGTAAAATTTAAATTGAGTAGAAACATGCAATATATCTCTTCTGTCCAAAAAGGTATGAATCCATCAATAAGAAGCAGAAAAATAGCCAGGTGAAGTGACTAACTTCTGTAATCCTAGCTTTCTTGGAGGCCAAGGCAGGTGGACCGCCTGAGCTCAGGAGAATTTGAGACCAGAATGAGCAAGAGTGAGCCCTCTCTGTAAAATAGGTGGGTCAGTCATGGAAAGTGCCTGTTGTTCTAACTTCTTGAAGGCTGAGGCAAGTATCACTTGAGCGCAATGGTTTGAAGTTGTAGCGAGGTATAATGCCACAGCAATCTATGGATTTTAACAAAGCGAGACTGTCTCATAAAAAAAAGAGGAAAATTCCCACAAAAAGAGGAAATTAAACATTCTCTTGCAAACAATTTTAGGTCAAAGATCAGATAATCTCATTTTCTTACAAGGGCTATTTTACCCACAGTGACGAACAAATTTAGCACAACCTTTATCGAGATCCCAATGGTACAATTTCTGCCAATTATTAAAAATTTCTAAATTTTGTTTAGAAACTATGACTAGCCAAATGCTATTTATAAAGATCAAAGAAGTGATGGCGGGGTGGTTCACACATATAATCCTAGCACTCTGCCAGGGTGGTGTGGGAGGATCACTTGAAGTCAGGAGTTCAACACAGTCCTGAGCAAGAGCAAGACTCCATCTCTACAAAAAAATAGAAAAAAATCCACACAAGGGAGCACACACCTTGATTCACAGCTACACTGGAGGCTGTGGCAGAAGGATTACTTGATCCCGTAAGTTTCACGATGCAGTGAGCTATGATGATGCCACTGCACTCTAGTTGGTGTGATAGGCAAAACCCCTGCCTCAAAGAAAAAAAAAATAAAGACAGTATATTTCTGGATTTCAAAATGTATTACAAAGCTAAAAAAATAAAAGCAATGTGGTATTGGCACAGAGACAGACAAATAGATGATGGAAAATAAGAGGGTGACCACAAATAAATTCTTAGGTATACGCTCACATGATCTTTCATGAGGTGGTCATGAACACACAACGGAGAAAAGAGTTTCTTCAAGAAATTATGTTGAACACTGCCTATTTAAATGACAAAATAGACTTGGACTTTTTTCTGGCACTGTATACTTTTTTTTTTTGAGACAGAGTTTCACTATGTCACTCTTAGTAAAGTGCAGTGGTGTCGTAGCAACCTCAAACTCTTGGGCTTAAGTGATTCTCTTGCCTCAGCTTCTGAAGTAGTTGGGACTACACTTGCACTGTATACAAAATATATTTTAAATAGATTAAATATGTATAAAAGAAGAAATATAACCAATAAAATTGTTAGAACAACAAATAGGAAACTAGATCATGACATTGATCTTGGCACTGTTTTCTCTTTGATATGACATCAAATGCATATGCAATGGAAAACAGAAGAATGAGACTACATGAAATTCCAGCATTGGCAGATATCAAAGAAAACATTCAATAGAGTAAAAATGCCACCTTAGAAATGGGTGAAAATATTTCTAAATCACATGTATGATAGGAAATAATATTCAGAATATATATGTAATATATGTATATAAGCAACTCCTAAAACACAATAGTAAAAAGTTAATACTTTGATTTAAAAATTGACAAAGGGGCTTGGAGCCTGTATCTTAAGTGGCTAAGGTGCCAGCCACATACACCAGAATCCAGCCTGGGCCTGCCAAAACAATGACAACTATAACCAAAAAATAGCCAGGCATTGTGATGGGTGCCTGAAGTCCCAGCTTCTTGGGAGGCTGAGGCAAGAGAATCACTTAAGCCCAGGAGTTGGAGGTTACTGTGAGCTGTGATGAAACAGCACTCTACCCAGGGCGACAGCTTGAGGCTCTGTCTTAAAAAAAAAAAAAAAAAATTGACAAAGGATTCACCTGACAATTTCCAAAGAAGATATGTAAATGGCCAACAAGCATTTGAAAGTGTCCTCAAAAGTACTAATTATTGAAGAAATGCAAAGCAAAATTACAATTAAATAGTACATCATACCCAGAGAATGAACCCTAAAAATGTTTGTCCCTCTGAGAATTCTGAAGTGATTATGTGGGCATCTCGAACTTCTCCCACCTATGATCTGAGTGTGGTCCTACTCATCCAGAGACCTGGAGGGAAATGCTCACTCATGATCATGGAGACAGGCCTGCAGACCTTGGCACTTTTGTGTATATGTTTATGTATCTCCTTGTTTGTATATATACACATATAACACAGTAGAACTTCCATATTTACCACCTCCCTACAATGACTTCCTCAAGTTGACCTAAACATAGGCAGGACCAGCACCACTTGTACATATCAGTATACTAGCCCAAGTTCGTTATGCTAACCACCTCTGCATGTTGACAAGTCCCTTACACTCCCTTGAGTGGTTAACAGACAGAAGTTTTTTTGTTTTTTTTTGAGACAGAGTCTGAAAGCTGTCGCCCTGGGTAGAGTGCTGGGGCATCACGACTCACTGCAACCTCCAACTCTCGGGCTTAATTGATTCTCTAACTTCAGCCTCCCAAGTAGCTGAGACTACAGGCACCTGCCACAATGCCCAGCAATTTTCTGGTTGCCGTTGTCATTGTTGCTTAGCAGGCCTGGGCTGGGTTCGAACCTACCACCCTATGTGGATGTGGCCATCACCCTGCTGACTGAGCTACAGGCACCGCCCAAATGACCGAAATTCTACTGTGTGTGCATCTGTGTGTGCATGTATGAATAATACAATCCGGATAAGCATATCCTAGGAGATAATTATAAGAGTTACTTACAGCAACGTAGTGGCTAACACCTGTAATCTTTGCACTTTAGGAGGCCAAGGCAGGGGGATCACCTGACCTCAGAAGTTCTACACCAGCCTGAACAGGACTGAGATACCCTCTCTACTAAAAACAGAAAAATTAGCCAGACATTGTGGCAGAGGAGTCTTTAGTCCCAGCTATTGGGGAGGCTGAAAAGAGAGGATCTCCTGAACCCAAGAGCTTGAGGTTGCTGTCATCTATGACACCAGTGAAATTAACCCCAGGGTGATAGAATGAGACACTGTCTCAAAAATAACATAAAATAAAATAAACAAATAAATAAGAGGGCCAGGTGCAGTGGCTCTCACTTGTAATCCCATCACTCTGGGAGTCTGAGGTAGGTGGATTGCCTGAGCTCATGAGTTCAAGATCAGCCTGAGTCTAAAACTAGCTGGGCATTGTGGTGGGTACTTGTAGTCCCAGCTACTTGGGAGGCTGAGGCAAGAGGATCACTTGAATCCAAGAGTTTGAGGTCGCTCTGAGCTAAGATGCCACAGCACTCTACCAAGGGTAACAAAGTAAGACTCTGTCTCAAAAAGGAAAAGAAAGAGAGCAAAATCTTTCTCTGTGTTCAAATTCTAGTATTCTATTTATATTGGTATTAATTAGTACTTCTAATTTGTATTTGCTCTTACAACAGACAGGTCTAGGACCACTGCCTTGAACTCATGGACTAATTCCAGGAGGCACAGACTTAGGCACCAGAAAAGTAGCCTAAGCCACACTGTGTACATGAAAGTGGATTTATGGGAAAGAAAAAACCAGAGACAGGAGCTATCAATGATCCATGGCTGGAGGCAGTATAGAGTTTGTGAAAATATTGGTTGGGCCTTTGGGCTGTAAAAGAAAGTAAGAATTTCAGGACCAAATACTTATGCAAGCTCAAAGGTAAAGCCCAGAAGCTGAGTCATTGGAGATCTGTTTTTTATACATAAATAGTTGTTATGAATTAAGGAGCTAAGGAAATTCTGCCCCAAAATATTACTCCTTGGTGTAAAGATTATTTTGAGTTAAAGGCCTTTCATGATCGAGCATTAAAAGAGGCCTTTGCTCTATCTACATAAAATCTAACCTCATTGAGAATCAAAAGGGAATGCTGATTTCCTTAACTCCTGCAAGATCATCTGAAGCACCTGACCTCTCAATGGTAATTTACAAATCAATCTGTTTCCTTCCATAATCATATCCCCCCTAGCAACCACTTATTGCACCTATACTTTCGGCATTTTCCTCCCTACCTTCTAAAAGGCATCTGCAAAGGTCTCTGACTTTCATTGAGTCTTTGGTAATCATTCTTGTGGTTCCCCCATGCACATAGTATTTTTTTTTTTTTAGAGACAGAGTCTCACTTTGTCACCCTCAGTAGAGTGCCAAGGCGTCACACAGCTCACAGCAATCTTCAGCTCCTGGGCCTAGGTGATTCTCTTGCCTCAGCCTCCCAAGTAGCTGGAACTACAGGTGCCCACCACAAGGCTGGGCTATTTTTTTTGTTGCCAGGGCCGGGTTTGAAACCATCACCCTTGGTATATGGGGCCAGCACCCTACTCACTGAGCCACAGGGGCCACCCGCACATGGCATTTTTAAATAAACCTTTCTCTTATTAATTGATTTTAGCTGTGAGTTGATCTTTCAGCAAACCAACCAAAAGGGAAAAGGGCAGACTTCACCATGATTCCTACACTAACAATATGTATCATCCAGAACCTCATGGGAAGGTAAAAGTACTCGAGCTTTTACAGGAACTGTCCTCAAAGATTATTGGAATTCCTTACTGGGCTCCAATAAGCTAAAACATGTAATTGTAGCTCTAGGTCTTCAGGCTAAGTCTAGCTCCCAAAACTAAAGTCTATTCATTCCATACTCATAATGTTTATTATAAGTTTATCTTCCCAGGTGTAGGACAGAGACAAGATCAATTGTTCTATCTATCCAGGGATATCCGCATAACTAATTCTTTCCTCACCCCTTTTCTGTTCAAACATTTACCTTATCCTAAGCAAAATGTACATTTCTTAAGCATCACGAGAATGTAACCATTTTGCTTCAGTACTCCTGGCTCTAATTCTTTTTTTTTTTTGAGACTGACCCTCAAGCTGTCACTTTGGGTAGAGTGCCGTGGCATCACAACTCACAGCGACCTCCAACTCCTGGGCTTAAGCAGTTGATTCTCTTGCCTCAGCCTCCCGAGTAGCTGGAACTACAGGCACCCACCACAATGCCTGGCTATTTTTTTGGTGGTAGTTGTCATTATAGTTTGGCAGGCCTGGGCTGGATTCGAACCCACCAGCTCTGGTGTATGTGGTTGGCGCCTTAGCTGCTTGAACTACAGGCATCAAGCCCGGGCTCTAATTCTTTACCCCTCTGTATGCCTTGTCATGTTTAAGTACCCAAGTTCCCAAATTCCCTTTAAGAACAATCAAAGATGCATCTGTGCTTTGTTTTTTTCCAGGAATGACTACAACCTTTGTGTTGATAAATATTTATTGATTTTTATCTTTGACTTACTCAATTCTTTGGTGGGCCAGTGGTAGAGATAATAGCTCAGGTTACAACATGCATGCTCTGGCTTATTTCTGTTCCATGGATTAAAATGAGGTTATCACTGGGTGGGTGAGAAGCTTGGGTGATGAAGGGCCAGGTTGCTGTTACTTGGGCTAGGGATAAGCCAGGTGTCTTCTGGGCCCAGGTGTGGGGTCTTGCTGGGACACTCTGAAAGTACAGATGCTGTGGGCTGGAATCCAGAGGGGGGAGCCTTGCCTAGCAGGGCTATGAGTACATCACTGTCTAGGGTGCATGTGCATAAAAGAGTGGGTCTCTCAGGCCATCCCTATAGCTCAGTGGGTAGGGTACCAGCCACATACACCGAAGCTAGCGGGCTTGAACCCAGCCCCGGCCAGCTAAAATAACAATGACTACCAAAACAACAACAACAAAAATAGCCGGGCGTTGTGGTAGGCACCTGTAGTACTAGGTAGTTGGGAGGCTGAGGCAAGAGAATTGCTTAAGCCCAGAGTTAGAGGTTGCTGTGAGCAGTGATGGCACAGCACTCTACCTAGGGCAACATAGTGAGACTGTCTCAAAAAAAAAAAAAATTGTGGAAGCATCTTGATTGGTATTAGTTGTGATGGGTTATATTATATAATTATTTCCACTACTGTGGAAATATGTGCTTGTCTATCATAATGGTCAAGTAAAGAAAATTAAGTGTTTTAATAAAAAAAGTGTAACATAGTGCTCATCATCCCTTTTACCAATAATTTTTTTTCCAGAATATTGTAATAGTAAATTTTGGTGTCTGTCACCAGATTAGGGTGTGACAATTGCAGGTGAATGAATAGGAGACAATTTGGCATTAGCATTGAGAGGAAAGATTGTCTATGTGGGTGGTACTGAGAAATATCATTCTTACTATGATGATCCATTATATTTTCCTAAGAATCTGTGAGTTAGGCTCTGTGCCTATAGCTCAAGCTGCTAAGGGGCCACCCACATACACCAGAGCTGGCAGGTTAGAATCTAGCCTGTGCCTGCCAAATAATGACAACTATAACCAAAAAATAGCCCGGGCTTGTGGCCGGTGTCTATAGGCCCAGCTACTAGGGAGCCTGAGAGAAGAGAATCGCTTAAGCCCAGGAGTTGGAGGTTTCTGTGAGCTGTGATGCCACAATACTCTACTGAGGGCAACAACTTCAGGCTCTGTCTCAAAAAAAAAAAAAAAAAGAACTGTGAGTTAGAACAGTGTATCTTCTAGAAATAATAGTAGAAGGACCCCTGTGATGTGTCAGTCGCACACCGAGGTGCTGAGTCCTGCCCAGGTGCAGGGCCAGCCGAGCCTTTACCTGTCACTTCTCCTAGCTCCCCATCCCTGCTTATACAGCTCAGCCCCCAAGTGTCCGCTGCTTGGTGCCATCCACAGGAAGAGAAGAATCTGTTGCTGTGCCCATCAGTAGTCAATTCTGGGACTCAAAGCCTGGAAGGTTAGATTAATTAGTGAAGGTGACTAATTCCCGGAGGTTGTGGATGTACTTACCAGACTTCAGGTATCTCTCAGAAACCTAGATCTCACCCCCAACCTGCCCTCTAGTCACAGGGATCACAAGTCTTATGTGTATTACCCAGGCTTTGTAGTGTATTTGCAGAGTTATGTAACCAAAATACTGAGATTCCTTCTTGGAGTGTCACTAACATTAGTTCAGTGTATGATTTCTGGAAGACAGATTGGCATCCATCAAGCAGTGTATGAAGTGTGTGTCTACTGGTAGACACTTTTTGCACTGAGGCCCCTTCTTTCCTTTGAGACAATATTTCTCCCATCTTTGGGCTTGAGGAGAGATGATAGGGAGTAAAATGTTTCTTTATTTCTGACAACAAAATAGTATAGCTTTCACCAGTCATGTCTCTGAGGTTAGTAGAGTCAGAGCCCTTAGAGATGCACTGCAATGTGGCAGCAACTGGCCACATGGTGTTCTGAATTTAGCTGTGCTCTACACTTAGCACATAGAATGAATTTTAAAGTTATATAACAAAAGTAATTCATTAATTTTTTCAATGGTCAATTATGAGAACAAAACTATTTTTGGATATATTGGGTTAAGTAAACAATAGCAGTCAATTTAAACTATTTCTTTATCTTTTCTTTTCTTTCTTTTTTTTTTTTTTTTTTTGAGACAGACCTCAAGCTGTCACCCTGGGTAGAGTGCCTTGGCATCATAGCTCATAGCAACTTCCAACTCCTGGGCTCAAGCGATTCTCCTGCCTCAGCCTCCCAAGTAGCTGGGACTACGGTGCCAGCCACAATGCCCACCTATTTTTTGATTGCAGCCCTCATTGTTGTTGGGCGCCAGGGCTGGATTTGAACCTGCCAGCTCAGGTGTGTGTGGCTGGTGCCCTAGCCACTTGAGCCACAAGAGCCGAGCCTAACCTATTTCTTTATCTTTTCTTTTATGTGGCTTCTAGAAAATTCGAAAAGACAAACATGTCTCTCATTTTATTCATACTGGACAGGGTCCTTTAGAGGACTGCCTCCCCTTTCAAAGCTCAGGCTGCCTCATCATCAGACTAGAATTCAGAAAAATTAAACAGAATCTCAAACTTTAAAATAATTTTGCTTTTCACAAGACGGTGCTGAAGGCGAAGAAGAAAGCTCCTGCCCCCCCCCAAAGCCAAAGCCAAAGCCAAAGCCAAAGCAAAGGCATTGAAGGCCAAAAAGCAGTGCCAAAAGGCAACCACTGACACACAAAAAAGAATATTTGTACATCACCGACATTTTGGTGGCTGAAGACACTGTGGCTCCTCTGGAGGCAGCACAAATATCCTAGGAAGAGCTCCCCCAGTAGAAACAAGGTTGACCACTGTGCCATCATCAAGTTCTCCCTCACCGCTAAGTTCACTGTGAAGAAGAGAGAAGAAAACACCACACTTGTGTTCACTGTGGATGTCAAAGCGAACAAGCACCGGGTCAAACAGGCTGTGAAGAAGCTCTGTGACATTGCTGTGGTGAAGGTCAACACCCTGACCAGGCCTGATGAAGAGAAGAAGGCATATGTGCCACTGGCTCCTGATTATGATGCTTTGGATGTCGCCCACCAAATTGGGATCATCTATATCAGGTTCAGCTGGATAGTTCTAAATAAAGGATAGACTTAAAGTTCATGTGCAATTTATATAATTAACTATTTTAAATTAAAAATAAAATAGTAATTACATTTAAATTTAAATAGTAAAGTTTTAAGTTTAAATAGGAAAATATTTTAAATCGCACACAAATTTTATGTCCACCTTGTATATAACTTTCACCATAAAAAATACATATATAATTGTTAATACGTTGTTTCCATGAGTGGAAACCCTGTATTTACTGTGTGTATATATAAACACATATGTGTATGTATATAATTAAAATTGATAAATGGATATAATTTATATTAAGGATTAAATACAAATATCCCTCTGGCAGAGCTGTAACCCAGAGATAGCACAAAACTCTGCGTAAAAAGAGCTACAGAGTTCCTTAGCTAAAGCCCACGTTGTAGCTAAGCCCTTCACCTGGGAGGTGCATGGTGTACCCCTAAGTTGTGCCTGTGATTTAAGAGGTCATATGCCACCTCTTGCATGAAGCCTCATGCAATGCCCACCCCCCAACCGGAGACTAGAGGTAATTTCACCCTGTTCTGCACTGTCATGGCCTTTGCTTTTGTGACTCCCAACGTCTTTAATCTATTAGGTTACTGAGTGACTTATGTGCATGCTTTTAGCTAGACATCAATGTATATTGAAAACGCCTTCAAAGCAAACTCTAACTCCTATTGAAATAATAAGTGCCCAAGTCTAGCACAGAGTAAACACTAAGTAAGTAGTTTTTTATTCCTTTAGTCGAAATTTGTTTAACAGCTACTCTGTGGCAAGTATGGTGTCCCCGAATGTCAAGATGAATAAAGTCATTGTCCATGTCCTTAATTAAAAAAAAAAAAGTTGGGGGCTGTGGTGAAGAAATTGTTAGCGTTCTTGCCTCTTTCAGCCTCTTGTTGGACGGCATTCTTGTCACTCAAGGTTAGGGAGGTGGGGCCTGAGATCCTGTCCAATCAGGGATGCTCCAAAATGAACTGTTCAATCAGATGCATAGCCAGAAAGAAGACAACGTCTCGGGGAATCCAGAGCGGTATTGGTCTCTTTCCCTGGGCTCCGATCTGGGGTGCCCTCTTCATCTTTTGCCTGTTCTGGGGAATCCAGGTGTCTCTAGAGCCGCCTCTGTTATCCTGTGACCTGCAGGTGCCGGGAGATTTGTAGGGACGACACCGGGACATCCCGGAAGCTGGGAAATGGTGAGTACCGGAGACTGGGTGTCCTGAGAGGGGGCGGGGCGTGGTTGGGGCCAGAAGTGACTGTGGCGGAACCAGCAATTTCACTTCAGTTTTACAGTCTTCAGAGTGAAGTTTGCCACTGGCACGCTTGGCCCTCAGACCCTGTGAGGAAAAGGTGGAGTGGGGCAGGCAGCGGGGACTCTGTTTCTCAGGCACCTTCCTGGAGTCGACACCTGGACCACGGCCCACAGTGTGCCTGCAGCGCAGGTTGTTCCTCCCACGTGGTGACAATGGAAGGGTCCTCAGGAAGAATCCCAACTGCATGTGTGGGGCTTCTTCCTGGGAGGGGCTGTAGTCCATGGGACCCCCAATCCTCCCATTCTGTTAAAAATAAACTTAGGGTTGGGCACGGTGGGTCAAGCTGTTGCCAAACCAAAAGTGGCTCGGTTGCCTGTAATCCTAGTTAAACAACAGAGACAGGAAGTTGATTTCGTGAGAAGGCTTCATTGTCGAAAAGGCCAATTCTGGAGAGCAGCGAGAGTAATTTTTAAAAATGTTTTGTGTATGTAACACATTTTAAGAATTTGTATAGGGGATAATTTCCAAAGTATGTTAAAAATCTACTTATGTGAGTAACAGCATGTAGGCAAGTTAAAAATATGTACCAATCAAAAACCATCATCAAAAAATCATTAAACGTGCTATGAACGTGTTCTATAGTGCCTCATTACTGCCTTGGGTTTTTTTTCAAGTTTTTTTTTTTTTTTTTTATCTTCCCCATTTCTGGTTTGGCCTGTTTGACTGACTTACTGCTCCTATGCTTTCAAGTGCATTGTCAGTTCACAAATAGCTAAGAAAGGTTCTGGGGGTGTCTGTCTACCACATTCTCTCCTTTTATTACTTTATTTTATTTTATTTTTTGCACTTTTCTGCCGGGGCCAGGTTTGAACTTCCACCTCCTGTATATGGGGCCCTACTCCGTTCAGCCACAGGCGCAGCCCTCCCTATTTTTATTTATTTTCATGTCTATGGAATTGATTTCAAATGGACCCAATGCGAGGAGGAGGAGATAACCTGAGTGGAATGGTGAGAAATTAGAAAGAAAGACACAAAAGAAATATAGAAAACACACAGGAGGGTAGAGATAGGATGGGGTCGGAAGGTCTGTCTGCAGCCAGCACGGAACTGTGGAAGCAGCTTTTATAAAGTATCTTTAACGAGGTAAATATTAACATCTGGGGTAAGGATTAATGTTAAAGAGGAAAAGCTGTAATAAGGAAAGTATGTAGGAGCTATGTGACTTCTGGCAGTTGAAAAGAATGTTAATCTTGAGGAGAAGTGGCTGGGTGGTGAGGTGAGGGGTCGTTCCCTAAAGGCTTCCCCTGGCTGTGATGGGCCCTGGCCACCTCACAGCCCCTTCCCCACATTAATTGTTTTTTTTTTTTTTTTTTTTTTTTTAATTTTTTTTGTAGAGACAGAGTCTCCCTGTACCGCCCTCGGGTAGAGTGCCGAGGCGTCACACGGCTCACAGCAACCTCTAACTCTTGGGCTTACGCGATTCTCTTGCCTCAGCCTCCCGAGCAGCTGGGACTACAGGCGCACGCCACAACGCCCGGCTATTTTTTTGTTGCAGTTTGGCCGGGGCTGGGCCTGAACCCGCCACCCTCGGCATATGGGGCCGACGCCCTACTCACTGAGCCACAGGCGCCGCCCACCCCACATTAATTGTTATGATTAGTTAAACTCACATGGGTGCTGTGCCTTTAATTTTGTTTTTTGAAATTTGTGAAACAGCGGGTTTCACATACCATATGAATGGTATGCAATGTATTTTGTAACATAGTAAAAAGCTTGCAATGTATAACATAAGATTAACTGTAAAAGTTTGGATTTAGGTAATGTTGGGTTATTATGAGAATACTTTAGATAGGAAGTGTTGGATATTCTGAAAAATGTTATTTATTGTATTTTTTTTGACTATGTCCTGTATACACTTTAACTTATTTTTATTTTTAGAGACAGAGCCTCAAGATGTTGCCCTGGGTAGAGTGCTGTGGCATCATAGCTCACAGCAACCTCCAACACTTGGGCTTAGGCCATTCTCTTAACTTAGTCTCTAAAGTAGCTGGGACTACAGGTGCCTGCCACAATGCCGGCTTTTTTGGGGTGGGGGTGGGGGGTTGTAGTTGTCATTGTTGTTTTGTAGGCCCGGGATTTGAACTTGTCGGCTCTGGTGTATGTGCCGGTGCCTTAGCTGCTTAAGCTACAGGCGCTGAGCGTTGTTTTTTTTTTTTTTTTTTTTTTAATTAATTTATTTTTGCAGTTTTTGGCCGGGGTGGGTTTGAACCTGCCACTTTCTGTATATGGCCGGTGCCTCTCTCCTTTGAGCCACAGGCGCTGCCCCCAGCCCTTTTTTTTTGTTTTTGAGACAAAGTCACACTATGTCACCCTTGGTAGAGTGCCATGGCGTCACATTCACAACAACCTCAAACTCTTGTTCTTAAGCAATTCTTTTGCCTCAGCATCTGGAAGAGCCGGGACTACAGGCGACCGCAACAACCCCCAGCTATTTTTTGTTGCAGTTGACATTGTTACTGGTTTCGTAAGCCACCACCCTTGGTTTATGTGGCTGGCGCCATAACCACTGTGTTATGGGCGCCCGGCTCATTTCAACTTATTTTTAATGAGTTGGTAACTGTCAGATAAATTGAAGCAATATATATTTTGATGCTACGGCACTCTACCAAGGGCGACAGAGTGAGACCTCTGTCTCTAAAAATAAAAAATAAAAAAAAGGTCTTAAATTACTCAGCCTCTGGGCTTGACCTCTGCTTTTGCATAAAGATTTGGTCCTAAGATTTTGTTTCTTTTACATGCCAGTGGCTCAACCAATACTTGAACAAACTCTGTCCCTCTCATGGGTCCTGGATAGCTCCTGTCTTCTGATTATTTTCACTCCATAAACCCTCTTTCATGCTGTCTCTGTGGTGGCCATCAGTGTCTCCTGAAATTAGGTCCATGAGTTCAAGGAAGTGGCCCTAGACCTGTGTCATGTAAGAGCAGATGGAAATTAGAAATACTGGACGAGGGCGGTGCCTGTGGCTCAAGGAATAGGGCACTGGCCCCATATACCAGAGGTGGTGGGTTCAAACCTGGCCCCAGCCAAAAAAAAAAGAAAAGAAATACGGGACGAATACCCCAATTTGAATGTAAAGATTTTGCTGTCTTCCTTTTTCTTAAAGATTTTAATTTAGAAAATTTTGTATGTGTTTTTTTTTCTGCCTCTTTGAAATATAAGCACATACTTTTACCAGATAAATAATCTTCTTACCTCCTTTTCAAATTCAGGTCTATCTTTCTCCAGGGCCCAGGACTCATTGCTTTGAAATATAAATAGTCCAGGAGATAGCAACCCTTGTCAGAGTTCCTGTTGTGGTGCAGGACGTCCCCTTAGTGTTCGTCTGGCTCCTTGTTTGAAACTATCTTCCATCATGTAGACAAGTGAAGATTTTTCTGTCCTTTGAATATAGTCCAGTACAAACACAAAAGGCCTTTCCAAGTATAAGGTGAATTTAGGGTGAACTATATATAACCAATGGTGCTGTCAAGTCTTCTAAGTGAGGACTGTAATATGGTGACTTCATTGATCTTTACAATCTCTGAGATGAACATCACACTTTGTTTTAATTGTGTAATGTGGCAGTTGTTTTTCTGTCTACCATTTTGAAGGCTATTTTGGAGTTGGGAATAATTCTCTTTGTAATTATAAAGTATTTTTACATACCATCCAGAGTTACCACATATGATATAAACACAGAAGAGTCCCATGGAGTGTTACTCTAGGGGGCACTTTTCATCTCAGCCTACTTGTCACAGCTCACAATTGTACAGCAAAGTGCATGGTGTCCCAAACAATGAAGCCACAATGGTCCGTCTGCCTATTTTCATTATCTATTTTTGAGCAAGTATAGTACACAATGCTATAAAAAGTGCACCTACAGTCACAATACATAGGGAAAATGCAAAATTATAGCTCTATGTTACATCTTTATTTACAAAATAGTTGTTTAAAAATGTCACAAAACAGGCTGGGAGTGGTGGCTCACGCCTGTAATCTTAGCACTTGGGGAAGCAGAGGTGGGTGGATTGCTTGAGCTCATGAGTTTGAGACCACCCTGAACAAAAAATGAGATCCCATCTCTAGTAAAAATAGAAAAACTGAGGCAAGAGGATCACTTGAGCCCCAGTTGCAGGTTGCTGTGAGCTATGATGCCACAACACTCTATCCAGGGCAACAGCTTGAGTCTCTGTCTCAAAAATTTCACAAAACATTTACAAAGTATTCAGTATGGCTTGGCCACCTCTTTGTAAAATTGATATTATTAGATTTCCAACTGATCCAGAGAGTATGAGGCTACAAACTCAAACCACTTCATACACCCACTTCAAACCAGCATAATCTGAGGCAAACCCAAGGTTTACAAAATCATTTCTGAAACCAAACTCAACATACAGGAGTTGTTGGAAGAAAATGCAGTTTATTCAAAAGCAACATGGGGAGATGGCTGAATAATGTTGGGGGGAGTTCTGCAATCTTGGTCCTTTGGTTAATTGCTAAACACCCATTCCTGAAATTCTTAAACAAGTACATACATAGACATTGTAAAAAAAAGTGACTATTTGCTTCAAGATAGAGTAATTGCTGCTCTTGCAGGATCTCATACTTAGAAGGGCCCAGGATACGGAATACCTTGTGTGGGTAATAAAGCCTGGGAGGCAATACTTACCTGAGTGGTTCTCAGCCCAGGCTTCCAGGTAGGATTCCATGGCCAGTTTGAAGAAATGCCATCATCTGTGATTTCACCTTCCCACAGATTCTATTAGTCTGGATTGTGTCATCCACATAGTTTTAATTATTACCCCCATGTGATGCTAAGGTTAGGCCAGTGTCAAACATGAGAGTTTTAAAATGTGTTGAACCTTATGTCCCAAGGGAGGTCACAGGGCCTGCCCTGATTGTGCTTCACGGGGACAGGACAGCACCACCAACATTCCATTGCCATAGCCAAAATTGCTAGCAGGGAGGGCACCTGAGGGCAAAAAATATGAAAGTCACACTTTGGTCTTTATGTGGAAGCTCCTTGTTCCCGATTGTCTCCTGTAATAAAGAACAGGAAAGGGTAGAGATGTGTATATATTTCTTTTGCTTCAAGGTTTCTCAGCCTGTGGATGTGGTGGGAGCAGGTGAAGGGGTTGTGCTGATTCCTTTTAAGCCATATTATCAAGATGCAGGTGGAATATACATCCGGGTAATGTCACCTGAGAAGGAAATCAAGGGCAGGCAGGGAAAGAGGAAGAACCGGTTGCTTCTCAGCTAAATGTGTCCTAACACAGGGCTGTGACTGCCTTTTCTCCTGCAATGTCCTATGTTTCGAAGTTAGAAATCTTCTCTACTTGTGATGTTCCTGCCTAATGAGCTTGTTTCAAACACTCTTTTGGGGCGGCGCCTGTGGTTCAAGGAGTAGGGCGCCAGTCCCATATGCCGGAGGTGGCGGGTTCAAACCCAGCCCCGGCCAAAAATCACAAAAAACAACAACAACACTTTTTGCCCAGTGAAGAGGCTCTGAGAAATCCTTCTCCCCTCCGTATATAGCAGTGTCTTCTCTCCATCCAAATTCCCATATGCCCTGGATAATTTTCATCACAAATTTATGTTTATAAAAAATTATGTTCTGGGGCGGCGCCTGTGGCTCAGTGAGTAGGGCGCCGGCCCCATATGCCGAGGGTGGCGGGTTCAAACCCAGCCCCGGCCAAACTGCAACAAAAAAATAGCCGGGCGTCGTGGCGGGCGCCTGTAGTCCCAGCTGCTTGGGAGGCTGAGGCAAGAGAATCGCGTAAGCCCAAGAGTTAGAGGTTGCTGTGAGCCGTGTGACGCCACGGCACTCTACCCGAGGGCAGTACAGTGAGACTCTGTCTCTACAAAAAAAAAAAAAAAAATTATGTTCTGTAATTCTGCAAATGTTCCCTTGTGCCTATTTTAAATGGAAATAAGTATTACCCTGTATGGATGATGTTAGGTCATTGGATATTAGCAAAGCACGGGACTAAGTACTGTTCAGTTTCAGTGCAGAAGTCCCCTCAGTGCTGTGTAAAATAAGGTGACTCACATGCAATTTACAAAAGATGGCATGAACGGCCTAAAGAAACTCAAGGTTCTCAAAATCAGAATTATTAGAAAAGCCTTGCTTTCTCGGATGCTAAAGAAGAGTTTTTAAAGATAGCATTAGAGATTAGAAGATAGGGCAGATATCTGTACTTTCAGCATGTTTTTTTTGTGTGTGTGACAGTCTCAAGTGTCACCCTGGGTAGAGTGCCTTGGTGTCACAGCTCATACCAACCTCCAACTCTTGGGGTTAAGTGATTCTCTTGCCTCAGTCTCCCGAGTAGCTGGGCTGCAGGCGCCTGCAACAATGCCTGGCTAATTTTTGGTTGTAGTTGTCATTGTTTAGCAGACCTGGGCTGGATTTGAACCCACCCGCTCCGGTGTGTGTGGCTGGCAGTCTCACCGGTGAGCTACAGGAGCTCAGCCTGTACTTTCAACTTTGAAAAAAATTCTTTTAGTGGTTTTTTATCAGAATATGATTAAGTACTTTGGGGAGAGTATCAACTCATATGCACCTTGTGAAATTCTCTTTTTATACCTTGTTTGGAAAATAAAAGCTCTAATGGTTGTTTACTGGGTCAACATTCAACTGGGATAAATCCAGTCTCACTTGTGATAAAGTATTATCATGGGACAGAAATATTGGCATCCCTGTCGAGCTTGTTGGAAATTCAGAAATAAAGCCTCAACTAATATCTTCTGAATAAAAAACTGCATTTGAGGCTTGGCGCCCATAGCACAGTGGTTACTTGCCAGCCACACGCACCAAGGCTGGATGGTCCGTGCCCAGCTCAAGCCACCCAAACAACAGTGACAACTGCAAGAAGAAAATAGCCAGGCATTGTGGTGGGTGCCTGGAGTCACAGGTACTTGGGAAGCCGAGGCAAGAGAATTGCTGAAGCCTGAGAGGTGGAGGTTACTGTGAGCTGTGACGCCATTGCTCTCTACTGAGGGCGACATAGTGAGACTATGTCTCAAAAAACCCAGAAAAAACTGCATTTGACAAGATCTCCAGTTCCTGCTTGCACACGTTAAAATCTCAGAGCCTCCATTTACCTCACCATGATATTTTCACTTAAGAAATATGCACAGCTTATAGTGAATGATGTGAGTAGGCGCAAGAATCCACATGCCTGTATTGGTGGCCTTATTTTTGCATTGTAAAGCCAAAAAGCACAGCATCTACACCAGGGTTGTGGATATTATCCCATCGTCTTTTCTCAGTGTTAGACAGCACATGAGGGACTATCTCTCTGCTGTACTAATCACATAATACCATTCAGTCATGTAAGTCCAAAGAAGTTCTCACCCACACATTGATGTAAAAATGAAATTAAGTTTTCCCATGGCATCATGATAAATATTGTTTTTTTTTCAGATTTCTAGCTTTTTTTTTCAGGAACTGTTGACATTCAGAGATGTGTCTATAGAATTCTCTATGGATGAGTGGGACTGCCTGGACCCTGCTCAGCACAATTTGTATCGGGATGTCATGTTAGAGACCTACAGACACCTGGTCTTCCTTGGTGAGGATAACTTACATACACATTTCTTAACTGTACGCTAAGCATTTCAGATTGTTCTCTGTAGGTGGGTTTTGTGGAGATTATTCTTTGACCGCATTAGTTTCAGATTGTTGAGTATAAGGAAAACATAAGTTCTTGGTATAGAAAAGAGCATATTTCAGATGTTATCTTGGCATTAATCTTAGCCTTTCTTGAGCTGATAAATATCCTTCCCTACATTGATGGTAATTTCAAAAATGTAGAGGCTTAGAATTGTTGCCCATACCTTTTAGTCTAGTTTCCGGCACCAAATTTTATTTCCATAGTATGGGGTAGTGGAGCATTTAAAATGCTTTTAAAGGGCGGCGCCTGTGGCTCAGTCGGTAGGGCGCTGGCCCCATACACCGAGGGTGGCGGGTTCGGACCTGGCCCTGGCCAAACTGCAACCAAAAAATAGCTGGGCATTGTGGCGGGTGCCTGTAGTCCCAGCTATTCGGGAGGCTGAGGCAAGAGAATCGCTTAAGCCCAGGAGTTGGAGGTTGCTGTGAGCTGTGTGAGGCCATGACACTCTCTCTACAAAAAAAAAAAAAAATAAATAAATAAATAAAATGCTTTTAAAATATTGTAAAGTTTTTGTCAGAAACCTCTATTTTTAGATTATTCTTTTAGGATCTCTAAAATGTTGTGTTCTCTACTATAGAAAGGTTCTAGATTATTAACTGGTGAAGCCCAGTAGCGTCATGTTGTCTTTTTTTTCTAATGAAACAGGGCTTGCTGTCTCTAAGCCGGACCTCATCACCTGTCTGGAGCAAAGGAAAGAACCATGGAAGGTGAAGACTCGCCAGACAGTGGTCAAGCACCCTGGTAAGTTGGAGTGATTGAAGCAGATAACCCTGGTCAGAGGTCCAACGTTGAAGGAGTAAACCACACAATGCAATGTGATTAGGGAAGCTCAGCTTTATTGGAAATTATTTCTGGGAAGCCTGGGTTTCTTTCTCTTGTTACATAAAGACACCTCGTTTTTGTTTTCATTTTTTATGTTTATTTTCTCATTGAGACAAAGGCTCACTGTGTTGCCATCAGACCAGTGTGCCATGGCATCAGCCTAGCACAGAGCAATCTTAACCATCTTGGTTCAAGTGATTTTTCAGTCTCAGCCTCTCAAGTAGCTGGGAGTACAGTTTTCTCCAGAAGACCTGGCTACTATTTTTACTGTTTTTATTAGAATGAGAGTCTTGCTTTTGGTCAGGCTTGTGTCAAACTCAGAAACTCAAGCAATCCTCTCACCTTGGCCTCTCAGGTGTTGGGTTTACATGTGTGAGCTACCATGTCTCGCCCTATTCTTCTTTTTAATTTTTTAAAATTTGTTTGGAACAGAGTCTCATTTTGTCACCCTGGGTAGAGTTCCGTGGTGTCATAGCTCGCAACAACATCAAACTTTTGGGCTCAAAGAATCCTCTTCCATCAGCCTCCCAAAGTAGCTGGGACTACAGGTTCCTGCTACAATGATCGGGTAGTTTTTCTTTTTAAGAGATGTAATCTTGCTGTTGCTTGGACTGGACTCCTACTGGTTAAGCTCAAGCAATCCACCTGCCTTGCCCTTCCAGACTGCTAGGATTATAGCTGCCTGGCCTTTTCTTTTTAATTTTTAGAAGGAGTTTAGTTTTTGATGATGTTCTTTCTAGTTTATAGTGAAAAGAAAGAACTTTCTATGGCTTATCCAGGACTGCAAAATCTGCCTGCTGTTTGGTTGATTTTCAGAACATAAAAATATTTGCTCTTTTGGAGGATCTCTGAAACATTTTAAAAAATTTTTCTTTAGGCTCGGTGCCTATAGCTGAAGCGGCTAAGGAGCCAGTCACATACACCAGAGCTGGCGCATTCGAATCCAGCCCGGGCCTGCCAAACAACAATGGCAACTACAACCAAAAAATAGCTGGGTGTTTTGGTGGGCGCCTATAGTCCCAGCTACTTGGGATGCTATGGCAAAAGAATCACTTAAACCCAGGAGTTGGAGGTTGCTATGAGCTGTGATGCCATGACACTCTACCAGGACGACAGCTCGAGGCTCTGTCTCAAAAAAAATTTTTTTTTCTTTTTCTTTAAGCAGGCATGATGGCTCACTTCTATAGTCCTAGCACTCTTGGAGGATGAGGTGGGATGATCATCTGAGTTCAGGAGTATAAGACAAGCCTGAACAAGAGTGAGATCCTTTCACTACTAAAAATAAAAAACAATAACTAGGCAGTGTGGTGGTTGCCTATAGTCCCAGCTACTTGTGGGGCTGAGGCAGAAGGATGACTTCAACCTAGGAGTTTGAAGTTGCTGTGAGTTAGACTGATGCTATGGCATTTTAACCTGGGCAAGAGAATGAAAGTGTGCCTCTGAACAATTTCTTTTTTTCTTTAGCACAGTGGTTCTCAACCTTCCCAGTCTGGAAATTTATTTTCATTGTTAAAAAGGGGTCTGGACCCACAGGTTGAGAACTACTGCCTTAGCATACTATTTAAAATATGAGAGTGAGCAGTTAATACTAGTATTTGGGTCAGGCATCTCAGGACACTTCAAATGGATGGCATATGTCTTCTGCTTTATAGTTTTAGATTCAATGAAGGTTTCTAATAAGATTGTGCGAGAAGTATAGTCAGTAATTTTATTAGAGAATTTAAGATTCTCCCCAAAAAGGCTCGGCGCCTGTGGCTCAAGCGGCTAAGGCGCCAGCCACATACACCTGAGCTGGCAGGTTTGAATCCAGCCCAGGCCCGCCAAACAACAATGACAACTGCAACCAAAAAATAGCTAGGCGCTGTGGCCGGCACCTGTAGTCCCAGCTACTTGGGAGGTGGAGGCAGGAGAATCGCTTGAGCCCAGGAGTTGGAAGTTGCTATGAGCTTTTATGCCACAGCACTCTACCCAAGGCAAACGCTTGAGGCTCTGTCTAAAAAAAAGAATCTCCCCCAAATATAAAGAAAAAGCTCATGTAATTGAACTTCAACATTTTCTTTACATGAAGTGTGATAAATAGTTTAATTTGTTTATGCTCTAATTTCTCAACTTTATTTTATTTTATTTTATTTATTTGAGACAGAGTCTCAAGCTGTTGCCCTTGGTAGGGTGCGGTGGCATCATAATTCACAGCAACTTCCATCTCTTGGGCTTAAGGAATTTTTTTGCCTTAGCCTCCCAAGTAGCTGGGACTACAGGTGCCCGCCACATCAAAGGGCTATTTTTTGTTTGTAGTTGTCATTGTTGTTTGGCAGGCCTAGGCTGGATTTGAACCTGCCACCTTCGGTATTTGTGGCTGGTGCCTTAGCTGCTTGAGCTACAGGTGCCAAGCCCCAATTTTGCAACTTTAATATAGTTAAAGGTATCTACTCTATACATTTCTTACATATACTATGTCATTGGGGAGTTGCAGTATTCCAGAGTATGTATTAAATTCTCTCTTGTTACAAAATCACTCTTACAAATTTTTCTGAGACAGTTTCTCACTGTTATCACCCTGGGGTTGAGTTCAGAGGCATTGTAGATCCAGCAGCATCAAACTCTTGGGTACAAGTGATCCTCTCTTTTCAGCCTCCTCGGTAGGTGGGACTAGAGGCATCTGACACAGTGTCTGGGTAGTTTTTCTATTTTTAGTAGAGAAGGGGTCTTGATCTTTCTCAGGCTGGTCTCGAATGCCTGAGCTCAGGTGATCCACCTGCCTTGGCCTCCTAAAGTGATTAAGAGTAACAGGTATGGGCCACCATACCTGTCATAAATAACCCTTATTTTATAACTATTTCTTGCTTAGGTTATGCTTATCAGGACTGTATTATGCACACACACACAGAGAAACACGAGACCTTTGTAAGTTGACCACTCAAGGGATTGTAAAAATCTTGTCAACACACATAGGTGGTTAGCGTAAGGAACTTGGCCTAGTTGATACGTACTTGTGGTGCATGCCCAGTCTGTGTACATTAGGTGAACTTGGGGAGGTGGTCAATGTATATACTATATACAGACAGTATATAGCGTCTGTATATATACATATACACACAAATAGATATATAAACATATATACACACAGACAAAAATTGTCAAGGTCTTCAGGCCTGTCTCCTTTGTCATGAGTAAGTATCTCCCTTCAGGTCTCTGGATACGTGGGACCAGCCCCAGATCAACATCTCCCAGATTATGTTGGAGATGCCCACATAATCACTTCAGCATTCTCAGTGGGGCTTGGTGCCTGTTGCGCAGTGGTTATAGCACTGGCCACACACACTAAGGCTGGCGGGTTCGAACCCAGCCCAGGCCAGCTAAACAACAACTGCAACAAAAAAATAACCAGGCATTGTGGCAGCTGCCTGTAGTTCCAGCTACTTGGGAGATGGAGGCAAGAGAATCATTGAAGCCCAAGAGTTGGAGGTTACTGTGAGCTGTGACACCTTAGTACTCTATCTAGCACAACATAGTGAGACTCTGTCCCCACCCCTAAAAAAACAAACAAAATTCTCAGTGGGATTGAGTGTTCATTCTGAGTATTCATTCTGAATATGATGTATGATATTTCATTGTGATTTTGCTTTGCATTTCTTAAGTAGTTACTAATTTTGAGCACCCTTTCTAATGCTTGTTGGCTATTTATATATCTTCTTTGAGAAATGTGAGCTCAATCCTTTGTCACTTTTTCTTTCTTTTTTTTTTTAAGAGGTAGAGTCTCACTTTGTCACCCTTGGTAAAGTGCGTGGCATTACAGCTCACAGTAACCGCCAGCTCTTGGGCTTAGGCGATTCTCATACCTCAGCCTCCCGAGTAGCTGGGACTACAGGCATCTGCCACAACGCCTGGCTACTTTTTGTTGTTGTTGTTATTGCAGTTTAGCTGGGGCCAGGTTTGAACCCGCCACCCTCGGTATATGGGGCTGGCGCCTTACTCACTGAGACACAGGCGCCACCCTTTTTTTTTTTTTTACTGAGGCAGAGTCTCACTGTTACCCTTGGTAGAGTGCTGTGTCATTGTAGTTCAAAGCAACCTCAAACTCCTGGGATAAAGTGAATTCAGCCTCCAAAGTACCTGAGAGTACAGGCGCCTGCCACAATGTCCAGCTATTTTTTAGGAGGAGGTCTCTTGCTCACAAACTCTCCTGGCCTCAAGTAATCTTCCAGCGTCATCCTTCAAGAGTGCTAGGATTACAGCCCTGAGACAACATGCCCAGCCTTATTTTGCTACTTTTGACTAGAGAGTTCTGTCATGTTTGTTAGGTCTAAGTAATATACCATGTTCAAGTTCTCTGTTATCTAATTAATCTTTTTTCTAATCTTTCAATTGATTATTAAAAATGGTGTCTTATGTAAGGGTATATGCACACCTCCTGGGTGAGGGACACAACTATAAGTGGGACTTTGCCTAGCAAATGCAAACATGTAACCTAATTTTTTAATTTTTTTTTTTTTTGAGACAGAATCTCAAGTTATTGACCTGGGTAGAGTGCCATGATGTCTTAGATCACAGCAACCTCTAACTCTTGGGCTCAAGTGATTCTTTTGCCTTAGTTATTCTGTTTTGTTTTTGTTTTTGAGACAGAGTCCCAAGCTGTCACCCTGGGTAGAGTGCTTTGGCATCACAGCTCACAGCAACCTCCAATTCCTGGGCTCAAGCCATTCTCCTGCCTCTGCCTCCCCATTAGCTGGGACTACAGGCACCTGCCACAACGCCTGGCTATTTTTTTGTTGCAGCCGTTATTGTTTTTTGGCAGACCCGGGCTAGATTTGAACCTGCCAAGTCAGGTGTATTTGGCTGGTACCTTACCTGCTTGAGCTATAGGCGCCAAGCCCAGTTATTCTATTTTTAGTAGAGATGGGGTTCTTGCTGAGCTCAGGCTGGTCTGGAATACATGAGCTCAAGCTATGCACTGTCCCAGAGTAGTATGATTATAGGCATGTGATCTAATTGTTTGTAAACTCATATTGATCTGAAATTTTAAAAAAGAGAAAACAAAAACAAAAACAAAAAAAAACTAGGGTCTAAAATTAAAAATGACAACACTGCTGTTTCTTCCTTGCTTTTGCCGTGATTTATTTCTTATGTTTGGAATCAATGATGTTATATGTAATATACCAAAATGTGGTTTGTGAGTATATGTAATAGATAATGAGGATTCTTTGTAAAGGGGCCTATTCTATTACTACATTTTTCTCTTGGCTGTTTAGGCCACAAGTGTATATTGTCCGATATAATTATAGCTACTTCACCCACTTTGAGTTACTATTTGCTTGGCATACAGATTTTTTGTGTTTTTACTTTTACCCTATTTGAGTCCATAAAGCTATAAGGAGTTTTCTCTAGACCTAATATTATAGAAACTCATTTAATGTAAGTCTATTCAGCCATATCATCTTTTTAGATTATTGAGTTACTTACATTAAATATAAATGAGTTAAAGTTCCTTTTACTTTATTCTAGATATTTTCTCTTCATTTCTTCTCTTGTGCCTTCATTTCTGTTTTATTGCTTTTTGTAATTAGTCTGATTGCTTTCTTAGTTTACTTCACACGAATTCTATAGATATTTTCTTTCTGAACACCTTGAAGAATGGAAATTATAAAAAGTTCTTAAAGATATAACAATATTAATATTATTCAGACTCACATCAAGCTAACTTCAATTGAATGCAAAAATTATAACTCTTTATATTCCTTATTTTGTTATTCTATGTTTTTTGTTTAGTTTAGTTTTGTTTTTTGTCAGAGTCTCACTCTGTGTCCCTGAATAGAGTGCTATGGCATTGTCATAGCTCACAGCAACCTCAAACTCTTGGATTCAAGAGATCATCTTACTTCACTGTCTCCAATAGCTGGAAGTACAGGTGCCTGCCACAATGCCTGGCTAGTTTTTTTGTTTTGTTTTGTTTTTTGAGACAGAGTCTCACTTTTCTCACCTTCATTAGAGTGTCTGGTATTGCAGCTCACAGCAACCTACAACTCTTGGGCTGAAGTGATTCTCTTGCCTCAGACTCCCTAGTAGGTGGGACTATAGGTACTTGCCACAGCGCCTGGCTATTTCAGAGATGAGGTCTCTCTCTGGCTGAGGCTGGTGTGGAACCTGTGAGCTCAGGAAATTACCTGCCTTGACATCCCAAATGCTAGGATTATAGGTGTGAGACACCTCAACCAGCCTTTCTTTCAAATTACTGATGTCACCAATTTCATTTTGTTACATTGAACACCTGTACCATTAACAGAATTTTCACGTTAAGATTCTGTTTTTGTCTTTGAATATTAAAGCATGATTAAAAGCGCCTTCTGGGCTTGGCGCCCAGCTCAGTGGCTAGGTCATCAGCCACTTACACTGGAGCTGGCCGGTTTGAATCTAGCCCCGACCTGCCAAACAACAATGACAACTACAACCAAAACATAGCCTGGTGTTGTGGCAGGTGCCTTTAGTACCAGCTACTTGGGAAGCTGAGGCAGGAGAATCGCTTAAGCCAAAGAGTCTGAGGTCGCTGTGAGCTGTTATGCCATGGCACTCTACCCTCAGGGTGACAGCTTAAGACTCTGTCAAAAAAAAAAAAAATAGGATGGCATCTGTGGCTCAGTGGGTAGGGTGCTGGGTTCAAACCGGTCCTGGTCAAACTGCAATGAACAAATAGCCAGGCGTTGTGGCGGGTGCCTGTAGTCCCAGCTACTCGGGAGGCTGAGGCAAAGAGAATCACCTAACCCCAGGAATTGGAGGTTGCTGTGAATGGTGCAACACCACGGCACTCTACTGAGGGGAATAATGTGAGACTCTGTCTCTACAAAAAACAAATAATATTAAAAAAAATAAAAATAAAAGTACTTTCTGCCCTGTCATTATAATAATACAACATTTTACTTAAATGTACTTAGTTTTTTTTTTGAGATTTACTTATTTTTACCTAATTTAGCATTGATCTCAAGCATAATATCATTTCCAATGAAAGGGGCTTCCTTGGACATTTCTTCTTTGGCAGTTTTCAGCATTCATTTATCTTGGTAAATGTTTATTTTTTTCTTTATTTTTAAGAGATCTTTTGCTGGATACAGTGTATGTGTTTTGAAATTTTTGTTCTTTCAGCACTTTGACTATATCATCTAACTGTTTTTTGATATGAAAGGTGTGTGTTGAAAATTCCTCTAGTAATCTCAGAAGAGCATGCTTGGAGATGACACATCTGTTTCCTTTCCTGGCTTTCAGGATACTCTTGTGTGGCTTTCAAATCTTTGATCTTCATGTGTCTTTTTTGGGTCTCTTTGTGTTTCTCCTAGCTGAAGTCTGGTGAGCTTGATATTCTGAATTTTTTTTTTCTTACCTTTGAAAATTTCTCAGTCTTTTCCACTGTGTTCTTTAACTTAGGAATTTCTCTTTTTTTAAAGCTCATCTTTTTTGTTGATATCTCTATTTTTTTGACTTCGCATAGTTGTTTGTATCATTTCCATTTCACCCATTTACAATCATGATGATAAAACTCTTAGGTAATTTAGACATCTCTTTTTTTTTTTTTTTTTCAGTTTTTGTCTGGGGCTGAGTTTGAACCTGCCACCTCCGGCATATGGGGCCAGCGCTCTACTCCTTTGAGCCACAGGTGCCGCCCAGACATTTCTGTTTTTTATGGTTGGTTCTACATTATTTATTTTGTTTCTTTGGGTTATATCTCCCTATTATTTTTTACATGTTCTAATCTTTCATTGACTTGATGATACAAAAGTCACCTTTCTTTCTTTCTTTTGAGACAGTGTCTCATTTTGTTACCCTTAGTAGAGTGCTGTGGTGTCAGAGCTCACAGCAACCTCAAACTCTTGGGCTAACGGGTTTCTCTCACCTCAGCCTCCAAGGTAGCTGGGACTACAGGTGCCCACCACAATGCCTGACTATTTTTTTGTTGTAGTTGTCATTATTGTTAAGCTGGACCAGGCTGGGTTCTAACCCACCAGCCTCGGTGTCTGTGGCTGGCACCGTAACCACTGTGCTATGGGCACCGAGCCACATAAGGCACCTTTTACAAAATCCATAATGTGGCTTTACCGTACAAGACTCTGACACAAATCATACTAAAGACTTCAGTATACATTCTGAAATTGTTTTGCCTGTGAAATTGTGTGGCTATTTTCTAGCTGAAGCATTTCCCCCCCATTTTCTCTTAAGAGCTTGTAATCATTTGCTAGACCTGAATCTGTCTGTTGTCTCTCTGATGCTATAACAATGTTTTACCTCTGGTTTTGGCTCCCCTAGTCAGTTTTATAAAAACTGCACCACTCTCAGGCTGTGCCTGTGGCTCAAAGGAGTAGGATTCTGGCCACATATGCCAGAGGTGGCAGGTACAAACCCAGCCCAAGCCAAAAACTGCAAAAAAAGAAAAAGAAACAAGAAACTGCACCATTCTGTTCAGCACTTTCCCTCATGGAAGACACAACCTATCTTTAGAAAAGCCCTGAAAAGGGTGTGCCTGTGGCTCAGTGAGTAGGGCACCGGCCCCATATACCAAGGGTTGCGGGTTCAAACCCAGCCCCGGCTGAACTGCAACCAAAAAATAGCCGGGCGTTGTGGTGGGCGCCTGTAGTCCCAGCTGCTCAGGAGGCTGAGGCAGGAGAATCGCTGAAGCCCAAGAGATAAGGTTGCTGTGAGTCCTGTGACATCATGGCACTCTGCTAAAGGCAATAAGGTGAGACTCTGTCTCTATAAAAAAAAAAAGAAAGAAAGAAAGAAAGAAAAGCCCTGAAAAGCCCGTAGAGTTAATGCAGGTCTCTATTTTTCTTTTGAGGAAAAAATTTACTTTCATATGGACAATGCTATGTCTGTGGTCTATAAATAGAATGAACTTTTCTTCCCATATTTTGCACCTTTTGTCATTATCATTTTTTTCTTATTTGATTTTATATAGTTATATATTTTTGTGACAGAGTGTCTTTCACCATGGATAGAGTGCTGTGGTATTATAGTTCACAGCAACCTCAACCTCCTAGGCTCAAGAGATACTCTCGTTTCAGCTTCCTGTGTTGCTGGAGCGACTGGTGTCTGCCACTTGCCCCACTACTTTTTTCTATTTGTGGTATAAGCAGGGTTTCACTCTGGCTCACACTGCTCTCAGATGCCTGTGTTGAGGCAATCCACCCTCTCACTCTCCCACAGTCCTAGGTTTACAGACATTAACCACTATACCTGGCCTGTACATGCCTCTTCACATTGTGCTCACCTGGTGGGCTAAAAATTCTCACTTCATTTTTATAATCCCTAAAATGCAATATATATTTCTTACTTACATGTATTTTAAAAATTATTAGGGCATTTGTGCTGTCCTATGCCATGTTGCTACTTTGCTGGGCATAATTTTACAGGTAAAATTTGTGATGTATATTTATTCAATTGTGATGAAACTCAATGGCATAATTTTGTATTTTTAAATTTCTTTCAGTTATATCTAATCATTCTACCCAGAGCAATTCACAAGTGCTGGGCATGAATATTTTATTACCAGAGATAATCCTGAGAAGATATGAAAATGATAGCCCTGAGAATTTCAACTCAATAAAAGACTGGGATAGAGTGTGTGAGTATAAGCAGCAGAAAGTATGTTACAATGGACTAAACGAAAGTTTAACAGCTATGCATGGTAAAACCTACGAATGCAGTAAACGTTTCCAAGTTGTCAGAAAATTATCAAATGTAAATAGACATAAGATGACACATACTGGGGAAATAGCATTGGAATGTAATAAATATGGGAAAGCCTTACAACTATGCTCAAACATTGGTAAACATAAGATAATCCATTTTGTGGAAAAGCAGTACAAATGTAAAGAATGTTGCAAAGTCTTTAAATCTTGCTCAAGCTTGTCTAAGCACAAGGAACTTCATACTGGAGAGAAAATCTCCCATTGTGAGAATGATGACAAGTGTCTTAGCCACAGCTCAAGATGTTCGAACCACAAGACAATTTATAATGTACAGAAACCTTACAAATGTAAAGAATGTGATAAATCCCTTAACTGTTACTCATCCCTTTCTGTACATAAAAGAATTCTTTCTTGGGAAAAACCCTACGAATGTGAAGAATGTGGAAAAGCCTTTAACCAGTACGCATCTCTTTCCGTACATAAAAGAATTCATTCAGGAGAGAAACCCTACAAATGTGAAGAATGTGGAAAAGCCTTTATTGATTCCTCACACCTTTCTAGACATAAGAGAATTCATTCTGGAGAGAAACCGTACAAATGTGAAGAATGTGGCAAAGCCTTTTACCAGTACTCATACCTTTCTAGACATAAAAGAATTCATTCTGGAGAGAAACCCTACAAATGTGAAGAATGTGGAAAAGCCTTTAACGATTCCTCAACTTTTTCTGTGCATAAAAGAATTCACTCTGGAGAGAAACCCTACAAATGTGAAGAATGTGGCAAAGCCTTTAATCGGTACTCAAACTTTTCTGTACATAAAAGAATTCACTCTGGGGAGAAACCCTACAAATGCGAAGAATGTGGAAAAGCTTTTAACCAGTACTCACACTTTTCTGTACATAAAAGAATTCATTCTGGAGAGAAACCCTACAAATGTGAAGAATGTGGAAAAGCCTTTAACGATTCCTCAACTCTTTCTGTACATAAAAGAATTCATTCTGGAGAGAAACCCTACAAATGTGAAGAATGTGGCAAAGCCTTTAACCGGTACTCAAACTTTTCTGTACATAAAAGAATTCACTCTGGGGAGAAGCCCTACAAATGTGAAGAATGTGGAAAAGCTTTTAATCAATACTCAAACCTTTCTGTACATAAAAGAATTCATTCTGGAGAGAAACCCTACAAATGTGAAGAATGTGGAAAAGCCTTTAACTATTCCTCACACCTTTCTGTACATCAAAGAACTCATTCTGGAGAGAAACCCTACAAATGTAAAGAATGTGGAAAAGCTTTTAAAAATTCCTCAACCCTTTCTGTACATCAAAGAATTCATTCTGGAGAGAAACCTTACAAATGTGAAGAATGTGGAAAAGCCTTTAAGCAGTACTCACACATTTCTAGACATAAGAGAATTCATTCTGGAGAGAAACCCTACAAATGTGAAGAATGTGGTAAAGCCTTTAACCGGTATGCACACCTTTCTGTACATAAAAGAATTCATTCTAAAGAGAAACCCTACAAATGTGAAGAATGTGGAAAAGCCTTTAATGATTCCTCAACCCTTTCTGTACATAAAAGAATTCATTTTGGGGAGAAATCTTATGAAAGGGAACAATGTGGCAAATGCTTTAACCAGTACTCACGCCTTTCTGTACATAAAAAAAAAATTAATTCTGGAGAGAAACATTACAAATATGAATAGTGTAGCAAACCCTTAACTCAGAGTCTAACTCAGAAACATTACAAATATGAATAGTGTAGCAAACCCTTTAACTCAGAGTCTAACCAGCCTGTACATTAAAAGAAAATGAGATAACATGGAAACCCTAGAAATATGATGAATGTGGCAGTACCTTACTTGGTGTTCATAACTTAATGAAGCTTGTAGAAATTTACTCTGGAGAGAAATTCTACAACTGTGAACGGTGTGGCGATGCACTTAAGCAGAGCTCAAACTTTACTACACATAAGAAAATTCATATAGGAGAGAAATCTTATAAATGAGAATAACATGACAAATGTTTTAACTGATTCTTGGCCCTTAGTAAACATAAGAGAAATCATGTCAGAGAAAAATCACAATATGAAGGTGCATGGAAGCTTTATGGCAGAAATCACAGTTTTGTGTACACAGTAGAATTTGTGTTGAACAGAAAAGCTGTAAATGTGAGGAAGATGAGAAGTGTTTAACCTCTACTCAAACATTTCTCTATGAAATTTATGACAGAGAAAACCACTACAACTGTGAAGACAGTGTCAAATCCTATAACCAGGATTCACACATTTCAGTACAGAACAGAATTCATAGAGATACTCCACATATGTGAAGAATATGACAAGGTCTTTAAATATTTCTCATACTTTTGTAATCATAATTCATATGGAAGAAATTCTCTACAAATGTCAATGATGTCTTAAAGTTGTGTTTATCCTGTTTGGTAGGGCTAGAGAGAGACAGGGGCAGATGATTCTAGGGCATCCTTGTCCATACTGAGAAGGAACAAAATTACCAGACTGGGCTGCCAAGAAAGGAAAGCATATCAACAAGGCTTTCAATAACTGAACTGATGTTTGCTTGACAAAAATGACTCGCAGGTAGAGAGGCCCCAGGGTGGAGATATGGCCAAGGCCACTAAAAGGGGTCTTTGTAGCATGCATACAAGTAAGGTGACAGTAGCCTCAAGGGACCCATTTTCATAAACACAATAAAATCTTCACCACTTTTTTTTGAGAAAGAGTCTCACTTATTAACCCTCAGTAGGGTGCTGTGGCGTCACAGCTCACAGCAACCTCCAAATCCTTGGGCCCAGGTGATTCTGTTGCCCCAGCCTCCTTAGCAGCTGGGAGTACAATCACTTTTATCACAATTAACAAATACTATGACAACTTCTAGAAATTGATTTAGAGGGATAGAAATGGGAGGACTCTTCATTCGGGAATTTTTCCCCCTTTCCAGGAAAAATAGTAAATATATTACCCCCACTACCACTTAACATAGATTTGGAAAATTATCATGAAGGGGAAAAATCTCACTAACCCAGCGTTTCTCCACTTGATAAGGTAGATGTCTCCCTTCTCTGGAGTGTACTGTGCTTTAATAAACTTTGACCTTTTGCTCACTTGTACCTACTTGTTCTGCTCATTTGTTCCACTGTCTTGGTACCAGTAACTATGCTGTGTCACCTGGAACCAAAAACCAGGGATCACACACTTGACATCTGTTCCCCGTATGTGACATTTTAGTGCCAAAATCTGGGAGGAAAGTGTACATTTTCAGCAAGATAAGGTAATGGAACATTAGACCTTCTGAATTCACGCTGCCTGATGCACAGTACTTATTACACTTACAGCTCTCACTCTCTTTGCTTTCCAGGTAATATAGCTCCTTACCTACCCCTGCTCCATTTCTTTCTTTTTTCATCTCCACAATGCACATCCTGCCCCAGTTGGGCCTGATATTCAAAAGCATACAAAGGGGCCTCTGGCTCCACAAGCAGAACATTAAACCAGATTTTTAAGGTCTTGATAAGGAGAATTGGGATAAAAGACAGCAAGAGAAAGCTAGGCCAGCATCAGTCCCCAAGAGCTGAAGGAAGCTTTGGAAATGGTTGGTACCACTAGGGAAGAAGGTTGTCAGGAACAGAGTTACTCTAGGGTCAGGCAAGAAGCCACCAGGCCAGAGCCCTTCCCCCACCATGACTATAGGTTCCTGGAGTCAGGAATGGCTCAGGAAGCAGCCTGTGCTGGGACCTTCCCCTCAGTACTAGAGAGATGCCCTGGAAGTGACATTTCTCTCTTCTGGAGATGGGGGATCAAACTTCCCTTCCAGACCCTGTGAAATCCTGAGCCAGCTCTGACTCTCTAGAACTCTTTCTTGAGCTTCAGAACAAGGTCCACTTTCAGATGCTGGGAAGGCTGGTTGTTGGGTAGCTCTCTGTGTAACAGTAAACAAACTGATTATAACATTAGAGCCACCCCTCTGGTCTCCCCGAATATTCAGGGCCTCTCTTTCCCTCTCTTACATCTTTCTTAAAAATGGAAGCTAAAATATAAACCTACAGTGTACTCTAAATCCCTCTGCTCCCTGGCTGATGATGCCTTGTTTATTTTTTTTTAGTGCTTTCCAGCTGGCCTATTCCATTGTTTGATGAAGTGTGAACTTTGAGCTAGAGACCGAAATCTTGTAAAAGCACCTTCCCAGGCCTTTAAATGGAAAAGACTTAACTTCCATTCAAAATAGGAAAAAAACTTAAAGCAAGAAGGAATAAGCATGTAGTAGACAGATGTGAAGAAACTTATGAATAGGAGGAAACATGGGTATCAAGAACATTAAAAGGAAAGAGAATGATTTTGTGTATGACAAAACCTAATAACAATATTTCTCCTAAAATAAGTGATCATTTGAGAAGAAAATATGCTTTTTTTGAGACAGTCTCAAGCTGTCGCCCTGTTTAGAGTGCTGTAATGTCACAGCTCACAGCAAAGTCAAACTCTTGGCCATAAGCGATCCTCTTGCCTCAGCCTCCCAAGTAGCTGGGACTAAGGCGCCCACCACAACACCCAGATATTGCTTTGCTTATAGTTGTCATTGTTTGGCGGGCCTGGGTCGGATTTGAACCCGCCATCTCCCGTGTATATGGGTGGCACCTTAGCCACTTGAATTGTGGTGCCGATCCAAAAGGAAAATTTTCTGACAAACACAGGGCTTCAGCATGTCAAAAATGGTCTATGTAAGGGCTAACATTTGCAAAGGTAAGTTTATGAAAAATTTTGTATGTGAACAGGTTGGCGTAACTGAAAAGGGAATGTCCAGGTAAGTGTTAGTTTTGTTTTGAGAATTTGTTTAAAACCTCATGGGATTGCTGTGTATTTGCTGAAAGTGACAAACATCAATTATTCCGCATCAGTCTGCCACAATAGTGTTAAATCTGCTGCTCTGTATTTTCTTCCGCCTGCCTGAAGCTGTATTTCCTTAGTTATGGATTTTGAGATCACTACTCAAGTTTATTAGTTACTCCTTTGAAACGAAGCAAAGAAAAACAGGAGCCAACTTTATTTTTTAAAACACTAGCCTCTTTTTCTTTCTTTCTTTTTTTTTTTGTAGAGACAGAGTTTCACTTTATTGCCCTTGGTAGAGTGCCGTGGCATCACACAGCTCGTAGCAACCTCCAACTCCTGGGCTTTAGCGATTCTCTTGCCTCAGCCTCCCAAGTAGCTGGGACTACAGGCGCCTGCCACAACGCCTGGCTAGTTTTTATTTATTTATTTATTTTTTTGTTGCAGTTTGGCCGGGGTCGGGTTTGAACCCGCCACCCTCGGTATATGGAGCCACAGGCGCTGCCCTAGCCTCTTTTTCTTACTGCCTGACATTTTCACTCCTTCCTCTGTGTCTTTAATTCACTCCGCACATCTCTTGTCTTTTTGTTGCTAAGATAAGATGACAGATTATGTATGTGTACCTGCTGCTACCCTTGAACAACATATTTTTTTCTTTGACAAGAAATGGCCAAACTGGACCAATTCTGGTTGTGGTACAAACTGGGGACTATCTGTTCTCCTTGCTGCCCTTTTTGAGTTGTGACTTTCTCAATCAAGTGTTTCAAATTGATTTTTTCCCTGCTGCAAAAATGGTATCTCTCTCTCTTTTTTTTTTTTTTGTAGAGACAGAGTTTCACTTTATTGCCCTCGGTAGAGTGCCGTGGCGTCACACGGCTCACGACAACCTCCAACTCCTGGGCTTAAGCGATTCTCTTGCCTCAGCCTCCCGAGCAGCTGGGACTACAGGCGCCTGCCACAATGCCCGGCTATTTTTTGGTTGCAGTTTGGCCGGGGCCGGGTTTGAACCCGCCACCCTTGGCATATGGGGCCGGCGCCCTACTCACTGAGCCACAGGTGCCGCCCAAAAAATGGTATCTCTTTTATAAACCTGTGGCCTTGATCTGTTCTTGGCTTAAAGCTCTAGCTTGCCACCCCTCAAATGAAGGCAAATGGTCCATGTTAAACCTCCTCACAGACTCCCTGAAAAGATCCAGGAAGACACCGCAGACTCCTCAGGCTGAATCAATGGGCAGCTCTTTCACTGTGGTCAGTAGTAAAACTCTGGGCAGACAGTGAGGTCATGTGACCAAGAGGACTTGGTGAGGCAAAGGCTAGAAAGAGGTACCCAGGCAGAGGTAAGTCTGAAATTCAGGAATTGAGGGTTGAAATTGGGTACATGCTTGTTAAAGGATGCCACCTGCCACTGGAATCTGACCTTGGGACTCTGAGAAAATGCAGATCTCAGCCCACTCTGGCAACCTGAGATGGGCACAACATTGTCCACAGGTAATACTTGGTCCATAACTATGATGACTCTATGGACAGCAGCAATTTGGTACAATGGCTCTAGGGATGCCCAGTCCAATGGTTAGTCTACCCTCTCTTTTTTACTTGTGGAAAGCTGTGGGTCAAGGCTTTCTAATAAATAGTGGGACTACATACTCTTTGCCTAATACTTCACTCTCCTCTCTGTCTAAACAATCTGGGTCTGTAGCAGGAGTGACAGAACAGCTGGAACACAAATTCTTTCTTCAACCTCTTACATGCTAGACTGGAGAAAAAGCGTTGACTCATCAGTTCCTTTAGATGCCTGATTTCCTTGTCTGTTGTTGAGAAGAGAATTATTGTGTATATGAAATACTCAAGATTACTGATTCTCTAGAAAACAACAGCCTTTCCATGAAGGTACTCCCTGAACACACCTGGTAGGTGTTGCTCTATTTTCTGGAGGATGAAGAGTAATGGCCAGAAAAAATCAACATCCAGGTAAATTTCTCTATCTGGGAAGCCCTTCCCCCTAGGAAACCTCAGGACTACCTCAGTAGAGATTCAGTTAATACAAAAAATGTTCGCACCCTCTGAAACAGGAAGCATTAGTTGGCATCGCCCCTTTGATTGACAAATTTATGATATATGGCTTTCACAAGTTTGTGCTGTGGAATAACAAATGCTGCAAATACAGATGAAAGTCAATCTGTTGGGGCGGTGCCTGTGGCTCAGTCGGTAAGGCGCCGGCCCCATATACCGAGGGTGGCGGGATCAAACTCGGCCCCGGCCAAACTGCAACCAAAAAATAGCCCGGCGTTGTGGCAGGTGCCTGTAGTCCCAGCTTCTCGGGAGGCTGAGGCAAGAGAATCGCTTAAGCCCAGGAGTTGGAGGTTGCTGTGAACTGTGTGAGGCCACGGCACTCTACCAAGGGCGATAAAGTGAGACTCTGTCTCTACAAAAAAAAAAAAAAGAAAGTCAATCTGTTACCCAAATAGCAAATGGTAACAACACTTTTTAATCTGTTTTTTTTTTTGTTTAAAGTTTATTTAATTTATAATGTGCCTTATATTCATTGTTTTGAAATTATTTTGTGAATTATTATATTATAGCTAAGTTAGTCATACAGTACCTCAAAGACAGAGACAACATCTGAATTACTAGGTATTTCCAAACTGAGCTGACCAAAAAAGGTTTATTTGCACAGCCTATTGGACCAAAAAGTAAAAATACATAATTCCAAAACATGAGGTAACAAGTTCAGAAAATACCACTTAATTTTTTACTCATGGAGTCAAAGAAACTTTCCTTATTGCCAGAATAGACAATTTTTACTAATGAATTACTGTTCAGTGATGAAACTACTGGCTTTATAAGATTTGTAGGGCAAGCAGAGATTATTACATTTACATGAGCAAATTTCTAATATCTAATTCTGATTTCTTTTTTTTTTGTAGAGACAGAGTCTCACTTCATGGCCCTCGGTAGAGTGCCGTGGCCTCACACAGCTCACAACAACCTCCAACTCCTGGGCTTAAGCGATTCTCTTGCCTCAGCCTCCCGAGTAGCTGAGACCTAATTCTGATTTCTAATTTCTAGTTAGATTAAATGGGTAATCTGTCATTAGCAAAAACTGAAGGTGATACTAATTAAAATGCATTTATAACTTTGTGTATAATACATACGATTTAGATATAATAAATATACCTAAGCATACACATATAAATGACCTTTCTAAATGAAAGTAATAAACTACATCTAAAATTTAATAATATATCTGTGTTAATTTGAAGATTCCTCAGTATTTTTTATTTTTATTAGTTCCCTAATTAACCTTCATGACAATATTGTAACTATGAAGACTTTGGCTTCTCTCCTGAGGCTACAGTCTTCTATTTGTAAAATCCTCCAAATCCATTTTCCAAGTATGAAAGTACTGAATCAAGGATTGAGTTTCAAGATATTTGCTTCCTTCAGTTCACAAGGAAAACTCCAGACTATATACTTCATGACTTAGGTGTACAGTAAGAGTAAAAATGCAGTAAAATATTTCTGGTAATAAACACTTTAATCTCAGGTGGTATAGCACACAGGTTTAATTATAGGAATTGTAATTTAGGATGTAACATGACTAAAATACTCTGGCATATTCACCTGCTTCTCACTGCCATTCTTGTGCTATTTACAAACAACGTGTTTAATGATGGTTCCATGCTGCAGATGATTGAAGAGGTCATGGCCAGACCATCATGTTGCCTCACATCACTGTTGGTCTCCTTGCAGCCATCAGTGAGGTGTGCGGATGCAGCTTCCTGGTCCAGGACTAGAAGCTGAGCAAATAAGCGCTGTCACTGCAAAGGTTTAACTCAAACCTTTGCACCCGGATTATCCTTATCTTTAAACAAACCAAGCTCTTCTGGACGAAGAGAAATAAAGCTCTGAATTCAGGTGTGAAATGAAGTGTCGGAAGAAGGGAATGGAGATGACAGGATCCACCCTGATTTGTGATTCCACTTAAATTGGTGAATTCTCTTGAAGCAGGTGGCTCCAAAACTTTAGTCTTTAATTTTTTCCCTTGTCCATACTGATTATTTGTCACACTGGAATAATCCTCTCCAAATAGATCCCCAAACATTGTACAACTAAATACTACCTGGCTAAGGCACAGCCCCAGCCCCAGCCAGAACACGCAGTGAATGAACCAGCCCCAAATGAGCACTGCCATGGTGGCGAGGGTGTGTCTTCGAAATGTGATTTTCTTAATATTTAATCTTTTTCTAATTATAAAGAAATTTATTTGAGATCTGAGAATTACGTTTGTGAACTTGCCACTGTGCGCTTACAGTGGCAACCCTGTACTAACCACTCAGCAAGGTTCCATATCTTGGTCTATCAGTGTCTCACAGTTGTGTTCTCATTGACATGTGTTGGTATATTTCTGCATTTTGTTTATTTTTATTATTGTGTGTTTTTGTGTGTTCTTGGGAGAATGTCAGAGCTTGACTCAACAATGACCAAACTTTTGGAAGTTTCTTCTTCTTTTTTTTTTTCGTTGTGAGATAGTGTCTTACTATGTCACCCTTGGTAGAATTCACTGGCCTCACGATTCATAGCAAACTCAATCTCTTGAAATTTTCTAGCCATTCTCTTGCCTCAGCCTCCCAAGTAGCTGGAACTACTGGCCCCCACATCAATGCCTGGCTATTTTTCAAGATAGGGTCTTGCTGTTACTCAGGCTGGTCTGGACCCATGAACTCAGGCAATCTACCTGATTCCGCCTCCCAGAGTCCTGGGATTACAGTCATGAGCTGGACAATTTTTTTTTTTTTTTTTGAGACAGAGCCTCAAGCTGTCACCCTGGGTACAGTGCCTGTAATCACGGCTCACAGGAACCTCAAACTCTTGGGCTCAATCGATTCTGTTGCCTCAGCTTCCCAAATAGCTGATACTACAGGCACCAGCCACAATGCCCTGCTATTTTCTGTTGCTGTTGTTTTTGTTGCAGTTGTCATGGTTTTAGCTGTCCCAGGCTGGGTTTGAACTCGCCAGCCTTGGTGTATGTGACTGGTGCCCTACCCACTGAACTGGTGGCACTGCCTGAGCAAGAAATATTTTTTAAAAAATATATTTTACTGACATTCTGAATGTCAAGGGTAATAAAACGGCAACTATGATGGACATTCAGAGAAAACTAAAGACTTACAAAATTGCATTAAAGGGTAGATTAGGCACTGGCTTTAGTACATAGTTTTCCAAGTGGAGTACTTTAAATGTGACCATTGTGATATTCAGGAATGAGGTATGTAGCCGAGTCCTGATACAATAAAAATGTCAAGTTATATTGGTGTACATGAGGAGAAAATCATTACTTTCCTCCAGCAATTCATAGAAGAAACCATTAACAGTGTTAATTTTCTGGATGCTTCCTATGAGTTTATAAATACACACTTTTTAAAGAATAAATTATATCATTCTCCATTGTTCTTTTATTTACTATTTTCCTAGCTATGGTTAACTGACATGTATTTTTATCAGTCTGAGATCAGTTCTGAGGCCAATTTCATAAATTCTCAGGACTAGTGTCTATTGTAGGTCAACAATTCTTACTGTTAAAAATTCAGATCCCAACACAACTGAAACAGGTAAACTAAAAATTTTAGTGCACATGTAGGCACTTGTTTTGAAGACTTGTTCTGGTTTTAAACTGATTTCTAGTTTATCATGATTAAATTGTTTTCATTTACTGGAATAATAAAATGCTATTTTACAACTACAGTGAGAACTGGGTTTGGGAAGCTCAAGGTTGGGATGAAAAATTAAAGACAAATCTGACCTGCAATTCACACATTTTCACATACTAAAAATAAATTTTATTGAATAAAATGCAAAATTATGTAAAATTAAAAATACTCAAAACCATTAATGTTTTCTTATGCTCTATAATATGGAAGTTTAGTACATTTATATGATAAAATATTACATGATCCCAGTGTAAAATGCCAATGAAATACAGTAAAACTGGCCAGGCAGGTAACTCTCACCTGTAATCCCAGTTCTTTGGGAGGCTATGGCAGGAGGATTTCTTGAGCTCAGGAGTTCCAGACCACCCAGAGCAAGAGTGAGACCCTGTCTCTATTAAAAGTAGAAAAACTAACCTCAGCACCCATAGCACAGTGGTTATGGTGCCACTCACATGCACCGAGGCTGGTGGGTTCGAGCCTCGACCAGGCCAGCTAAAGAACATTTGCTACTGCAACAAGAAAATAACTGGGTATTGTGGGGGGGCATCTGTAGTCCCAGGTACTTGGGAGGCTGAGGCAGGAGAATCGCTGAAGCCCAAGAGAGTTGGAGGTGGCCGTGAGCTGTGATGGCATGGCACTCTACCAAGGGTGACATAGTGAGACTCTGTCTCAAAAAAATAGAAAAACTACCCAAGGGTGCTGGTGACAACTGTAGTCCCAGTTCCTCAGGAGGCTGAGGAAAGAGGATTGCTCTATGTCAACTATTTGAGGTTGAGCTATGCTGCCATGGCACTCTAGCCAGGGTGACAGAGTGAGAGTCTATCTAAAAACAAAAATGCAACAAATGTCACACAAAGGTCAAAATGTATATTAGATTTAGCATCGTATAATAAAATAAAATCCATCAGGACGGTCCCAAAGGAGTGGGGCACCAGCCCAATATGCTGGAGGTGGTGGGTTAAAACCCAGCCCCAGCCAAAAACTGCAAAAAAACAAAAAAAAAAAAGAAAATACAAGTTGAAAATAGGCAAATAATATTAAACGAGGAGAGGATATTTTTTTCTTTTTGTTAGTGACCAATATTAAAAGTATAAAGGAGGATCAGGGCCTATAAGTCAGTGGCTGGGGCACCAGCCACCTAGACTGAAGCTGGTGCTTTTGAACCCAGTCCAGGCCTGCCAAAGAACAATGACAACTACAACCCAAAAGTAGCTGGGCATTGTGGCGGGTGCCTGTCATCCCGGCTACTTGGGAGGCTGAGGCAAGGGAATCACTTAAGCCCAAGAGTTTGAGTTTGCTGTGAGCTGTGACGCCATGGCACTCTACCGAGGGCGACAAAGTAAGTCTCTGTCTCAAAGTAAAAAAAGTATAGCATATCAAAAAGCATTTAATACACCTTTTCTGCAATTTTATGCAAAGAAAATCTAAAGTAAATGACAAGATGATCTGCCAAGGCACAAAAATGTATAAACATTTCTCACTAGAAAGTGCTATCTTGGAGGCGGAGCAAGATGGCAGCTGAGTAACAGCTTCCTTGCATCTGGGCACCATGAGTCTGGGGATATAGGACTCCAGGCATCTCTGGCTGGTGGGATCTGCCTATCATCACTCCCGAGAGGATACAGGGAGTCAGCAAGAGACTTCTGGACCCCAAGAGGAGGACTAAAACAGTGGAAAACTGGCAAGTGGTCGCGTGTGTTCAATCCGTCTAAACCCGCCCGCAACTGTAAGTTCAGTAGCAGCAAGACTGCAAACCAGAAAGGCCTTACCTGTGAACTGTTTTGGTGTCTTTGGACTTGGCACTCAGCTGAACTGCCTTGGGGAGAGCCTGAGCGTGAGTGTGGAGAACTTTGGCCTTTGTCTGGGGCCCCAGTCTGAGCCGCTGAGCCAGACAGAGCTAATAGTGTTTGGCTCTGGGTCACGGGCAGCCATTGTGAGCGATCTGCCCCGGCAAGCTCCGCCCTCAAGGAAGCAGAGCTGGAATTGGGTGGGAGCTGGTAACCCAGTGACCAAGTAGCCTAAGGGTGGGGTCTGAGCCGCCTTGCATCCCTAACCCTCGGGGGCAGAGGGAGACCAGTTTTGGCACACAGGGTAAGTGGATAGCCACTTCAGCAGTGATTCCAGCGACAAGCACTTCCCTGGGAAAGCTTCTGCTCAGCAAGTGAACAGTTCAAAGTGCCTTTTAAGTGGGCTGAAGAGAGATTTAGAGTGTCTGCCTGCTGGAATTTGAGAAACTAGCAGCCTCCAGTCGTATCAGAACTGTGACTAACATCTCATACCCCAGAAGACCACGTGTTGCCCAGACAATATTCAATAACATATACATACTGCTTTGTTTTTGATTGTGGTTTTTTTTCTTTGTTGTTTGGTTGGTTTTTTTTGTTTATTTTGATGTTGTTGATTGTTGTTTTGTTTTTAAGTTCAACCTTTTCCATACAGATCCTTTTTCTTTCTCAATTTTTTTAGTTTAATTATAATTTCCCATTGCTGCCTATTTCAATAATTAGAACTTCATTTTTGTTAGTGTTTCTACCACTATTATTTGGTTTTTCCAGCCAATTTTATCCCGTAAAGTTTTCTGTGTGCTTGTTTTGGTTTGATTTATAGCATTTTTGTCTTTCCTCTCTACTTGGTGGAGGTGGGGTACTGTGTCTGATCAGGTTAGCAAAGAGCTGCTGACCTCAAGGGAACCACCCAACTGGGCACCCCCAGAAGGTGGTTTTTTTTTAAGGTTGTATCAAAGTACCCTACTGTACACCTATATTGTTCTGTCTCCCTCTTTCTGTGCCTCTCTTCCTTTTATCAATATTCCTTTTAACCACCCCCTCTCCTTTTTCTATTTTTCCTTTTTTCTTATCACTTGGTCCTCCTTTCTTTCATCCCTTTTTTGCTCTTCAACCTTCTAACACTTCTGGTCCTGTAACCCTAAGTCCACAAGCACAAGAACTTAAAGAGCAAGAGGAAGTGAAAGGAAAATTAGGGCAAGGAAACAGATAAAAGAAATCACTCATGAGGAAGAATCAGCAGAAAACTCCAGGCAACATGAAGAACCAGTCCAGAACAACCCCGCCAAGGGACCATGAGGTAGCTACTGCAGAGGATTCCACCTATACAGAAATGTTAGGAATGACAGAAAGGGAATTTAGAATACACATGTTGAAAACAATTGAAAGAAATGATGGAAACAATGAAGGAAACTGCTAATAAAGTAGAAAATAACCAAAAGGAAATTCAAAAAAAAAATCAAATAAGAGATGAACGATATGAAGAATATAAAAAGGATATAGCAGAGCTGAAGGAACTGAAACAGTCAATCAGGGAACTTAAAGATGCAATGGAAAGTATCAGCAACAGGTTAGATCATGCAGAAGAAAGAATTTCAGAGGTAGAAGACAAAGTTTTTGAGATAACTCAGATAGTAAAAGAGGCAGAAAAGAAGAGAGAGAAAGCAGAATGTTCACTGTCAGAATTATGGGACTTTATGAAGCGTTCCAAAATACGAGTTATAGGAATTCCAGAAGGGGAAGAAGAATGCCCCAGAGGAATGGAAGCCATACTAGAGAATATTATAAAAGAAGATTTCCCAAATATCACCAAAGATTCTGACACACTGCTTTCAGAGGGATATCGGACCCCAGGTCGCCTCAACTCTAACTGAGCTTCTCCAAGACACATTGTGATGAACCTGTCCAAAGTCAAGACAAAAGAAAAGATTCTGCAAGCTGCCAGGAGTAAGTGCCAGTTGACCTACAGGGGCAAATCCATCAAAGTGACCGCAGACTTCTCTAATGAAACTTTCCAAGCAAGAAGACAATGGTCATCTACCTTTAATCTACTTAAACAGAACAATTTCCAGCCCAGAATTCTGTACCCTGCTAAGCTAAGCTTCAAAATTGATGGAGAAATCAAATCATTTACGGATATACAAACATTGAGGAAATTCGCCAAAACAAGACCAGCTCTACAGGAAATACTTCAACCTGTTCTGCACACTGACCACCACAATGGATCAGCAGCAAAGTAAGAACTCAGAAATTAAAAGACAGAACCTAACCCCCACACTGATGCAAAAGATAAAACTAAGCAATGGACTCTCACAAAGTAAGATGAATAGGAATACTACCACACTTATCAATTATCTCCATAAATGTTAATGGCTTGAATTCCCCACTGAAGAGACATAGATTGGTTGACTGGATTAAAAAACACAAGCCATCCATTTGCTGTCTGCAAGAAACAAACCTGGCTTCAAAAGACAAATTAAAGCTCCGAGTCAAGGGTTGGAAGAAAATTTTTCAGGCAAATGGAATTCAGAAGAAAAGAGGAGTTACAATCTTATTTTCAGATACATGTGGATTTAAAGCAACTAAAGTCAAAAAAGACAAAGATGGTCACTTTATATTGGTCAAGGGAAAAATACAACAAGAAGACATTTCAATTCTAAATATCTATGCACCCAATTTAAATACTCCCAGATTCTTAAAACAGACCTTACTCAGTCTGAGCAATATGATATCTGATAATACCATAATAACAGGGGACCTTAACACTCCTCTTACACAGCTGGACAGATCCTCTAAACAGAAATTAAACAAGGATATAAGAGGCTTAAATGAGACCCTAGAACAACTGTGCTTGATCGACGCATATAGAACACTCCATGCCAAAGATAAAGAATATACATTCTTCTCTTCACCCCATGGAATATTCTCCAAAATTGATCATATCCTGGGACACAAAACAAATATCAACAGAATCAAAAGAATTGAAATTTTACCTTGTATCTTCTCAGACCATAAGGCACTAAAGGTGGAACTCAACTCTAAAAAAAATGCTCTACCCCACCCAAAGGCATGGAAATTAAAGAATCTTCGGTTGAATAACAGATGGGTGCAGGAAGAAATAAAACAGGAAATCATTAACTTCCTTGAGCATAACAACAATGAAGACACAAGCTACCAAAACCTGTGGGATACTGCAAAAGCACTTTTGAGAGGAAAGTTCATCTCTTTAGATGCCTATATTCGAAAAACAGAAAGAAGGCACATCAACAATCTCACAAGAGATCTTATGGAATTGGAAAAAGAAGAACAATCTAAGCCTAAACTCAGTAGAAGAAAAGAAATATCCAAAATCAAATCAGAGATCAATGAAATTGAAAACAAAAGAATCATTCAGAAAATTAATGAAACAAGGAGTTGCTTTTTGAAAAAATAAATAAAATAGATAAACCATTGGCCAGACTAACGAGGAATAGAAAAGCAAAATCTCTAGTAACCTCAATCAGAAATGATAAAGGGGAAATAACAACTGATCCCACAGAGATACAAGAGATCATCTCTGAATACTACCAGAAACTCTATGCCCAGAAATTTGACAATGTGAAAGAAATGGATCAATATTTGGAATCACACCCTCTCCCTAGACTCAGCCAGGAAGAAATAGACCTCCTGAACAGACCAATTTCAAGCACTGAGATCAAAGAAACAATAAAAAATCTTCCAACCAAAAACTGCCCTGGTCCAGATGACTTCACTCCAGAATTCTATCAAACCTTCAAGGAAGAGCTTATTCCTGTACTGCAGAAATTATTCCAAAAAATTGAGGAAGAAGGAATCTTCCCCAAAACATTCTATGAAGCAAACATCAACCTGACACCAAAACCAGGAAAAGACCCAACCAAAAAGGAGAATTTCAGACCAATCTCACTCATGAATATAGATGGAAAAATTCTCAACAAAATCCTAGCCAATAGATTACAGCTTATCATCAAAAAAGTCATTCATCATGATCAAGTAGGCTTCATCCCAGGGATGCAAGGCTGGTTTAACACATGCATGTCTATAAATGTTATCCGCCATATTAACAGAGGCAAAAACAAAGATCACATGATCCTCTCAATAGATGCAGAAAAAGCATTTGATAAAATCCAGCATCCTTTTCTAATTAGAACACTGAAGAGTATAGGCATATGTGGCACATTTCTAAAACTGATTGAAGCTATCTATGACAAACCACAGCCAATATTTTACTGAATGGAGTAAAACTGAAAGCTTTTCCTCTTAGAACTGGAACCAGACAAGGTTGTCCTCTGTCACCTTTACTATTCAACGTAGTGCTGGAAGTTCCAGCCAATACAATTAGGCAAGACAAGGAAATAAAGGGAATCCAAATGGGAGCAGAGGAGGTCAAACTCTCCCTCTTTGCTGACAACATGATCTTATACTTAGAGAACCCCAAAAACTCAACCACAAGACTCCTAGAAGTCATCAAAAAATACAGTAATGTTTCAGGATAGAAAATCAATGTCCACAGGTTAGTAGCCTTTATGTACACCAATAACAGTCAAGATGAGAAGCTAATTAAGGACACAACTCCCTTCACCATAGTCTCAAAGAAAATGAAATAACTAGGAGTATACCTAACGAAGGAGGTGAAGGACCTCTATAAAGAAAACTATGAAATCCTCAGAAAGGAAATAGCAGAGGATATTAACAAATGGAAGAACATACCATGCTCATGGATGGGAAGAATCAACATTGTTAAAATGTCTATACTTCCCAAAGCAATCTACCTATTCAATGCCATTCCTATCAAAATACCAACATCGTACTTTCAAGATTTGGAAAAAATGATTCTGCGTTTTGTATGGAACCAGAAAAAACCCCGTATAGCTAAGGCAGTTCTTAGTAATGAAAATAAAGCTGGGGGCATCAGCATACCAGATTTTAGTCTGGACTACAAAGCCAAAGTGCTCAAGACAGCATGGTACTGGCAGAAAAACAGAGACATAGACACTTTGAATCGAATTGAAAACCAAGAAATGAAACTAACATTTTACAACCACCTAATCTTTGATAAAGCAAACAAGAACATACCTTGGGGGAAAGACTCTCTATTCAATAAATGGTGTTGGGAGAACTGGATGTCTTCATGTAAAAGACTGAAACTGGACCCACACCTTTCCCCACTCACAAAAATTGATTCAAGATGGATAAAGGACTTAAACTTAAGGCATGAAACAATAAAAATCCTCCAAGAAAGCATAGGAAAAACACTGGAAGATATTGGCCTGGGGAAAGACTTCATGAAGAAGACTGCCATGGCAATTGCAACAACAACAAAAATAAACAAATGGGACTTCATTAAACTGAAAAGCTTCTGTACAGCTAAGGAGACAATAACCAAAGCAAAGAGACAACCTACACAATGGGAAAGGATATTTGCATATTTTCAATCAGACAAAAGCTTGATAACTAGGATCTATAGAGAACTCAAATTAATTCACATGAAAAAAGCCAACAATCCCTTATATCAATGGGCAAGAGACATGAATAGAACTTTCTGTAAAGACGACAGACGAATGGCTAACAAACACATGAAAAAATGTTCATCATCTCTATATATTAGAGAAATGCAAATCAAAACAACCCTGAGATATCATCTAACCCCAGTGAGAATGGCCCACATCACAAAATCTCAATACTGCAGATGCTTGCGTGGATGTGGAGAGAAGGGAACAGTTTTATACTGCTGGTGGGACTGCAAGCTAGTACAACCTTTCTGGAAGGAAGTATGGAGAAACCTCAAAGCACTCAAGCTAGACCTCCCATTTGATCCTGCAATCCCATTACTGGGCATCTACCCAGAAGGAAAGAAATCCTTTTATCATAAGGACACTTGTACTAGACTGTTTATTGCAGCTCAATTTACAATCGCCAAAATGTGGAAACAGCCTAAATGCCCACCAACCCAGGAATGGATTAACAAGCTGTTGTATATGTATGCCATGGAATACTATTCAGCCATTAAAAAAAAATGGAGACTTTACAACCTTCGTAAAGGCAGGATGGACGTGGAAGACATTATTCTTAGTAAAGCATCACAAGAATTGAGAAGCATGAATCCTATGTACTCAATTTTGATATGAGGACAATTAATGACAATTATGGTTATGGGGGGGGAACAGAAAGAGGGAAGGAGGGAGGTGAGTGGGGCCTTGGTGTGTATCACACTTTATGGGGGCAAGACATGATTGCAAGAGGGACTTTACCTAACAATTGCAATCAGTGTAACCTGTCTTATTGTACCCTCAATGAATCCCCAACAATAAAAAAAAAATAAATAAAGTGCTATCAAAGTTTAGTGGATTAAAGTCCTTCATGTGCTGAGACTAGAAGAGTGAAGATCTCCATCGTTTTCTGAATCAAAGAAAGAAGATAACAATATGTATTCACTTTGCTGCTTCTAATTTACAGAAACATGACTAATAAAACCCTCATCTGTTTTTAATTGTAAAGAATGGCATGACTGTTATAAAACATCCAAAAACATAAACCATGTTACATGATTATAAAATTTGTCAGTCGTCATAGCCCTCAAGGAAACTCACAGTTCAAGTTTCTGATTATATTGTTTAAATTCTTATATTAAGACCTCCACTACTCCTGTCATTTTTTTTTTTTTTTAGTGTGTGCCCAAAATTGTGAAGCTCATCCCCTGGAAAAATATGAGAAGAAGAAGACTTTGTCCTTGCACATAGAGCTTTATCCTCTGCTGAAGAGGGTCAAGAATCCTGCAGCTCAAGTCTCATGTGATCAACTGACAGCCTGTGACCTCCTGTCCAGGGATGGGGTGTGCCCATGTCTTTCCTAGGAGAAGCTGTGTGTTTCTTCACCCATAGCCGGATCCTTAGGATCGGACAGTGTAGGGTAAAGCCCTCAGCAGAAAAGAAAAAGTCCACCTGGGTGGCCATGGCATAGCCCTGTACTGCTGAGATCACAGGCTCCTGCACCAAGTGAACTATGAGAGGTGCTCATAGATTAGCAGAAAATGTATCTGCTGTGACCTCACCCAGGGTATCTATGTCTTGATAAACCACCTCAGACAGCATTGAGGGAGGTCACCATTCTTTTGGCAACACAGCAGGTGATTTTTTTTGGAACTTTAATCTGGATGATTTGGAACTGTAATCAGGGCCACTTGCTGTACCCAATATGGGCCCTTAGGGGATCCCTACCACAGACATCACAGTCCTTCTTCATGTCACCTCTGTACAATTTCAGAGACCATTGGTTTTTCTAAAGTCAAGCTGTGCTCCTCTTGTAGACCGTACTCTGTGCAGGAATCATGTGAGTGAGAGATTCCTCAAAACAGTGAATCCAAGTATGCTCATTCTAGAACCTTCCCATGCATTCTAGGTGAATCTAACTTGTCTCTTCTCCTCCCTGACCCCATCATACTGCCCAAGGCTGACCCCTCAATGTTCTCTGAATGCAGGATGCTAAAATCTTCTCACCAGTGAGAAATCCACTTGCCACCAAAGCCCTGTATAAATTACCTGTTTGTCTGTTTCTTGCACCAAACAAGCAAAATTCTACTTACTGCTTTTTCTTGGAACCTACTCATAGAAATGATTTTCCTTTTTCCAGGAATTCCCTAATCTGAGCTAAAATCAGATTCTGTGAATAAAATGAGTGTTTGAGTGAGCACCTCTAAGTGAACACCTTAGAAGTGCTAGTCCATGATGGATAATCAGGAGCTGAAGATGTCGCCCAAAATTGATTCTTCCTTTTCCAGAGTCTTGTCTGTGAAAGAGCTCCCAGTTCCCTTGCCAGGGAATACTGTGTTCAACTTTCCCCTGTCACCTCGCACATGGAAGAATCAAATCTTTTTTTTTTTTTTTTTACAGAATATAAAACTAAATTTATTTTTCATAAATGTGATTATGAGAATATATTAATAGGCAGTCAAGTTCACCCTCCTCACAATGAAATCACAGGATAAAATAAAAAGAAACAATCCTTACAGATACAGAATATTTAAAACATTTATATCAAGATCTTTGGGGGCGGAGACAAGATGGCTGACCGAAGCCAGCTTTCCACAGAGACTCCCGTCCAGAAGGAGAGTTAAAGGACAGAAATTGAGCAAGTAACATGGTGGATTAGAGCTGCACCAAGAGAGAAGTTTGAAGAACGCACATCAACCCCGCTGAGGCGAGCTGCGACCCCAAGGATACAAACAAAAGGTACAAAATCCATCACCAAGTGGACAGGACTCCCCTCCCCCATGAGAACAGCTTGGAGCCCCACAAACAAATGAACAGGGTTCAAAGGTCCTCTCACTCCACTCCACTGGAGAGACCCTCTAAAAACTGGACCTACTCCCCCTACTAGGGTGCCACGGCATTATCCTGCCAGGTATATCAAGATCTTCATTAAACACTGTCTGGCATTTCTCTTTATAAAAAGGAGACACAGCCCTCATAAATCCTATAAACACATTTAACATAAACAAGAGTAAAATTGAAAGGAAGTACTTTTAAAAGTTGTAAAATTAAACCACCTATTTAAATTAAGATCATCAAGAATCTACGAGATTCTTTTTTTTTTTTTCTGGCCGGGGCTGGGTTTGAACCCACCACCTCCGGCATATGGGACTGGTGCCCTACTCCTTGAGTGACAGGCGCTGCCCAATCTACGAGATTCTTATTATTCATGAGAGCAAGAGCTGGGTGAGACACTAACCAGGGTAGTGCTGTGGGAAAAATGATAGTCATTCATTTTATGTAACTTATAAGGCAAAATGAATACTATGAAAAACACTCCACAGCACATTTCAAAGTGTGAATTTTAGTAATATTCCATGGGAAAGAAACAGACTCTGTTACAGTGCTGGCTTAAGCACAAACACAGAGGTGTGACTGCTCAGAGCTGCCCTTCCTGTCTATTTTTAGAGGTTTAAGACTCCAGCCTTAAATAGTTTTGATAATAATACTTGTGGGTACAACTCAGCATGTAAGACATAGTCAAGGAAAAAGCCAGTTTTTTCCCTACTGTGTAGCCTAACTCTTTGGAATTTCTCTTTAAATTAATCCTGAGATCTTATTCATGGGATGTCACCAATTAAGGATCTTTAATAATCTTTTGTTTTCTGCTGTTTACCTGCTACCTTGAACATGCGAAACTAAAATCAGATGATCAATTAAAGAAGATTAATCTGTTAAAATCATCTTCCCTATAAAAGCAACTATCATACTCATTTGGAAGATGGGAATATTACTTGAATTGGAAACAGGGGGACACATTGTTGAAAAAGCACTTTTGGTTCACCAAGCTATCTTGGAGATGTGTCCTTAAGAGACTTCCATACTTGGGTGTAACGATTTCTTGTATCATCATCATGTTGTGGAGGACAGAAGTGCTGGCATTCTGCAGCTACTTAGGAGGGCTTTCAGAAGCTTATTATTTATAATGAATGCGCGTGTGCACACACACTACCTGTGTATACGTTAACATATGTGAACCTGCACACATTACATACCTGTACATACATACACACAACGCAGACTCATACACACATCCCACTAAAGCTGACCTTGTAGTCCAAAGAGATTCTCAAAATTACCACCTTTCCCAAACTCAGACCTTCTATTTTACTCCCACAACTCAAAATTATAGAAAATCATATTCTGAAAGTTTCATTCCAATTTGCAATATAAAACAACTGAGCAAACCAAATTCTATTAAGAAACAGAAGGATATCTAGGACTAAAGTACCATCCTTTGTACCCTTCAAAAACAAAAAATGTACATTAAAACATTATAAAAATTTTACAAGCACTTCTTTTTTATATTTTTAGGATAAAGAAAAGATCCTGAGTATAAAGGACCCAAACTTCCTGTGATGTGTACTCAGGATAAAAGGCAGATTAGAGAATGACAGAGCAGACCCCATCCCCCCTGCTTCCAAATCCAAAATCACATGGCATTTACAGATCAGAGAAAGTGACAGATTGTTTTATTTTATTTTTTCGTGAGACAGAGTCTCACTCTGTTAAGCAAGCTAGAGTGTCATGGTGTCACAGCTCACAGCAACCTCCAACTCCTGGGCTCAAGTGATCCTCCTGCCTCAGCCTCCATAGTAGCTGGGACTACAGGTATGTGCTACTGTTCCTGGCAAAGTTTTAAAGATTATTCTTTCTCTGAGTTCTTGGGGAAAGGAAAAAGACAAGACACAGGCCCGATTGTCTTTGGAGCGTTACTCTCTCCCCACCTGCTTGGCCTGACGGTCACTGAACCTGGTGCCTGTTGGCTCTGTCCTCAACTAGGCACAGCAGAGGGACACAGATAACTGCTTGCTCCTTACGTCCATTTTCGGCCCCGCAGCTCCTCATGTGTGGGATGAGACCAATCCGAGTTGATGCTTACACTTCTGGTTTTGCCCTCCCACTCCATCCTGCAGCCCTACTGGCACAGTGGCCCCAGCAGCAGGTGGCCCCGTCCCATCACGTCAGGAGTTCTCCTTGAGCAGCCCCAGTTTCCTGAGAACTGCACCGTGATGCCCTGGGGCTGAAAACCCGTGGCCCTGGGGAGGGGGCCCGACCGCCTCCAGGCGTCCTGGCCACAGTCGGGCTGCCGGGCAGGGCCGAGTCTGGGCAGAAGGTGACCATCTTCCCGGCCGGCACAAAGAGACTGGGCTGGCTCGTGAGCACGTTGTAGATGGTCCGGAAGCCGTTGGCGCTGGCCGGGGACTCGGTCTGCACGTCCCTGGACTGCTGGCTCCCAGCCTGCCCCCTGCCCGGGGGCCTTCTGCTTCCGAGGTCTGGCCCTGCTGGCCCAGGTCACCCGCGCCCGGCCTCACCTCTGTTCAGGGACAGGGCCCCTCAGTGACCGGTCCTCAGTGTCCCCCACCGTGAGGAACGAGACACCTGCGCTCTCTGCTGCTGCACGCTCACGACAGCCTTGGAGATGGTCTTGTTGAACCCCTTCCCCAGCTATTGGTCAGGCTGATATTGCTGGAGAAGTCGGAGTCCTCCATTCCCCAGGCCTGCTGTCGTTGGAGGGGGATGTGGGCGAAAGGCCTCGTTCCCTCCCAACTTCTGGGCGATCACCAGGTGGGTAGGAACCGAGGGAGGCAGTTTTGGGTGCTCTGCGGGAGCGGGAGAGAGCGGGTCCCTCCCGGGCTGGCCTGGAGCTGGCTGCCAGGTGGGGTTGGGGACACCAGAAGGGGCTCCGGTGTGGGTTCTGGTGCTGCAGCCTCCTCAGCCTCTAGGCTCCTGCACTCCAGGCCAGGAACATCCTCCTTCCTAACAAGTCCGGCACCTTGTTCTTCCTCCTCTCCAGCTGCGTGCATCCCATCCGGAAGTAATCTTGCTAGAGAAGACTGTCCTCCAGTGACATGACCCTAAGAAAAACCTGTGACCCACACAGCAAAATCTATCCCTTCAAAGTGATGTGTGAATATTGGTATAAGATATGGTTGTTGCCGGGCAGCGCCTGTGGCTCAGTGAGTAGGGCGCCGGCCCCATATGCCGAAGGTGGCAGGTTCAAACCCAGCCCCAGCCAAACTGCAACAAAAAAGTAGCCGGGTGCTGTGGCGGGGACCTGTAGTCCCAGCTACTCGGGAGGCTGAGGCAAGAGAATCGCTTAAGCCCAGGAGCTGGAGGTTGCTGTGAGCTGTGTGATGCCACGGCATTCTACCATGGGGCATAAAGTGAGACTCTGTCTCTACAAAAAAAAAAAAAAAAAAAAAGATATGGTTGTTGTCTTACAACATTGGGGCAAACTATTACTTTAACTGACACAGGAGGCAGAGCATCCTGAGAACTTGACACATTCTTCTCCAGGTATAACTGTTTTATGGCAGCAAGAAAATAAACCTTTTGGTCTGTCACGTTGGCCCCCACCCATACAAATCCTGACTGGTGACATTGTGGTTGTGATGGAGCATTGTGAAGTTTCTGAACACTTCTAATGGAGTACAAATTCTTATTAAACAAGATGTATACACCTGATTTATAGGAGATCCTTCTGCCAGACAAAAATGAGGCACATTGGTAGCATTTTTAGCAAAGTGAATCCAAACTTTTTTGTCTCATTGAAAAGGCATAATGTCTGTCCCTGTCCCTAACTTATAGACAAAAGTGTTACGAGGAGAAGAATGTTTCTTATATACATTTCTTTGCCACCAACCTGTTTTCAACATCCAGATGTGAAGTAGGGCATGTCAGGTTCTGCTGGGGTATGACTCGAGTGTTATGAGTCCAGGTCTTAAGTTCTGCTTGTTTTAACTGAAGTGAGAGGTAAAAAGTAAAATCTTTAAATCTGATACAAAACAGGTTGGGCATATGGTCATTCCTTTCATTACTCCTTCATTGGCCTACAGTTTAGAGTTAACATCTGTAGCTCAGCTCTTACTAAGCATCAAAGAATTCATTCTGGTGAGAAACCCTACAAATGTCAAAAATGTGGCAGAGCATTTAAGCATGCTTACTGTACATCAAAGAATTCATTCCGGAGAGAAACCCTACAAATGTCAAGAATGTGGCAGTGCCTTTAACCCGTACTCAACACTTTCTGTACATCAAAGAGTTCATTCTGGAGAGAAACCATGCAAATGTCAGAAATGTGACACAGCTTTTAAGAAATGTCGCTTCTATACCAATTTTCTTAAGTGTTCTGATCACGAAAGGATGCTGGATATTATCAAAAGCTTTTTGTGCAACAATTGAGAGAATCATATGGTCTTTGTTTTTTAATTTGTTTATGTGCTGAATTACATTTATAGATTTACATATATTGAACCAGCCTTGAGAGCCTGGGATAAAACTGACTTGGTCATGATGTATAATTTGTTTGATGTGTTGCTGGATTCTTTTTGTTAGGATCTTGTCGAATATTTTTCATCTATATTCATTAGTGATATTGGTCTATAATTTTCTTTTCTTGTTGTGTCTTTTCCTGGTTTGGGGATCAGGGTGATGTTTGCTTCATAGAACATGTTAGGAAGTCTTCCTTCTTTTTCTATATTTTGGAAGAGGTTGAGTAATATAGGTACTAGTTCTTTTTTAATGGTTTGGTAGAATTCTGACATGAAGCCATCTGGTCCCAGGCTTTTCTTTTGAGGGAGATTTTGTATGGTTGATGCTATTTCAGAACTTGATATAGGCCTGTTCAACATTTCCAGTTGATTCTGGCTAAGTCTTGGAAGGTGATGTGCTTTCAAGTATTTGTCACTTTCCTTCAGATTTTCATACTTGTGAAAATAAACTTTCTTGTAATATTCATTAAGGATTTTTTGAATTTCTTTCTTTCTTTTTTTTTTTTTTGTAGAGACAGAGTCTCACTTTATGGCCCTCGGTAGAGTGCCGTGGCCTCACACAGCTCACAGCAACCTCCAACTCCTGGGCTTAAGCGATTCTCTTGCCTCAGCCTCCCAAGTAGCTGGGACTACAGGCACCCGCCACAATGCCGGCTATTTTTTGGTTGCAGTTTGGCTGGGGCCGGGTTTGAACTTGCCACCCTCGATATATGGGACCAGTGCCTTACCAACAGAGCCACAGGCGACACCCAGGATTTTTTTAATTTCTTTTTTTTTTTCTTGAGACAGAGCCTCAAGCTATCACCCTGCGTAAGAGTGCTGTGACACCACAGCTAAAAGCAACATCCAAATCCTGGGCTCAAGCGATTGTCCTGCCTCCACCTGCCAAGTCGGTGGGACCAAAGGCGCCCACCACAACACCCGGCTATTTTTTGGTTGCAGCTGTCGTTGTTGTTTGGAGGGCCCAGCCTGGATTCAAACCTGCCAGCTCGAGTGTATGTGCCTGGCGCCTTAGCCACTTGAGCCACAGGTGCTGAGCCAGATTTTTTGAATTTCTGAGGAATCTGTTGTTATTATGTCTGATGATGAAATTAGATATTTTACTCTTTTTTTCCTGGTTAGGTTAGCCAAAGTTTTATCTATTTTATTGACCTTTTTAAAAAACCGACTTTTTGATTGATAGATCCGTTGTGTAATTTTTTTGTTTTCAATTTCATTTAATTTTGCTCTAATTTTGGTTATTTCTTTTCTTCTACTGGGTTTGGGGTTGGAATGGTCTTCCTTTTCCAGGTGCTTTAGATGTCCCATTATGTTGTTAACTGCCTCTCTTTCCGTTCTTTTGAGGAAGGTTTGCAGTGCTATACATTTCCCTCTTAGGACTGCCTTTGTGGTATCCCAGAGGTTCTGGTAATTCATGTCTTTATTGCCACTTTGTTCCAAAAATTTGTCAATTTCCTTCTTAATCTCATCTATGACCAAGCTATCATTCAGCATAAGGTTATTTAACTTCCATGTTTTTCTATGAGTATGCAGATTCCCGTTGTCACTGAGTTCAATTTTTATTCCATCATGGTCCGAGAAGATGCAAGGAATAATTTCTATTCCTTTAAATTTACTGAGGTTAGACTTGTGACCTAAGATGTGATTGATTTTGGAGTGTGTTCTGTGGACTGTTGAGAAATATGTGTATTTAGTTTTGGGATGAAATGTTCTGTAGATGTCTGCTAAATCCAAATGTTGCATGGTTAGGTTTAAATCTAAAATTTCTTTGCTCAGCTTCTTATTGGAGGATCTATCTAAAACTATCAAAGGAGTGTTAAAATCTCTGACTATTTTGGAGCTGGAGGAAATCAAATTGCTCATATCTTTTAGAGTTTCTCTTATAAATTGAGGTGCATTCTAGTTGGGTGCATTAATATTAATAATTGAAATCTCATCATATTGAGTATTACCCTTAAAAAATATGAAGTGGCCATTCTTACCCTTCCTTTTGTTGGTTTAAAGCCTATTGTATCTGCAAATAGAATTGCAACACCTGCTTTTTTCTGATTACCACTTGCCTGAAATATGGACGACCATCCTTTCACCCTGAGTCTATATTTATCCTTTAAGGTAAGATGTGATGCTTGTATGCAGCAAATATCTTACCTGAGTTTTTGTATCCAGTCAGCCAACCTGTGTCTCTTTAGAGGACAGTTTAAGCCGTTCACATTAAAGGACAATATTGATAAGTTTGGTAAAATTTTGGATATCGCGTTTTTCAAAAGTCCAGTGGACATTTTTAATACTTTCGCCACTGTGGAAGTTGGAATTTGATCAAAAGTTTCTGAGTGAGTTTACTTTTGTGGTAGAGGATTGAGCTGGTCATTATGGAGGATAGGTCTGAGAATATCCCGAAGAGCTGGTTTGGTTATGGCAAATTTCTTCAACATGTGAGTGTCATTAAAGTATTTAATTTCTGCATCATAAGTGAAGCTCACTTTAGCTGGATATTGGATCTAAGGTTGAAAGTTATTTTGTTTTAGGAGATTAAAAGTCGATGGCCACCCTCTTCTGGCTTGAAAAGTTTTAGCAGAGAGATCTGCAGTCATTTTGATATTCTTCACTTTGTAGGTTATGGTTTTCTTACGTCTGGCTGCTTTCAGAATCTTCTTCTTCATATTAACTTTAGTGAAGTTAATTATGATGTACCTGGGGGATGTCTTATTCTGGCTGAGTCATGCTGCGGTTCTGAAACTGTCTGCTATCCGAATTTCAGAATCTCTTAGCATGTCTGGAAAATTGTCTTTCACAATTTCATGGAGAAGAGCCTCTGCGCTGTGCGAAGACATTTCATCACTTTCTGGGATTTTAATGAGGTGGATATTAGCCTTCTTCAAATTATCCCATTCTCTGAGAGAATGATCCATTTTTGCTACCCATTTCACTTCTTCTTTGAATGTGTGGGAGTGTTCAAAGGCTTTGTCTTGAATGTCAAATCCTTTCTTCTGCTTGCTCCACTGTGTTACTGAGGGATTCTATTGCATTTTTCATATCTTTGAGGACCGCAAATTCTTGTTCCAATGTGTCAAAATCTTTGGTGGTTTTGTCTTTCAATTCGTTGAATTCTTGTGACAACTTTTGAATTTCTCCTCGAATTTGTAATTCCAACTGTTGAATTGCTCCTCGAATTTCTAATTTCAAATTTTCCTCCACTCTATTAATTTTGTTTACAATCCAAATTCTGAATTTGATTTTTGATATCTTGGCCGTCTGTTTATGAATGGGATATTCAGTTACATCTGTCATATCTTTCTTTAGGGTGGTTGATCTACTCTGGTTATTCATGTTACCAGAGTTTTTCTGCTGATTCCTCCCCATGGTTATTTTACACCATTTGACTTTTCCCCTGAAGCTTTGCCAAGAACCTGTACAGTGGTACGGCCTGAGAAACTGGGGCCCTGTTTGGTGTGGTGGGACTAAGTGGCTCTGTGTAGTTTTCAGCTGGTCTCTTTCTGATCCTAGTGAAACAGTTACGCTGGGTTGAAGTCTCAGCTGTGGGGAATACCACCAATTAAGTCACCCCACCCCCCACAGGCAACAATTGGAAAAGGAAAATCAAACCTTACTACAACCACACACCCAGGGCACACCTGGGATAGTCCTCGGGTGATTGGCTCAGTACAAAAGGTCCAAATCTATTGTCTCAGTCAGCGCCTGTCTCAGGTGAAAGAGTTTAAAAGTCTCTGGCAACTAGATTGTAGGGGTCTGCTGGCAACTCAAATATGACTTGCTCCGGGTGGTCCGTGAGTTTAGGAGGACCCACCCAGCAAATAGATTAGTCTGGGAAGGTTGGTTCCTCCTTGCCTACCTTGCACCTCTGTCACACCCAGTCACTGATAACCCCACAGGGCTGTGACTCAGTTGCCTCCAATGAGCAGATACTCCAGGGGTTTACACCTGCCTGAATCACAAGGAAATCTATGTCTCCTCAGCCAGGCCACTGCTGTCTGCCACTATCAGGCAGGGGGAGGTGGGGCCTGACAACCTTGGGCACTTGATGGAGGCTAGGGGTGTTCACTCAGTTCCAGCCCTGCCCTTGATTAAAGTTACTGACAGAACAGAACATCTTTGTGGAATTTGTTTCTGTCCCTGCTGAATTCCCCTGTAGAAGAAAAGCTGTTTTGAGTTCACAGAACCTGTGCCTCAGGCCCTGTCTTTGCTGCTGCCTTGTAGTTTGTATTCGCAGCACGGTTAGCTGTCAGTTCTAGCCTCCTGTCCTCCTTTGTCTAGGTTGATGATCCCCTGGGGGCCGGGTGCATCTTCGGCTCAGTAAAGGAATCCTCTGGGTCAGCCCTGCCCTGGAAGTCAGCCGGCACTGTGCGTATGTTTTCTATTCCCCATGCTCCACCCAGGCCCGTACCACCTCAGGCAAACCCTTTACTCACGAGGCCTGCGTTTAAATGCCATATCTGTTCTTCCGATGGTTGCCACCTGAGAAGATGCCCGGCCTCCTCTGGTTGCCCAGAGAGACAGGGGGTGTGATTTGAAAATATCCAGGGGCGAGCCCTATTGTTGCCAAAAACTGCTGCTGCTCTGCGCATCGGGGCACTACCACTCTGGCATGGTTCCCTCTTAGCCGACAGTCCTCTCCTCACTCCCATGCTGTGGAATCAGCACTGACCTGCAACAGCCCAGGCCCTGTCCACACCCCTTGAGAAATCACCCAAGAATCTGGACACCTGGGGGACAGGCCTCCAGACCTCAGAGTGTGAGTGGAGGGAAGTGCTGGGAACTCAGAATTGCAGGTAGAGAATATGTACAGTTTTACACAGTTTTATGCCTGGCACGAGAGAACCATGGCACCCTAGTAGGGGAAGTAGGTCCAGATTTTAGAGTGTCTCTCCCATGGTGTATAATGCGAGGACTTTCGAACTCTGCTTATTTGTTTATGGGGTACTCTGAGCCATTCTCGTGGGGTTGGGGACTCCCATCCATTTGATGATGAATTTTGTACCTTTTGTTTGTACCCTTGTTGTTGTAGCTCTCCTCAGCAAGGTTGATGTGCATTCTTCAACCTTCTCTCTTGGCGCAGCTCTAATCTGCCAAGTTACTTGCTAAATTTCTGCCCTTTAACTCTCCTTCTGGACGGGAGCCTCTGTGGAAAGCTGTCTTCAGTCAGCCATCTTGTCTCCACCCCTTCAGGTTTTCTGTTTTTAGTAAAGATGGGGTTTTAGTTTGCTCTGACTGGTCTCAAACTTCTGAGGTCAAGCATTCTCCCTGCCTCAGCCTCCCAAAGTGCTAGGAGTACAAGTGTGAGCCACTGTGCCAGACTTCACTTTGTTATAAATGTGACATATTATATCATTTTATATTGTGCATGTACTTTTAGGGAATTTCAGAAGTTCTAAAATTACATGCTTGAATGTATATGCTTTATAAAGGCTAAATTAGATAATTGTTATACACCCCACATTTATCAAAATCTGTTGGTTTTGTATTTTTTAGTTGGCTGCATGCAAATAGAAGCATTTCCATCTTCTGTTATCATTGTTTAACTGAATGACAATATAATTCCTTTCTAATTGTTCATTTCATATACCAATTTCACACCATATGTTACAATATCCATATTTTCCCTTATTTATAAATGCACGGTTTTTCTTTGTTTCTGAAAGCTGAATTACAGCCTTTCTCTTTTGTGTCAAGAGAGCACCAATGTAACAATCATATTAAAATGATGTTTTTCTAGTGTTAAACCCTAATCCTTAAAATATTTTTTCTTTTTTTTTTTAACAGCAACCTGTAATTCTTGAGCTGAAGCAATTCTCTTGCCTCAGCCTTCCAAGTAGCTGGGACTACAGACACCTGCCACAATGCCTGGGTACTTTTTGTTGCAGTTGTCTTTGTTTAGCTGGCCCAGGCTGTACTCAAACCTGCCACCCCAGTGTATGTGGCTGGTGTTGTAACCACTGTGCTATGCTCACCAAGCCCTTACTATTTTTTTCCTTCTTTCTCTCTTTTTTTTTTTTGAGACAGAGCCTCAAGTTGTCACCCTGAATACAATGCCATGGCGTCACAGCTCACAGCAACCTCCAACTCCTGGGCTCAAGTGATTCTCCTGTCTCTGCCTCCCAAGTAGCTGGGATTACAGGCACCTGCCACAATGCCCGGCTCTGTTTTTGTTTGTAGCCTTCATTGTTTTTTTGATGGGCCCAGGCTGGATTCGAGCCCTCCAGCTCAGGTGTACCTTGGCTGCTTAAGCCACAGTTGCCAAGCCAATATTTTCTTATCAGAGTTTTTATCAATAGTTTTTATGTGTTTTTATAAAATGTTATTGCCCTAAGTGTATGCTAAAGATTCAAAATTTGTGCTGCTCATGGATGTCTACTTATTTTTAAAATAAGGCATGGTGGCTCATGACTGTAATCCTAGCACTCTTGAAGTGGAGGTGTGTGCATTGCATGACCTCAGCCATTCCAGACCAGCCTAAGTAAGAGTGAGAACTTGTCTCTGCTAACAAAATAGAAAAATTAGCCAGGTGTTATGGCGCACACCTCTAATCAGAGCCACGTGGGATTCTGGGGCAAAAGGATCTCCTGAGGTCAGGAATTTGAGGTTGCTGTGAGCTGTGACGCTACAGTGCTCTAGCCTGGTGCAACAGAATGAGACTCTCAGTCTCAAAAACTAAAAGACTATCATTCAGATTACTTAAGTCATTTAGTATTTTTTTTTCACAATTTTCTTTTTTTGGAGACAGAGTCTTAAGCTGTCGCCCTGGGTAGACTGCCATGGCATCACAGCTCACAGGAACCTCCAACTCCTGGGCTCAAGTGATTCTCCTGCCTCTGCCCCTACAGGAGCTGGGACTTCAGGAACCTGCCACAAGTCCTGCCTATTTTTTTTTTTTTTTTGGCTGTAGTTGTCATTGTTGTTTGGCAGGCCTAGGCAGGATTCCAACAAGCAAGCTCTGGTGTATGTGGGTGGCGCCTTAGCGGCTTGAGCTACAGGTGCTGAGCCTTCTTCACAATTTAATGGGTTAAGTTTTCTTTCAATTTTGTTTTGGAATTGTGTGTAGTTCTTTTCTTTTTTTTTCTTTTGAGACAGAATCTCACTATCACCCTGGATAGAGTGCTGTGGCGTCATAGCTCACAACAACCTCAATCTCCTTGGCTTAAGTAAACCTTTTGCCTCAAAATCCCAGGTTGCTGGAACTACAGGAGTCTGCTACATGCCCTACTAATTTTTCAATCTTTGGTATAGATGAGGTCTCTGTCTCAAGCTGTGTGGAGAGTGGGCTGTGAGGCATCTGGGCCCCCACAGCTTGGGGAACATTTAGGGAATGAAACCCCAACTATTCCTCCATTCCTGAAATAACCATATTCCTTTCTACATGCTCCCTCTGCCAGAGTCACATAGCTCTTTCTTTGTCTAGTTAATTTTCAAGAACTGTGCAGAGATCCTTGTGATCTTTCAATGTTATATGTTGTCATATTTTAATGAAGTTGAGTAGAAACCACTAAGTCACATAGTTCTTCCTTTGTTTTGTTAACTGTGCAGAGCTCCTTGTGACCTCTCCCTTCTTACTTCTTGTCATATGTCAAAGAAGTTGAGTAGAAACCATTAACAAGATGATTTGTCCTTATTCAAGTCAATTACAGTTTCCGATCATATTGTAAAACCAAACATATGTGTTTTGTTTATGATACTTCCCTGTGGAGAACACTGTACAGATACTGTAAAATGAAGCTGATTTTGTGCTTTGGTGCTGGCTGGAGCCATCAGCTTAGTCAGACCTCCGAAACCCATCTTTTTTCTCTGTGTCTTCTCTTGTCCTATATTTTCCTTATTCCCCATGAATTCAACTCTGGTTGGCTCCCCTTTGCTGTGCTGGTTTGTGACAAGGCTGGCCACAAAGGTCTGTTTTCAAATGATCAACCCATGTAATTCTCCCAGAGTGTTAGGATTACAAACGTGAGGCACTGTGCTGGCCTGAAATGCCCCTTAACATTGTGCTTGGCTATTGTTAGAGATGAGGTCTCACTATCTCTGAGGCTGGTCTCAAACACATGAGGGCAAGTGATCCAGCCACCTCAGCCTTTCAGAGTGCTGAGAATACATACTGGCATGAAGCACTGCTCCCAGCCCCTTTATTTGCTTCTTGTAATTCCTCATTATGCAGTATATATTTGTTACATTTATGTACCTTAAAAATTATTAGGGCCCATGTACTGTATTATGCCCTCTACTAAATGTGCTTTGCAATTTTACAGAAAATTTTTGTATTTTTCACTGATAAAAAGTCAGTGGCATAATTTTGTATTTTATAAATTTCTTTCAGCTATATCTAATCATTCTGTTGCAGGAAGACGAGGCCCAGTGGAGAGAAAAAGCACCCAAACACCACGTTATAAGAGGAAAGGCTTTATTGACTGGCCAGGAGCTTACGGCATAGAAGAATTCTAAATGGCCATGCTCCCAAATGGCCTGGTCTTTCCCTTTTTATTGACAATGAAAAAGTTCTACCCCACATGTACCCTTCTCATTGGCCAGTTTGAATCAAGTGGGAGATGCTATTCCAGCCCCCGCAGAACTGCAGGATTTCACAGAAATGCAAATTTTCAAGTTCCAGGAAGTTAAGTCCACAAATTCCCAAGAGCTGAGTCACCATTGAGAGGACCCTGCAGATGTATCTTTGTGGTCTCCTTGAGAAGACCTGTTCTCCTAGACTCAACCTTCTCGGGTATCCTCTCTCAATTCTTTCCAAGACTGTTCTTAAGAACTGGGCATAAATATTTTATTCCCAGAGATAAACCTTATAATATATTAAAACTATGGCCCTGAGAATTTAAACTTAAGAAAAGACTGGGAAAGAGCAGATGAGTGTAAGTGAGAGAGGTGCTGATATTTTAGCACTTAGGTCTTAGGGACTGTGGCTCTTCTTGGGTTCTCTACTCAGGCCTTAATAGTACCATGGTGGTGAGCTAATATACATATGAGTTTTTACTTTCCCCTGTGACATTTTTGCCCTTTTTGCTGAAGTCCAAAAATCCAATTAAGACAAGTTCCTCGATGAGTTTCCTCCAGCTTCAGCCATGTGTTGACCAGCCAGCTCTCAATATGTGGCTAGAGCAGGGCATGTGGACATGATATCTCTAGATATCATCTTTTAAGTCCGGGCAAGTGGGTCGCTTGGCTTCTGCTGGCAGCAAACTCAGCAGAGTATGCACATTAGGCACAATAATTACTGTATATAATTGTATACTGTTTGACCAGTCTTTTAGCTCTATTTAACAGATTAGTTTAGTAAAACAGTTATGTCTCATTTTATGAGTTGACAGTACAGACAAGGCTGGGATTTAATACAGGTGGGTTACAGCCTTTTCTCTTTGAACTATTTATTTTCTCTTTACTAACAACAAAATATAGCAAAATGAACCTAGTTGCCAAAATAAACGGTACCTTCAGTGTACTGGGTCTGATTATTTGCATAGATTGCAGTAAGAATAATTATTAGCCGTCTAGGCTCTTGTTTCCTTTAAAATTGGCTTTTCTTGGGTGGTGCCTGTGGCTCAAAGGAGTAGAGCACCAGCTTCATATGCTGGAGGTGGTGGGTTCAAACCCAGCCCTGGCTAAATACTACAAAAAAAAAAAATTGGCTTTTCTTGGAACCTTTTATAAGGAATCTCAGACTGGACTTTCTAGAAAGCCTTTCACGAACCCAGGTTTCCTCTGTGCCATTAGATACGGGTATGCATTGGGTAAATTCCTCTTCTCTTGAGGTCCCCAAGCACATTTTAATTCCCAGAGGACCCGTCAGCAAGTGACCTTTGTTACTTATCACAGATCAGGAAATGTTACTGCCGGGTATGTGGTTAGTTTTCCAAAGGGCTTTTTTTTTTTTTTTTTTTTTGGCTTTTGAAAGTCAACCTTAATTCCTTAATGCAGTCTGGATACCTCTGGAAATGCTATTGCAGCCAAAGCCTTGGTAAGTTAACCAGTGCCTTCATTATGCTATAGAACAAAACAGATTCTTATTGAACTTACGCAAATAACTGTATTGTCAGGAATCAAGAATACTGACAAATGGCTTTTAAATTTTGGAGAAATCAAGGAGAGAGAAAAAAGTACATGTTTTGAACTCTGCTCATAAGTATATACTTGAAAAGTTGTAAATAGCTCAAAAGACAGAAAATTATTTTCTTGACTTCTGGAAAACAAAGCATAGAAAGAATCAATAATATTTCAAACAAAAAGCTATAACAAACTAGCCCATTTCCACATAAGTAATTTCTGTTCTGTTTGAAGTTAGCTCAGCAATACTCATAGATATGTTAACTTTCGTTTTTTTTTTTTTTGCAGTTTTTTTTTTTTGTCCGGGGCTGGGCTTGAACCCGCCACCTCTGGCATATGGGGCTGGTGCCCTACCCCTTTGAGCCACAGGCCCCACCCAAACTTTTGAACAAAAATTCTAAAGACAGTAGGAAAAATATTTCTTTTTCCTTTTAGGGATAAACTTGAGACTCAGTCTTTTTTAGATGAATTCAAATTATTACTGGTAATTTGTGTTAGGACAAACCAATGTCTTATACGTTAGGACAGACCAATGCTTTACAATATTGGGACATATATATACAACTATAATCCATACACAATCACCATTTCATATTTGACAATGTTTCTTATATATTTTTCTAAGAAGACCAAATTTAGAGTTGTGTTTTTTTTTGGTTTAGTTGGCCTGGACCAAGTTTGAATTTGCCAGCCTTGGTGAATGTATCCAGCGCTACAACCACAGTGCCACAGTTGCCGAGTTCTAAATTTTGGAAGTTTTGTCAAATATCAGAGGTTTAAAACATTTGTTCAAACAAGATTACAACTGCACTGGATTACATGTAAATGTCTTCACAAGTTTTATTTAACCTGCACAGACAGTTGGCTCATATTTTAGACACTTTTAACCTTTGTCTTGCCTTTCACATTTCTATACAACTATTTTGTTTCAAAACAAATTTATGACATAAGATACGAAGTTTCTCTAAAGTTCTGTAATGTTAGAGGAGTTAGGTGTTTAGCTTAACCTTAAGATTCTATGTGAACAGTTGGGAAGGGTAGTTAAATTTCATTTTCCTAGAGGCAATGAAGTTGAGGAATACACAGGGGGTTGTATTTTACCTTTTACTTTAGAGATGGAGGTGACAAAAGTAGGTTCATTGTCAGTGCCTGCTATTCCCCTGCATGTTCATTCCTCTTTTGGTGGGCTGCTGTCACAGAGGATCACCGTGGGACCTTGCTGTCACCCTGTAATTAGTACAGGAGGGCTCTTAGGGAATGGTGTCAGTCAGGGTGCTGGGGAACACTCATAAGGGAACCAAAATGTTGCAGGAAAACAGTGGATTAAAACAGACAGATATTTATACTAACAATATAGAGGAAGAAACCTCTAATTTCTGACAAGAGCTAGAAGTCCGGTGTCTCAAAGCATAGAATGCTGAGTTCTAGGGAATCTTTTTATTTATTTATTTATTTATTATTATTTTTTTTTTGTAGAGACAGAGTCTCACTTTATGGCCCTCGGTAGAGTGCCATGGCATCACACAGCTCACAACAACCTCCAACTCCTGGGCTTAAGTGATTGTCTTGCCTCAGCCTCCCAAGTAGCTGGGACTACAGGCGCCTGCCACAATACCTAGTTATTTTTTTTGGTTGCAGTTCAGCTGGAGCTGGGTACGAACCCGCCACCCTAGTATATGGGGCCGGCGCCTTACGGACTGAGCCACAGGCGCCGCCCTAGGGAATCTTTTTAAAACTCTTTTATACTTGTTTTCTTTTTCTCTTAATTTACATTTACTATCACACTCTCATATTCTCAAAACCAGAAACAGAACACCTTCTCATATATATATATATATATAATTTATTATTTTTTTTTTTTGTAGAGACAGAGTCTCACTGTACCGCCCTCAGGTAGAGTGCCATGGCATCACATAGCTCACAGCAACCTCTAACACTTGGGCTTACGCGATTCTCTTGCCTCAGCCTCCCAAGCAGCTGGGACTACAGGTGCCCGCCACAACGCCCGGATATTTTTTTTTTGTTGTTGTTGCAGTTTGGCCGGGGCTGGGTTTGAACCCACCACCTCGGCATATGGAGCCAGTGCCCTACTCACTGAGCCACAGGCGCCGTCCACCTTCTCATATTTTTAACAGGCCTGTGGGTGATCTAACACTCCGGGGGTTGATTGGATGTCTGCTTTCTGGGAGCCCTCAACTGGCCAGTAGGGCTGAGGCTTCTCATGCCTCCAAAAGCTTCTGACAGGTCAATAGCCTGGCAACCTGAGGACCCTATCTCTTTGGCCTTCCCTCAGAGCTCTATACAAATTACAACAATTGAATTTCACAAACAGTTGCATATTTTTCTAACAATTCACAACAAATAAGCACAATAAAATACCATGAATAATTATATTAATGTTTGCAGACACTAGTTAAAATGGCTTACCTCTGGAGGTAGACTTACAGGTAAATTTAGGAGTGATCGTCAGCTGGTCCCCTGGTTGGGGTTAGCCTGCCCCCCCTCCTGGAGGTTGTCTGAGGATCAGCAGAATAAGAAACAAACAGAGTAATGCCAAGTAGCTGCAGTTTTAAAAGGTAAAGAGGACTGTTTTTTTTTCTTTAGTTCCAATGAGTAATTAACCTTGGGTTTTCTGCTGAATGCCAGCACCTTATCTCAACGCTATTTGTAACATAGCAACCATAGCTTTTAGCAGTCAAAGGGAGGGACAATTTTACTAAACCATATATGAACTCTTTAATTGCCAGAAAGAGAGAGTCTCAACCGCAAGTAGGTTATAAGGCAGTAGGAGACATAGGGGATAAAAAAATTGTACGTTGAGATGTTGACAGACAAGAAAACACAGATGTTGACACCCAAACTTGAAATTGACCAATTTTTCTTTCTTTCTTTCTTTTTTTTTTTTGTAGAGACAGTCTCACTTTATGGCCCTCGGTAAAGTGCTGTGGCATCACAGCTTACAGTAACCTCCAACTCCTGGGCTTACGTGACTCTTTTGCCTCAGCCTCCTGAGTAGCTGGGACTACAGGCACCCAACACAACGCCTGGTTATTTTTTGGTTGCAGTTCAGCTGGGGCCGAGTTTGAACCTGCCACCCTCGGTATATGGGGCCGGCGCCTTACCGATTGAGCCACAGGCGCCCCCCCGAATTGACCAATTTTTCGAAAGGAATTCTGGCAAACCATTGGAAACAGCAAACACAAATTTGACAAACAAGTCACACACACCAGCACTGACACAAATTTGACAAACTACTCACACACCCCAGCTAAACAAACCGAACACCCACCCTCTTTGAGTCCTAAGAAGAGAAGAGACCAACAGACCCATACTCTGAGAGTCCAGACAAGAGAAACTAACAGCCTTGGCATGAAAAAGACTGACAAGTTTTACACAATCCTACTGATATGGAGAAGACTTGAGACAGACCAGACTCACCCCTGTGACCCCGGTGAACATTGCATGAGACCTGGACTCACTGCCGTGAGCCCTGTATGAGACCTGACCTGGCGTGGTGAGACATCTCCCCCTGCCTGGGGAACTGACTGTGTAGTTGCATCCAACTGGTCTGATTTCCCCCCCAAAATTCTCTAGAGATCAAAGAAAACTCACCTGGGTGCTGTTGCTTTATCACCAGTTTCAGAAGTTTTGGAAACCTATGCCCTGACTCCACATGTCTGAGGACTCCAGGGGCTGAGGAATGTCTCTCTGAGGGCTTCCCCTTTAGCTGTCAGGTGGCAGCAGGTCTAGGTTGGCATCTGGGGGTAGCAATCTCGCTGGGGCCTCCAGAAATGTTGTACTCATTTGCCACCTGAAGGAAAAACTCGGACCCCACTTCAATCTTGCTGGGGCCTCCAGAAATGTTGTAACTCATTTGCCACATGGAAGAAAAACTAGAATGCCACTTCAGGTATAAATCAGATGGTGATCTATTACACCTGTGCAGATGGGCTGCTGCCCTGAAGGGCATATGGTCCTGAAGAAAGGAGCAGGGTGATTTTTATACTCTTTTGGTGCTACGTGGCAAGCCAAGCAAAAACAGATGCAGAATGTGGCTGTTGGTTAGCTCAGGGGGTAGCTTGGGGCAAAGTTATAGTCAGGGGGCTGGATGGCTCAGGAGGTTACATCGTGGCAGCTGGCTTGCGGACAAACTTGACTTGGGAAATTTTGCTTGAGTAAGCTTTCCACCATTGTTTAGCCTTTGCTAGGGGTTTGTGGTAAGTTCTACCATTGTTTTACCTGTTGCTTGGAGTTTTGGGGAACTCAGGGACCTTCCTTGTCCTAAAAACTGTTCTCAGAATTAACCCACATGGGGGTGGGTTGAGACGTGCAGAGACTCAGGCTGAGACAGTAAGGGGCCTTTAGGGGTCTTTTTGCTAGGTACTATAAAACATGGTGCTTGGGTGCTCTTTCTCTCCATTGGGCCTCATCTTCCTGCAACATAAAGAGCAGAAAGTATGATTTAGTGGACTTGATGAATGTGTTGGAGTCTCAGGGAAACTTGCCTGTTCCCCTTAGGTTGGTTCACTGAAAATATCAATTCATAGTTATGGTAGATTAATTAGAGAAAGATTTATTTCCAAATACCATGTGCATGGAGTGAACCGAAAGAATGATTTCCCAAAGTATCTCCAACTCCTGGGCTTAGGTTGATTCTCTTGCCTCAGCCTCCCAAGTAGCTGGGACTACAGGCACCTGCCACAACGCCTGCCTACTTTTTTGTTGCAGTTTGGCTGGGGCCAGGTTTGAACCTGCCACCCTTGGTATATGGGGTCAGCACCCTATGCATTGAGCCACAGGCACCGCCTGTCAGTGGCTTTTAAAAATGTCTTTTAGAAGGAAGGGGCGGAGAGAAACTGGAAAGTATTGGTGTAGCTAGTGGTGCTGGGGGGATAGATAGATGTAGGGGGAAAAGAGAGAGACAGGTATCGTGCTTCAAATAACCTTATCACAGGTCTATTAGCATGTGATAAAGAGTCTAGCAGCCTTTTAAGATAGAGGAAAGTCTTCCTTTAAAATGCCCTGATAACAAATAGCCTTTAATTCAAAATAATTTTTAGACCTAGGAATCATATTTTGCAGTGAAATTTTCTTAGCTCCTTCAATGTTTAACATCTACCCATGACAAAATGTCCCAATGCAGTAAATATTTGAATGTGATCAGAAAATTATCAAATCTAATAGACATAAGATGATATATACCATAGATAAAACGTTTGTGTGTAGAAAATATGGGAAGGCCTTAAATTTATGCTCTCACATTGGAAAACATGAGATAATTCATTTTATGGAAAAGGAGTACAAATGTAAAGAGAATTGGGAAATCTTTACATCTTGCTCAAGCCTGTCTAATCACAAGGGGCTGGAGAACTCTACCAATACTGGAGAACTCTACCAATGTAAAAATTATGCAAGTGTCTTACCTGGAGCTTAAAATACTCTAACCATAAGAGAATTTATAATGGAGGGAAACCCTACAAATGTCAAAATGTGGAAAAGCCTTTAACCAGTATTCACACCTTTCTGTATATCACAGTATTCATTCTTAAGAGAAATCCTACAAATGTCAACAATGTGAAAAATTCTTTATTTTTATTTTATTTAATTCATTATTATTTTCTCTTGGTTATAGTGCTATGGACTCAGCATCTCAAGTAGCTAAGACTACAGGCACCTGCCACAACACCTGGTTATTTTTTGTTGCAGTTTGGCCGGGGTTGGGTTTGAACCTGCCATCCTTGGTATACCGGGACAGCACTCTATTCTCTGAGTCACAGGCACTGCCCAATGTAAAAATTTTTTTAACCAGTACTCAAGCCTTTCTGTACATCAAAGAATTCATTTTGGGCCAGGGGCAGCAGCTCACGCCTGTAATACTAGCACTCTGGGAGGCTGAGGCTAGTGGATTGCTTGAGCTCACGAGTTCAAGACCAGCCTGAGAAAAAGTGAGACACTGTCTCTACTAAAAATAGAAAAACTGAGGCAAGAGGTTTGCTTGAGCCCAAAAGTTGGAGGTAACTGTGACCTTTGATGCCATGGCACTCTAACCAAGGCTTGAGAGTCTGTCCCACCACCCCCCAAAAATTTATTTTTCAGAGAAATCCTACAAATATTAATAATATGGCAAAGCCTTTAACTAGTACTCATAACTACTAGACATCAAAGTATTCATTCTAGAGAGAAATTCTACATATGTCAACCAAGTGGCAAAGCCTTTAATGAGTAGTCAAACGTTTCTGCACATCAAAGAATTCATTCTGGAGAGAAACCCTACAAATGTTAAGAATGTGGCAAAGCCTATAACTGGTATTCACACCTTTCTAGACATAAAAGAAGTTCTTATGAATAAAAACTCTAGTCATGTGAAGAACATAGCAAAGCCTTTAATGAGCATATGAACCTTTCTAGATATAAAATAATTTATTCTGGAGAGAAACTTATTAATACAAACAGTGTGGCAAACCCTTTAACATGTTCAAACCTCACTGTACATAAATTAATTCATACTGGACAGAAACACTCCAAATATGGAGAATGCGGCAGTAGTGCCACCAGAGTACCTGGTGTTCATAACTTGCTAAGCACAAAAGAATTCACTGTGGTGAGAAATCCTACAAATGTGTGCAGTGCAGGAATGCCTTTAACCAGAGCTCAAACCTTACCATACATTAGAAAATCCATATTGGAGAGAAATCTTACAAATGTGAATATTGTGGCAAATGTTTTAACTAGTCTTCAGCCCTTAGTAAACATAAGAGAAATCGTAGCAGAGAAAAATGGTGACAACATGAAGTAGTGGAAAATCCTCATGTCAGTAGTCACCTGTAATCCATACATGGATTTACAACAGATTTTATTGGATTAAATGCGTAATTACCTACAATGTAAAATACTGAGATCATTAATGTATATCTCATGCTCTGTAACATATAAATTGTTTGATGAAGCGCAAAAGAAAGCCAAGTGTTATGCCCAGGAATCCCCCCAAAGACCACTCACCAGACAAGTCGAATTAAAGAGAAGTCCTTCTTTTTTCTTTTTTTAAAGAGGAGTCCTTTTATTGAAGAGCCGGCTGGCAACTGCCCCAGTGTCCCAGCATGGGGTTTCTGGGTGCAACCCCGAGTTGTCTAAGGCTCTGACTTTTATAAGACAAAATATTTCCAGGGGTCAGAAAAACATAGTCATAGAAATGAAAAACAGCAGCGAGGGTAAATCATGAGAGCAATTAATAATTTTCCATTGCACAGCAGGTACAGTCAGATAGGGAGGAGGACTCGCAGGTGAGGGTAATAAACAACATGATCATAAAAAACTATAATCATAAGGGCTACGTGGTCAGTAACTTACATTACTAACAATTTTACCTACAGGCATTTACAGTTATACTGGGAGGGAAAACAAGAGGAACTAGTTTTTAGAAGTGATGAAATGTAACCAAAAGGGAGTAAACAGTAAAATGGAGTCAAACTTGCTCTTTTAACATTTTCATATAATATACAAACAGCATGAAGACCACCTTACATATTCTCACTGGTTTTTCTTCAGGAGTTACACCTGCAACTCTTCAGTGAGAAGAGGGTTGTCATAAAAGTAATTAGTGACTTTCTATACAATATTAATAATTTTAACAGTTCTAACTAAATACACTTAAAATACTATGCAATGGGTGGGGCAGCAAGTGGAATCAGTTTTTTCTAAAGCAATAAAATGTAGCAAAACAGCCCTCTTTGCCTTCCCACTGATTCTCTGGAAAAGGAATTATATTAAAATGGAGTTAGGCTTGCTTCTTTTTTATCCCAACACAAGTACTACTATTTTTCCTACATAAAAATGAAGTATACCTTTTTTTTGAGACAGAGTCTCAGTTGGTCACCCTTGGTAGAGTGTCGTGGCATTTTAGATCACAGCAACCTCAAATTCTTGGGTTCAATCAATTCTCTTGCCTCAGCAAAAGACCCTCCTGAGTAGCTGGGACTACAAACACGTGTCACAATGCTTGAAGTACACTTATAAATATTGCATGACCCCCAGGCAAAATGCCAATAAAAATATACCACAAATGTAGTCAGGCACAGAGTCTCTGACCTGTAATTCTAGCACTCTGAGAGGGGAAAGCAGGAGAATTGCTTGAGCTCAGGAATTTCAGAGCAGCCAGAGGAACAAAAATTCGAAAAATAGAAAAACCACTCAAGGCTGGTGGTATACCCCAGTAGTCTCAGATACTCAGGAGGCTGAGGAAAGAGTATTGCTTTAGCTCAACTATTTGAGGTTGCTGTCAGGTATGATGATGCCATGGCACTCTAGCCGGAGTGACATCATCACAAAAGGATATATACAACACATGTTACACAAATGACAATACCTGTGTTAGATTTAATATCCTACAATAACATGAGATCAAAATAAATGTAAGAAAGCTTAAAATTAGACAAATAATTTTAACCAGGTAGAGAATATTGTTTTTCTTTTTGTTAGTGACCAATATTAAAAATATAGAGGGAATACATATTATCAATAAGCATTTAATATATCTTTTTTTTTTTTTTGTAGAGAAAGAGTCTCACTTTATGGCCCTCGGTAGAGTGCCATGGCCTCACACAGCTCACAGCAACCTCTAACTCCTGGGCTTAAGCGATTCTCTTGCCTCAGCCTCCCGAGTAGCTGGGACTACAGGGCATTTAATATATCTTGTCTAAGATTTTATATAAAGAAATTATAAAGTATGGGCAGCGCCTGTGGCTCAGTGAGTAGGGTGCTGGTCCCATATACTGAGGGTGACAGGTTTGATCCCGGCCCAGGCCAAACTGCAACAACAACAAAAAAAAAATAGCGGGTATTGTGACAAGCACCTATAATCCCAACTACTCAGGAGACTGAGGCAAGAGAATTGCCTAAGCCCAAGAGCTGGAGGTTGCTGTGAGCTGTGACGCAATGGCACTCTACTGAGGGCGACAAAGTGAAACTCTGTCTCAAAAGAGAGATAAAGAAATTGTAAAGTAGATGACAATACAAACATGATTTCACCAAGGTTTCTTTTTCTTTCTTTTTTTTCTGGAGACAGAGCCTCAAGCTGTCACCCTGGGTAGGGTGCTATGGCATCACAGCTCACAGCAACCTCCAACTCCTGGGCTCAAGCAAATCTCTTGCCCTGGCCTCCCAAGTATCTGGGACTACAGTTGCCCGCCACAACACCCAGCTATTTTTTTGTTGTAGCCATCATTGTTTTTTGGTTGGCCTGGGCTGGATTTGAACCACCAGCTCAGTTGTATGTGGCTGGTGCCTTTACCGCTTGAGCCATAGGCACTGAGCCAACCGAGATTTCTTCAGACAGAGAAAATGTAAACATTTCTCCTTAGAAAGGTCTGACGAAGGCTCAGCGCCTGTAGTACAGTGGTTACCGTACCAGCCACATACACTGTAGCTGGCAGGTTGAAACGTGGCCTGGGCCAGCTAAACAACAATGAGAACTGCAACAACAACAACAACAACAAAATAGCTAGTTGTTGTGGTGGGAAACTGCATTCCCAGCTACTTAGGAAACTGAGGCAAGGGAATCACTTAAGCCTAAGAGTTTCAGGTTGCTGTGACACCACAGTACTCTACCAAGGACTGCGGCTTGATACTCTGTCTCAGAAAAAGAAAGAAAGAAAGGGTGGTCAAAAGTCATTGGATAAGTGTCCTCCATGCAGTCAGAGAAGAAGAGTGACGATCTCCACCATTTTCTCAGTAAGAGAACGAGGATAACAACATGTATTCACTTTGCTGCTGCTTGTAATATACAGAAGAAAATGAATAATGAAACCCTCATATATTTTTAATTATAAACAAAGGCATGATTGTCATAAAACATCCAAAAGACACAAACTGTGTTTTATCGATATAAAATTTGTCAGTCAACCTAGCCCTCAGGAAAACTCTGTTCAACTTTCTGATAATTTTGTTCAAATTCTTTTACTATGACCTTTACTAGTGCTCTCTTTTTTTGTTTTTTGAGTGTGTGTCCAAAATTGTGAAGCTGGTCATCTGGAACAATATGAGAAATATCAGGTCTTTGTCCTTCTACCCAGAGCTGCATCCTCTGCCAAAGAGGGTCAGGTCCTAGCTTGTTGCATCTGATTCACTGACAGGCTGTGACCCCCTGTCCAGGGATGGGTATGTCCTTCCTAGGAGCTGTATGTTTCTCCACCCAGGCTGAATCCATAGGATCAGGCAATGTAGAACAGCTCTCATCAGAGAAGACAAAGGCCACATGGGTACCCACGACATAGGTCTGCTCTGCTGTGCTCACAGGCACCTGCACCAGGTGAGCTCAGAAAGCTGCTCCCAGGTTAGAAGAAAGGCATGTTGTGGTTTCCATGCCTGTAATCCTAGCACTCTCGGAGGCTGAGGTGGGTGGATTGCCTGAGCTCATGTGTTCGAGACCAGCTTGAGCAAGAGGGAGACCCTGGACTACAAAATAGCCAGGTGTTGTGGTGGCACCTATAGTCCCAGCTAGTTAAGAGGCTGAGGGAAGAGGATTGCTTAAACCCAAGAGTCTGAGGTTGCTGTGAGCTGTTATGCATTGGCATTCTACTGAGAGTGACACAGTGAAACTCTGTGTCAAAAACAAACAAACAAAAAAATAGATTAGGACTTCCCCCCAGGCTATGTCTTAATAAATGACCTCAGACACAGCATTGACAGAGGTCACCAGTCTTTTAAAACAGCACAGCAGGTGATCTTTAGGGAACTGCAATCTGGACCACTTGCTGTGCCCAGTGTGGGCCCTTAGTGCATTGCTACCACAGGGAACAGGCATGGTCAATGTCACTGCTCTGTACAATGTCAGAGACCTTTGGTTTGTTTTCAAAGTCAAGCTGTGCTCATCTTGTAGACGCTACTCTGTGCAGGAATTATGTGAGTGAGAGACTCACCAGAACCATTTCCAAGGTTGCTCAGTTGCTTATACTGGAACCTTCTCATGCACCTTCAGGTGAATCTCACGTGTCCCTCCTCCTCCTCCCTGACCTGGTCATTCACTGCAAGACCTATCATCCCCCCACCCTCACAATATTCTCTGAGTGCAGGATGCTAACATCCTCTCAGCACTGAGAAACCCACTTTCTACCAAACCCCTTTGAAAGTTATTTTTTTTGGTCTGTTTAGGGGGCAGAGAAGAATTCTACCTGCTGCTTTATCTTGGAAGCTGCCCATGGAAATTATTTTCTTTTTTCTGGAATTCATCCATCTGAGCTCAAATCAGATTTTGTGGATAAAATGAATGAGTAAGCACCTTGAAGGGAACACCTTAGAAGCCCTAGTCTGTCCTGGATAATCAGGAGCTGTGGTTGTCACCTAAAAGCTGATTCTCTTTTTTCCAGAGTCCAGAATCTAAGAGGTCCTGGCTGTCAGAGATCTCTCAGTTCTCCTGCCAGGGAATACTGTGTTAATCCCTGTCACCTCTAACCTGGAAGTGAGAGAGGATACTGAGAAGGGTGAGGTCTAGAAGTACAGATCTTCTCAAGGAGACCACAAGGATATACCTGCAGGGTCCTCTCCATGGTGACTCAGATCTTGGGATTTTTTTTTTTTTTTTGAGACAAGAGTCTCAAGCTGTCACCCTGGGTAGAGTGCCATGGCATCACAGCTCACAGCAACCTCCAAATCTTGGGCTTAAGAAATTCTTTTGCCTCAGCCTCCCAAGTAGTTGGAACCACAGGCGTCCACCACACACTTGGCTATTTTTTGGTTGCAGTTGTCATTTTTGTTCAGCAGACCCGGGCTATGTTCAAACTCACCACCCTAGGTGTAATCCTCTAGACCTAAGATCCCTAGATAATAGAGCCCATGTGGAGACTTCTGGAGAGTTCTTCAGTTCTTTCGCCCTTCCAGAAGCTCTGGTGCTTTTCTGTATTCCTTTCTAACTTCTAATAAAATCCTATCTTACCACTGATCTGTGGTCTGTGGGTTCATTCCTCAAATCCTGAGACCAAGGACCTACTGAAAAGTGAAATTCCAGTATTCCTACTGAAAAGTGAAATCCTCCTGCATTGCCAACTCCCTCACTGGAGCCCTGACCCTTCTCTGAACTGCCATAGCATTTGCTTTTCTGACTCCCAGCGTGTTAATCTATTAGGTTACTAAGTTCCTTATGTGCATGTTTTTAGCTAGACATCATAATGTATATTGAAAAAAAATACAAATAAAATAAAATAAAAATCTTTAAAAGAAAACGCCTTCAAAGCAAACTCTAACTTCTACTGAAATAATAAGTGCGCAAGCCTAGTACAGAGTAAACACTCCGTAGTTTTTCATTCCTTTAGTCGAAATTTGTTAAAGAGCTACTCTGTGGCAAGTATGGTGTTCCTGGAATGTCCAGATGAATAAAGTCATTGTCCTTGTCCTTAATTTAAAAAAAGGGGGGGGGGGGCTGTGGTGAAGAAACTGTTAGCCTTCTTGCCTCTTTCAGTCTCTTGTTGGACGGCATTCTTGTCACTCAAGGTTAGGGAGGTGGGGCCTGAGGACCTGTCCAGTCAGGGATGCTCCAGAATGAACTGTCCAATCAGATGCACAGCTAGAAGGAAGAAGGCGGCTCCGGGAATCCAGAGCAGCCTTTCACTGATCTGGGCTACCCTCTTCAGTTTTTTCGTGTCCTGGACAATCCAGGTGTCTCTACGGCCGCCTCTGTCACCCTGTGAACTGCAGGTACCGGGAGATTTGTAGGGACGACACCGGGACATCCAGGAAGCTGGGAAATGGTGAGTACCGGAGACTGGGTGTCCTGAGAGGGGGAGGAGCGTGGTTGGGGCCAGAAGTGAGTGTGGCGGAACCTGGCAATTTCACTTCAGTTTTACAGTCTTCAGACTGAAATTTGCCACTGGCACCTTTGGCTCTCAGACCCTGTGAGCAAAAGGTGGAGTGGGGCAGGCAGCGGGGACTACTGCTGCGGCCCCTTCCCGAGTTGGTTAATTGGACCAAGGCCCAGAGCTCTCTTGGAGCAACAGTGTGCCTGGAGCGCCGGGTGTTCCTGCCACGTGGTGACAGTGGAAGAGTCCTCAGGAAGAATCCTAACTGGGTGTGTGGGGCTTGTTTCTGGGAGAGGCTGTAGTCCGTGGGGCCCCCAATCCCCCCATTCTGTTAAAAATAAACTTCGGGCCGGGAAGGGTGGGTCAGGCTGTTGCCAAATCAAAAGTGGCTCGGTTGCCTGTAATCCTAGTTAAACACAGAGACAGGAAGTTGATTCGTGAAAAGGCTTCATTATCGGAAAGGCCGGCAATTCTGGGGAGCAGCGGGAGTAATTTTTTAAAATATTTTGTCTGTGTAACACATTTTAAGAATTTGTATAGGGGATAATTTCCAAAGTATATTAAAAATATACTTATGTGATTAACAGCATTTGGGTAGTTAAAAATATGTAACAGTCAAAAACTTATCGAAGAAAATCATCAAAAAAATCATTAAACATGCTATGAACTTGTTCTATAGTGCCTCATTACTTCCTTGGGTTTCTTTTCTCTTTTTTTAATCTTTATTCCCTATTTCTGATTTGGCCTGTTTGACTGACTTACTGCTCCTATGTTTTCAAGTGCATTCTCAATTCACAAATAGCTAAGAAGGTGTGGGGGTGTCTGTGTCTACCATAGTCTCTACTATTATTTATTTTATTTTCATGTCTATGAAATTGATTTCAAATGGAAATAATTTCTTGAGACCCAGTGCAAGGAGGAGGAGATAACCTGAGTGGAAGTAGTGGAAAATTAGAAACAAAGACATCCAAGAAATATATAAAACACACATGAGGGTAGAGATAGGATGGGGTCGGAAGGTCTGTCTGCAGCCAGCACGGAACTGTGGAAGCAGCTTTTATAAAGTATCTTTAATAAGGTAAATATTAACATCTGGGGTAAGGATTAACTTTAAAGAGGAAAAGCTGTAATAAGGAAAGTATGTCGGGGCTATGTGACTTCTGGCAGTTGAAAAGAATGTTAATCTAGGAGAAGTGGCTGGGGGGTGGGGTGGGGGAGTCGTTCCCTAGAGGCTTCCGCTGGCTGTGATGGGCCCTGGCCACCTCACAGCCCCTTCCCCACAATAATTGTTATGATTAGTTAAGCTCACATGGGTGCTGTGCTTTTAATTTTGTTTTTTGAAATTTGTGAAACAGCGGGTACATATGAATGGTATGCAATGTATTTTGTAACATAGTAAAAAGCTTGCAACTTAGAGCATAAAGGTTTGGATTTAGGTATCGTTGGGTCATTATGAGAATCCTTTAGCTAGGAAGTGTTGGATATTCTGAAAAATGTTATTTGTTGTATTTTTTGGACTATGTCTTTTATACATTTTAAGTTATTTTTCTTTTTTGAGACAGAGCCTCAAGATGTTGCTGTGGGTAGAGTGCTGTTGCATCAAAGCTCACAGCAACCTCCAGCTCTTGGGTTTAAGAAATTCTCTTACCTCAGTCTCTAAAGTAGCTGGGACTACAGGTGCCTGCCACAATGCCTGGCTTTTTTCTTTTTCTGTTTTTTTGGTTGTAGTTGTCGTTGTTTGGCAGGCCTGGGATTTGAATCTGCCCTCTCTGGTGTATGTGGCTGGCGCCTTAGCCGCTTGAGCTACAGGCGTCGAGCCTTTCTTTTTTTTTTAAATTAATTAATTTTTGTTGTTGTTGTTGTTGTTTTTGGCCTGGGTGGGTTTGAACCCACCACCTTCGGTATATGGGGCCGGCGCCCCACTCCTTTGAGCCACAGGTGCCGCCCCCAGCCTTTTTTTTTGTTTTTGAGACAGAGTCACACTATATCACCCGTGGTAGAGTGCTGTAGTTTCACAGCTCACAACAACCTCAAACTCTTGGGCTTAAGTGATTCTTTTACCTCAGCCTCCCAAAGAGCCGGGACTACAGGTGACCATCTCAACACCCCACTTACTTTTGTTGCAGTTGACATTGTTGTGTAGCTGGCTGGCACTGGGTTCGAAGCCACCACCCTTGTTTATGTGGCTGGCGCTGTAACCTCTGTGTTAAGGGCACCGAGCCCATTTCAACTTATTTTCAATGAATTGCTAACTGTTAGATAAATCGAAGCAGTATTTATTTTTACATCTATGATTGTGTTTTAATAATCAATAATGGCTACTTGATTTTTTTAGTGTAACTTCTTGTACTTATTTTAATTCAATGTTCAGCATTTATGGCTTGAGAAATTGTATTAAGGACCTTAATGATGTCATAGGCAAATGGATTAGTCTTCAGGTTGAGTTTAATAGCTAGTGTTGGTAAAGTGGTGTATTTAGCAGTATTACAAAGATGTAGTTGGCTATGATAGTTTTCAGGGAGGTTAGTATCTTAAGTTTAGACTGGTTGGACTTAAAAGTTTTGTACCCAGGGTAGAAAAGGAGTTAATCTTAGTGAACAAGGTTTTCCTATGTTGTAGCAGAGATATATGAAAAAGCCTGGGTGCCATGTAATAAGAACTATCTTCAGGTTAAGATGGCGTGTGTCTTGGCACAAGGTACAAAGGCAGTTAAGTTACAGTTAAATAAGGAATTATTAAGATATGGGAAAGGGCACCTTTTAAAGTTAATATATTTATGATCAGTAGTTACAGTTTTCACTAGTATAGCATTTATTTCACCAAAATGGGTCAAGGTTCTGGGGTAAGCACACAGCTGTGTATGACAAGTCTTAAGATGACTGGGGATTGTATGTCTTCAGCCTTTTCTTTTAAAGAGACAGTCTCATTTGTCACTGTCAGTAGGGTGCGGTGACATCACAGCTCACAGCAAACTCCAGCTCATGGGCTTAGAGGATTCTTTTGCCTCAGGCTCCCTAGTAGCTGGACTACAGGTGCCCGCCACAATGCCCAGCTATTTTTTTGTTGGTGTTTGAACACTCCACCCTTGATATATGGGGCTGGCGCTCTACTGAGGACGCAGGTGCCTCCCAATATTTCTTTAGTCTTAATGTGGTGTTTCCTCCAAGAGAGGCAGTCTAGTTTTTGTGGGCCTCAGCTGCTTCTCAAGTGAGTCCTGGACGTTTCACTGCTATGATGTCATCTACAGAACTTTTCCTGGACTAGCCTACTTTTGTTTCAGCTGTTTTTCTCAGGCTGGTCTTTCCAGGCTTTGAGTTGGACTTGGTTACCAAGATAAAAGAGATGTAGGTGTTATCTGGGGTCTGGGAAGAGAGAATTTGGGCACTTGCTGCATTTGTTGTACATACTTTTGTACTTTAAGATTATATTCGGCTTGCCGTGACATTTAAATTGAGACTGCCTGGAAGGGTTTATAATAAACAACTTGGTAAGGATTTAATTTGACCCTGCTTTTAGGGACTACCTTAATTCACAGTAGTTGGAGGGATAATACCTGGTTTTAATGTAAATGGATCTCCTGGAATTGTTTGGCAACGTTTTCTATTAGTATATGATTTATTTTCTTTTTACTTTTGCTAATGATTTAGGTCTATAGGCTTTGGATGTGGGTATTTGAGTGAAATCTATCACCTAGTTTTCTTTTTTTTTTTTTTGTAGAGACAGAGTCTCACTTTATGGCCCTCGGTAGAGTGCCATGGCATCACAAGGCTCACAGCAACCTCCAACTCCTGGGCCTAAGTGATTCTCTTGCCTCAGCCTGCCGAGTAGCTGGGACTACAGGCGCCCGCCACAACGCCCGGCTATTTGATTGCAGTTTGGCCAGGGCCGGGTTTGAACCCACCACCCTCAGTATATGGGGTCAGTGCCTTACCGACTTAGCCACAGGCGCTGTCCTATCACCTATCACCTAGTTTTCAAACAGCATTATCTTATGGTAGGGTCAGTGTGTTTTTTTATATATGTTCTCTGTTTAGGGTTTGTTTCTTATACAAAGCAAACACTGAGTATTTGTTTTTGATTGTCTGGGTGAGTTGCCTGTTTACAACTTACTGGGGAAGGAACTCAGTTAAGGCTGTTACCTTTTTTATTTCTTTTCTTATAGGTGGGATTGAAATCAGATAGGTTTAGAGGTGGCATTAAGTGGGCCGTTATTGTCAGTCTTTCAGCTTGCTTTGGTGCAGTGTCACCCTCTGGTTTTCTGTTGGCACAGGATTAAGTCTTTTCTGGTGTCCTGTGCAATGCGTGACTGTCACTGTGCGGGAAACAAGGCAGTTTCTAATAGTTGTAAAACTGAACTGTTTTTTTTTTTTTTTGTAGAGACAGAGTCTCACTTTATGGCCCTCAGAAGAGTGCTGTGGCATCACACAGCTCACAGCAACCTCCAGCTCCTGGGCTTAAGCGATTCTCTTGCCTCAGCCTCCCGTGTAGCTGGGACTACAGGCGCCCGCCACAACACCCGGCTATTTTTTTTGTTGTTGCAGTTTGGCCGGGGCTGGGTTTGAACCCGCCACCCTCGGCATATGGGGCCGGCGCCCTACTCACTGAGCCACAGGCGCCGCCCAAAACTGAACTGTTTTTAACAAGTATTTTTCCCTGCCCTAGTAATCTCCCTTTTTTTCTATATGGCATATTGAGTATGAAGAATTAGATAAGAAAATTTGAAGTCCATGTAATGTTTAGTGTTTTTCTTTTTGACGTTCTAATGTTCTGGTTAGGGCCCTTAGTTCAGCTTTTGGGCTGATGTCCCTGGTGCAGGGGCTTTCATTTCTAGCAACCTTTCTGCAATCACTACTGTATCACTTGCCCTTCGTGTTCCTTTTTCAATATAACTGCTTCCGTATATACATGGAGTCCAGTCTACCTCTTTGGAAGGGTTGTCTGACAGAATCTCCTTGGCTAGAAAAGACTTGTTCAGTTACCACTAGACATTCATGTTCTTTTGGTTCTTGATTAAGGTTAGTAGGTAGAGGGGCTGGGTTCAGTCCACCTATCACTTGCAGTTGTATTTCAGGGTTAGTAAGTAACATAGTGTAGGGAGCACAGCAAAACTTGCCCTTTTCCCTTAGTTGTTTCACCGGCGCCTGTGTCTCAGTGAGTGGGGCGTTGGCCCCATATGCCGAGGGTGGTGGCTTCGGGGGGACCCAGCCCCGGCCAAACTGCAACAGAAAAATAGCCGGGCGTTGTGGCGCGCGCTTGTAGTCCCAGCTCCTCGGGAGGCTGAGGCAAGAGAATCGCGTAAGCCCAAGAGTTAGAGGTTGCTGTGAACCGTGTGACGCCACGGCACTCTACCCGAGGGCGGTACAGTGAGACTCTGTCTCTACAAAAAAAACAAACAAACAAAAAAAAAACTGAAAGATCAGTTCACAATTATGGCAGATTATTAAGAGTAAGGTTTCGGGCGGCGCCTGTGGCTCAAGGAGTAGGGCGCCGGTCCCATATGCCAGAGGTGGCGGGTTCAAACCTAGCCCTGGCCAAAAACCAAAAAAAAAAAAAAAAAAAGAGTAAGGTTTCTTTCCACATACTATGCAGAAGAGGGGAACTGCAAGAATTATTACCCAGTGGCTCAATGATAGTCAGAGACTTTTATAGATGCCTTTTAGAAGGGATGGTGGAGAATATGCAAAGTATAGGTGCACCGAGTGGTTGCTAGGGAGTGGATGTGTAGATGGAGGGAAACAAATTCACATGTAAATTAACGTGAGAGACAGGTTTTATAGTTTAAATGATTTGGGGCCAGGTCTCTAGCATTGAGAAAAGGAAGTCTGCAGCCCCTTTTGTTTCCCAATCAGGTTAATCAGTTTTTAGAGATAGAGGAAAATTTCTAATGTTTTTCTGAACATGTTGCAGTTTGGCTGGGGCCGGGTTTGAACCCGCCACCCTTGGTATATGGGGCTGGCACCTTACCAACTGAGCCACAGCTGCCACCCTGTTCTCTGAACATGAATGGCCTTTAATTCAAAGCCCAGAAGCTGGAGTTTGCTGAGAGCTATGTGACACTCTGGCACTCTACTGGGGGCGACAATAAAGTGAGACTCTGTCTCTACAAAAAAAAGTTTAATTGTTTAGACAAATATGCTGCTGGTCTGGGAATAGTGCCAAGTTCTTCCATCAGTACTCCAAGACTAAATCCCTGTCTTCTGTCTTTAATGCACATATAGAAATAGCTTACACAGGCCAAAAGCAGAGGCCTTAGATTAAGTTTCTACAGTTAAGTTTTAACTCTTTAGTCTGATACAGAGGAGAATTTTCCTTCTCTTTTTTCTTTTTTTGAGACAGCGCCTGAAGCTATCACTCTGGGTAGAGTGCCCTGTGTCACAGCTCATAGCAACCTAAACTCCTGGCTTAAGTGATTCTCTTGCCTCAGCCTCCTGAATCGCTGGGACTACAGGTTGCACCGGCTACAATGCCCAGCAATTTTTTGGTTGTAATTGTCATTGTTTGGCAGGCCCAGGCTGGATTCTAACCCGCTAGCTCTGGTATATGTGGCTGGTGCCTTAGCCACTTCAACTACAGGCGCCACTCATTTTCCTGTGCTTTCAAGGACTCATATTGATAGAGGAAGATGAGGCCCAGTGGAGAGAAAGAGCACCCAAACACCATGTTTATAAGAGGAAGGGTTTTATTCACTGGCTGGGAGCTTATGGCATAGAAGAATTCCAAATGGCCGAGCTCCCTGACTGGCTTGGTCTTTTCCTTTTTATTGACAATCAAAAAGTTCCAGCCCACAGTTACCTTCCTCATTGTCCAGTTTGAATGAAGTGGTAGATGCTATTCCAGCCCCCACAGAACTACAGGAATTCACAGAAGTGGAAATTTCCAAGTTCCAGGAAGTTAAGTTTACAAATTCCCAAGAGCTGAGTCACCATAGATACACCCTGCAGATGTATCCTTATGGTCTCCTTGAGAAGACCTGTTTTAGACCACAGCTTTCTCGGGTAACCTGTCTCAATATAAGGGTTTAGGGATTAAGCCGTAGTTAGGAATCCACACTTGGTAGAAAATTATCTTATCTAGAAATCCCTAAAGCTGTTGTAGTGATTGGAAAATATAATTATTTTATTTTATTTTTTAATAGGCTACCTTGTCCAGAACCAAGAAACTCACTTTCTACATTGACGGTTGAGCTTTTTACTTTTATACCCAATAGCACCCTTCAGCAAAATGGTTCAGTGTTAATGTTGTGTTATTTAGGCATTCCTGATCATCCGGGCCAGTGATTAATAATTTACAAGTTTTTTTTTTTTTTTTTTTTTTGGTAGAGACAGAGTCTCACTTTATGGCCCTCGGTAGAGTGCCGTGGCCTCACACAGCTCACAGCAACCTCCAACTCCTGGGCTTAAGCGATTCTCTTGCCTCAGCCTCCCGAGTAGCTGGGACTACAGGCACCCGCCACAACGCCCGGCTAAATTTACAAGTTTTAACGTGCATTGTAAGTTAAGCTACAAAAAGATTGTGGGGGTGTTCATTTCTACTAAAATGCCTGTAATCCTAGCACTCTCTGAGGCCAATGTGGGTGGATTGCTTGGGTTTTGGAGTTGGAGACCAGCCCGAGCAAGAACAAGACCCACAGCTTGGTGCCCATAGCACAGTGGTTACGGTGTCAGCCACATACACCAAGGGTGGCGAGTTCAAACCCGGCCCAGGCCAGCTAAACAACTGCAAGAAAAAAGTAGCCAGACATTGTGGTGGGAGCCTGTAGTCCCAGCTACTTGGGAGGCTGAGGCAAGAGAATTGCTTAAGCCCAAGAGTTTGAGGTTGCTGTGAGCTGTGACGCCACAGTACTCTACCCAGGGTGAGAAACTGAGACTCTGTCTCAAAAAATAAAAGAAAGAACAAGATCCATCTCTAGTTTAAAATAGAAAAATGAGTGAGAGGTCATGTACGACAACTGTAATCCCAGCTACTGGGTGAGAGGTTATTCCAAGTTGTGAACAAAAGAAAATTGAGTCCAGATTCTGTGTGGGCAACATGGCCTTTATTCACTTGCATGCACGTAGGCTAGGTTCAAAAAAGAAGTCAGCACATTGGTTAAGGCAGGGTGGGAATATAAGTGTTTGGGAAGATGGGGATTGGTACATTTATTCCTTCCTGGGCAGGACTTGTGTGCCCTTGTTTTTGTGGTCCTGTTCTCGGTTTTTGCCCTATCATTCAGATCATTTTAGTCTATTATAAGGAGGTGCAGGGCAGTGCCTGTGGCCCATATGCCTGTGGTATATAGGGTGCCAGCCCCATATACCAAGGGTGGTGGGTTCAAACCTGGCCTCAACCAAACTGCAACAAAAAAATTGCTGGGTGTTGTGGCAGGTGCCTGAAATCCCAGCTACGCTGGAGGCTGAGGCAATATAATCGCCTAAGCTCAGGAGCTGGAGATTGCTGTGAGCCGTGAAGCTATGGGACTCTACTAAGGGTGACAGAGTGAAACTCTGTCTCTAAAAAAAAAGGTCTTAAATGACTCAGCTTCTGGGCTTGACCTCTGCTTTTGCATAAAGATTTGGTCCTAAGATTTTTAGTTTCTTTTATAGGCCAATAGCTCAACCAATACTTGAACAAACTCTACACTGCCCTCTCTCATGGGTCCTTGATAGCGCCTGTCTTCTGATTATTTTCATTCCATAAACCCTCTTTCATGCTGTCTCTGTGGTGACTGTCAGTGTCTCCTGAAATTATGTCCATGAGTTCAAGGAAGCATCCCTAGACCTGTTGTAAGAACAGATGGAAATTAGAAATACCAGACGAATACCCCAATTTGAACATAAAGATTTTGCCTTCTTCCTCTTCCTTAAAGGTTTTAATTTAGAAAATTTTGTATGTAAGTGTTTTTTTCTGCCTCTTTGAAATGTAAGTACATAATTTTACCAGATAAATAATCTTCTTACCTCCTTTTCAAATTCAGGTCTGTCTTTCTCCAGGGCTCAGGACTCATTGCTTTGAAATATAAATAGTCCAGGAGATAGCAACCTTTGTCAGAGTTCCTGTTGTGGTGCAGGACCTCCCGTTAGTATTCCTCTGGCTCCTTGTTTGCAAACTATCTTCCATAATGTAGACAAGTGAAGATTTTTCTGTCCTTTGAATATAGTCCAGTACAAACATAAAAGGCCTTTCCAAGTATAAGGTGAATTCAGGGTGAAATATATATTACCAATGGTGCTGTCAAGTCTTGTAAGTGAGGACTAATTATGGTGACTTCGTTGATCTTCACAATCTCCGAGATGAACATCACACTTTGTTTTAATTGTGTAATGTGGCAGTTCTTTTTCTGTCTACCATTTTGAAGGGTATTTTGGAATTGGAAATAATTCTCTTTGTAATTATAAAGTATTTTTACATACCATCCAGACTTACCACATATGATATAAACACAGAAGAGTCCCATGGAGTGTTACTCTAGGGGGCGCTTTTCTTTCTTTCTTTCTTTTTTTTATTGTTGGGGATTCATTGAGGGAACAATAAGCCAGGTTACACTGATTGCAATTGTTAGGCAAAATCCCTCTTTCAATCATGTCTTGCTCCAATAAAGTGTGACACACACCAAGGCCCCACCCCCCTCCCTCCATCAATCTTTCTGCTTTTCCTCATATTAAAATTAATTGTCATTAATTGTCCTCATATTAAAATTGAGTACATAGGATTCATGCTTCTCCATTCTTGTGATGCTTTACTAAGAATAATGTTTTCCACTTCCATCCAGGTTAATACGAAGGATGTAAAGTCTCCATTTTTTTAAATAGCTGAATAGTATTCCATGGTATACATATACCACAGCTTGTTAATCCATTCCTGGGTTGGTGGGCATTTAGGCTGTTTCCACATTTTGGCGATTGTAAATTGAGCTGCAATAAACGGTCTAGTACAAGTGTCCTTATGATAAAAGGATTTCTTTCCTTCTGGGTAGATGCCCAGTAATGGCATTGCAGGATCAAATGGGAGGTCTAGCTTGAGTGCTTTGAGGTTTCTCCATACTTCCTTCCAGAAAGGTTGTACTAGTTTGCAGTCCCACCAGCAGTGTAAAAGTGTTCCCTTCTTTAACATCCATGCCAGCATCTGCAGTTTTGAGATTTTGTGATGTGAGCCATTCTCACGGGGGTTAGATGGTATCTAAGGGTGGTTTTGATTTGCATTTCTCTAATTAATAGAGATGATGAACAATTTTTCATATATTTGTTAGCCATTCGTCTGTCCTCTTTAGAGAAGGTTCTATTCATGTCTCTTGCCCATTGATATATGGGATTGTTGGCGTTTTTCATGTGGATTAATTTGAGTTCTCTATAGATCCTAGTTATCAAGCTTTTGTCTGATTGAAAATATGCAAATATCCTTCCCCATTGTGTAGGTTGTCTCTTTGCTTTGGTTATTGTCTCCTTGGCTGTACAGAAACTTTTCAGTTTAATGAAGTCCCATTTGTTTATTTTTGTTGTTACAATTGCCATGGCAGTCTTCTTCATGAAGTCTTTTCCTAGGCCAATATCTTCCAGTGTTTTTCCTATGCTTTCTTTGAGGATTTTTATTGTTTCATGCCTTAAATTTAAGTCCTTTATCCATCTTGAATCAATTTTTGTGAGTGGGGAAAGGTGTGGGTCCAGTTTCAGTCTTTTACATGTAGACATCAAGTTCTCCCAATATCATTGATTGAATAGGGAGTCTTTCCCCCAAGGTATGTTATTGTTTGGTTTATCGAAGATTAGGTGATTGTAAGACGTTAGTTTCATTTCTTGGTTTTCAATTTGATTCCAAGTGTCTATGTCTGTATTTTTGTGCCAGTACCATGCTGTCTTGACCACTATGGCTTTGTAGTACAGACTAAAATCTGGTATGCTGATGCCCCCAGCTTTATTTTTATTACTAAGAACTGCCTTAGCTATACGGGGTTTTTTCTGGTTCCATACAAAACGCAGAATCATTTTTTCCAATTCTTGAAAGTATGATGTTGGTATTTTGATAGGAATGGCATTGAATAGGTAGATTGCTTTGGGAAGTATAGACATTTTAACAATGTTGATTCTTCCCATCCATGAGCATGGTATGTTCTTCCATTTGTTAATATCCTCTGCTATTTCCTTTCTGAGAATTTCATAATTATCTTTATAGAGGTCCTTCACCTCCTTCGTTAGGTATATTCCTAGGTATTTCATTTTCTTTGAAACTATGGTGAAGGGAGTTGTGTTCTTAATTAGCTTCTCATCTTGACCGTTATTGGCGTATACAAAGGCTACTGACTGGTGGACATTGATTTTCTATCCTGAAACATTACTGTATTTTTTGATGACTTCTAGGAGTCTTGTGGTTGAGTCTTTGGAGTTCTCCAAGTATAAGATCATGTCGTCAGCAAAGAGGGAGAGTTTGACCTCCTCTGCTCCCATTTGGATTCCCTTTATATCCTTGTCTTGCCTAATTGTATTGGCTAGAACTTCCAGCACTATGTTGAATAGTAAAGGTGACAGAGGACAACCTTGTCTGGTTCCAGTTCTAAGATGAAAAGATTTTAGTTTTACTCCATTCAGTAAAATATCGGCTGTGGGTTTGTCCTAGATAGCTTCAATCAATTTTAGAAATGTGCCACCTATGCCTATGCTCTTCAGTGTTCTAATTAGAAAAGGATGCTGGATTTTATCAAATGCTTTTTCTGCATCTATTGAGAGGATCATATGATCTTTATTTTTGCCTCTGTTAATATGGTGGATAACGTTTATGGACTTCCGTATGTTAAACCAGCCTCATATCCATGGGATGAAACCTACTTGATCATGATGAATGACTTTTTTGATGATAAGCTGTAATCTATTGGCTAGGATTTTGTTGAGAATTTTTGCATCTATATTCATGAGTGAGATTGGTCTGAAATTCTCCTTTTTGGTTGGGTCTTTTCCTGGTTTAGGTATCAGGGTAATGTTTGCTTCATAGAATGTGTTGGGGAAGATTCTTCTTCCTCAATTTTTTGGAATAATTTCTGCAGTACAGGAATAAGCTCTTCCTTGAAGGTTTGATAGAATTCTGGTGTGAAGCTATCTGGACCAGGGCATTTTTTGGTTGGAAGATTTTTTATTGTTTCTTTAATCTCAGTGCTTGAAATTGGTCTGTTCAGGAGCTCTATTTCTTCCTGGCTAAGTATAAAGAGAGGGTATGATTCTAAATATTGATCCATTTCCTTCACATTGTCAAATTTCTGGGCATAGAGTTTCTGGTAGTATTCAGAGATGATCTCTTGTATCTCTGTGGGATCAGTTGTTATTTCCCCTTTATCATTTCTGATTGAGGTTACTAGAGATTTTACTTTTCTATTTCTCGTTACTCTGGCCAAAGTTTATCTATTTTATTAATTTTTTCAAAAAACCAACTCCTTGTTTCATTAATTTTCTGAATGATTCTTTTGTTTTCAATTTCATTGATCTCTGACTTGATTTTGGATATTTCTTTTCTTCTACTGAGTTTAGGCTTAGATTGCTCATCTTTTTCCAATTCCATAAGATGGCTTGTGAGATTGTTGATGTGCCTTCTTTCTGTTTTTCGAATGTAGGCACCTAAAAGTGATTAATTTTCCTCTCAAAACTGCTTTTGCAGTATCCCACAGGTTTTGGTAGCTTGTGTCTTCATTGTTGTTATGCTCAAGGAAGTTAATGATTTCCTGTTTTATTTTTCCTGCACCCATCTGTTATTCAACTGAAGATTGTTTAATTTCCATGCCTTTGTGTGGGGTCAAGTGTTTTTGTTAGAGTTGAGTTCCACCTTTAGTGCCTTATGGTTTGAGAAGATACTAGGTAAAATTTCAAATCTTTTGATTCTGTTTTATTTATTTTGTGTCCCAGGATATGATCAGTTTTGGAGAATGTTCCATAGTGTGATGAGAAGAATGTATATTCTTTATCTTTGGGATAGAGTGTTCTATATGCGTCTATCAAGCACAGTTGTTCTAGGGTCTCATTTTTTTTTTTTTTTTTTTTTTTGGCCGGGGCTGGGTTTGAACCTGCCACCTCCGGCATATGGGACTGGCGCCCTACCCCTTGAGCCACAGGCGCCGCCCTCTAGGGTCTCATTTAAATCTCTTATATCTTTGTTTAATTTCTGTTTAGAGGATCTGTCCAGATCTGTAAGAGGAGTGTTAAAGTTCCCTGTTATTATGGTATTATCAGATATCATATTGCTCAGACTGAGTAAGGTCTGTTTCAAGAATTAGGGAGCATTTAAATTTTGTGCATAAATATTTAGAATTGAAGCGTCTTCTTGTTGTATTTTTCCCTTGACCAATATAAAGTGACCATCTTTGTCTTTTTTGACTTTAGTTGCTTTAAATCCACATGTATCTGAAAATAAGACTGCAACTCCTCTTTTTCTTCTGAATTCCATTTGTCTGAAAATGTCTTCCAACCCTTGACTCGTGTTTTTCATTTGTCTTTTGAAGCCAGGTGTGTTTCTTGTAGACAGCAAATTGATGGCTTGTGTTTTTTAATCCAGTCAGCCAATCTATGTCTCTTCAGTGGGGAATTCAAGCCATGAACAATTATTGAGATAATTGATAAGTGTGGTAGTATTCCTATTCATCTTATTTTGTGAGAGTCCATTGTTTAGTTTTATCTTTTGCATCAGTGTGGAGGTTAGGTTCTGTCCTTAATTTCTGAATTCTCACTTTGCTGCTGATCCATTGTGATGGTCAGTGTGTAGAACTGGTTGAAGTGTTTCCTGTAGAGCTGGTCTTGTTGTGGCGAATTTCCTCAATGTTTGTATATCCATAATGATTTGATTTCTCCCTCAGTTTTAAAGCTTAGCTTAGCAGGGTACAGAATTCTGGGCTGGAAATTGTTCTGATAAGTAGATTAAAGGTAGATGACCATTGTCTTCTTGCTTGGAAAGTTTTATTAGAGAATTCTGTGGTCAGACTGATGGATTTGTCCTTGTAGGTCAACTGGCGCTTACTCCTGGCAGCTTGTAGAATCTTTTCTTTTGTCTTGACTTTGGACAGGTTCATCACAATGTGTCTTGGAGAAGCTCGGTTAGAGTTGAGGCGACCTGGGGTGCGATATCCCTCTGAAAGGAGTGTGTCAGAATCTTTGGTGATATTTGGGAAATTTTCTTTTATAATATTCTCTAGTATGGCTTCCATTCCTCTGGGGCATTCTTCTTCCCCTTCTGGGATTCCTATAACTCATATGTTGGAACGCTTCATAAAGTCCCATAATTCTGACACTGAATGTTCTGCTTTCTCTCTCTTCTTTTCTGCCTCTTTTACTATCTGTGTTATATCAAGAACTTTGTCTTCTACCTCTGAAATTCTTTCTTCTGCATGGTCTAACCTGTTGCTGATACTTTCCATTGCATTTTTAAGTTCCCTAATTGACTGTTTCAGTTCCTTCAGCTCTGCTATATCCTTTCTATATTCTTCATATCGTTCCTCTCTTATTTGATTTTGTTTTTGAATTTCCTTTTGATTATTTTCCACTTTATTAGCAGTTTCCTTCATTGTTTCCATCATTTCTTTCATTGTTTTCAGCATGTGTATTCTAAATTCCCTTTCTGTCATTCCTAACATTTCTGTATAGGTGGAATCGTCTGCAGTAGCTACCTCATGGTCCCTTGGCGGGGTTGTTCTGGACTGCTTCTTCATGTTGCCTGGAGTTTTCTGCTGATCTTCCTCATGAGTGATTTCTTTTATCTGTTTCCTTGCCCTAATTTTCCTTTCACTTCCTCTTGCTCTTTAAGTTCTCATGCCTGTGGACTAAGGGTTCAATGAGTCCTTTTGGTACAGGATCAGAAAAATGAGAAGGTTGAAGAACAAGAAAGGGATGAAAGAAACGAGGAACGAGCGAAAAGAAAAAAAATAGAGAAAGGAGAGGGGGTGGGTAAAAGGAATATTGACAAAAAGAAGAGAGGCACAGAAAGAGGGAGGCAGAGCGATATAGATGTACAGTAGGGTACTTTGACACAACCGTAAAAAAAACACACCTTCTGGGGGTACCCAATTGGGTGTTTCCCTTGAGGTCAGCAGCTCTTTGCTAACCTGATCAGACACAGTACCCCATCTCCACCAAGTAGAGAGGAAAGACAAAAATGCTATAAATCAAACCAAAACAAGGAAACAGAAAACTTTACGGGATAAAATTTGGTGAAAAACCAAGTAATAATGGTAGAAACACTGGCAAAAATGAAGTTCTAGTTATTGAAAAAGGCAGCAATGGGAAATTATAATTAAACTAGAAAAATTGAGAAAGAAAAAAATCTGTATGGAAAAGGTTGAAATGGAAAAACAAAACAACACGAACAACATCAAAATAAACAAAAAAACAACACAACCAAAAACAAAGCAATATGTGTATGTTGTTGAATATTGTCTGGGCAACATGTGATCTTCTGGCGTATGAGATGTTAATCACAGTACTGATACGACTGGAGGCTGCTGATTTCTCAAACCCCAGCAGGTAGACACCCTAAATCTCTCTTTAGCCCACTTAAAAGGCACTTTGAACTTGTAAACTTGCTGAGCAGAAGCTTTCCCAGGAAAGTGCTTGTCACTGGAATCAGTGCTGAAGTGGCTATCCACTTACCCAGTGTACCAAAACTGGTCTCACTCTGCCCCTGAGGGTTAGGGCTGTAAGGCAGCTCATACCCCGGACTTAGGCTACTCAGTTGATAGGTTACCAGCTCCCGCCAGATTCTTGTTCTGCGACCCTGAGGACGAAGCTTTCCAGGGCAGATCACTCACAATGGCTCCCTGTGGCCCACAGCCAAGCATTATTAGCTCCGTCTGGCTCAGCAGCTCAGACTGGGGTCCTAGACAATGGCCATAGTTATCCGCACTCCCGCTCAGGCTCTCCCCAAAGTAGTTCAACTGAGTGCCAAGTCCAAAGATACCAAAACAGTTCACAGGTAAGGCCTTTCCGGTTTGCAGTCTCCAGCTACTGTACTTAGAGTTGCCTGCGGGTTTAGACCAATTGAACAGACGCGAGCACTTGCAGGTTTTCCACTGTTTTAGTCCTCCTCTTGGGGTCTGGAAGTCTCTCACTGACTCCCTGTATCCTCACAGGGATGATGATAGGCAGATCCCATCAGCCAGAGATGCCTGGAGTCCTATCTCCGCAGACTCACGGTGCCCAGATGCAAGGAAGCTGTTACATGGCCTCCATCTTGCTCTCTCTGCTAGGGGGCGATTTTCATCGCAGCCTACCTGTCACAGCTCACAATTGTACAGCAAAGTGCATGGTGTCCCAAATAATGAAGCCACAATGGTCTGTCTGCCTATTTTCAATATCTATTCTTGAGCAGTTGTAGTACACAGTGTTACCAAAAATGCTCCTACAGTCACAATACATAGGGAAAATAGAAAATTACAGCTCTATGTTATATCTCTATTTATAAAATAGTTGTTAAGAAATGTCACAAAACAGGCTGGGAGTGGTGCCTCACGCCTGTAATCTTAGCACTTGGGGAAGCAGAGGTGGGTGGATTGCTTGAGCTCATGAGTTTGAGAACAGCCTGATCAAAAAATGAGATCCATCTCTACTAAAAATAGAAAAACTGAGGCAAGAGGATCGCTTGAGCCCCACTTGCAGGTTGCTGTGAGCTATGATGCCGCCACACTCTATCCAGGGCAACAGCTTGAGTCTCTGTCTCAAAAATGTCACAGAACATTTACAAAGTATTCTGTATGGCTTAGCCACCTCTTTGTAAAATTGATATTATTAGACTTGCAACTGATCCTGGGAGTATGAGGCTACAAACTTAAGCTGGATCACATATGTGCATCGAGTACACTTGAAGAATTTCCACTTCCCTATTTCTTCTTTTTCCTACTTCCCATGTATGTACCCAGGGCCCTAGCTGCATCCACATGTGACCAAGACTCAAATTTGCAGTTTGCAATTTTCAATTCAGGTTTTTATTCAGATACTACTTCCTTCTGTCAGCTCTAGAAATTTTAAAGGTTCAGCACAGAATGCTATGTTTCAAGATTGTGATGGCTGGTCTTCCCTGGAAAAAGAGGATTTATGTTATTACGAAAGTGTGGCAAAAATAAATAAATAAATAAATAAATAAATAAATAAATGGTGTTGGCCACTGAGGTGCCTTGCACCCATAAGGTCATACTGTGGGAGGCTGAAGGTGGTGGATTGCTTGAGGTCAGGAATTTGAGACCAAACTCAGCAAGATCCAGACCCTGTCTCTGGCCTCTGTAGTCCCAACTATTCAGGAGGCTGAGACAAGATCCTTTGAGAGCAGGAGCTGGAGGTTGCTATGGTGGCCAAGACGCTCTACGGAGAGTGACAAAGTGAGACTCTGTCTCAAAAAAATTAAATAAATAAAAGTGTTGAGCAGAAGGGAATCTATGGTGTCTTTACTTTCTCCAGCTGAGTGTTACTATAGTCTAGGAGAAGTAACACTAGCAATATGTGAAATTGTCAAAGAAGCCACTTCATGCACCCACTTAAAAGCAGCAAAATCTGAGGCAAACCCAACGTTTACAAATCATTTCTGAAACCAAACTCAACATACAGGGGTTGTTGGAAGAAAATGCAGGTTATTCAAGAGCAACATGGAGAGATGGCTGAAAAATGTTGGAAAGACCACCTCATGTTCCTCAGCTGACCAAAAGGTGGTGAAAGGGGAAAGAAGCTTGGGAAACTGTGCAGGAGCTTTCTATGTGTAGGTGCCCCTGGCTTGTTGCAAAGGTTACTTGCCATCTGGCAGTATGCTGGACCAGGACTGAAGTGGAGGTTTCCTTCAGGCGGAATTCTGCAATCTTGATTCTTTGGTTAATTGCTTAAACACCCATTCCTAAAATTCTTAAACAAGTACATACATAGCCATTGTAAAAAAAGTGACTATTTGTTTCAAGATAGAGTAATTGCTGCTATTGCAGGATCTCATACTTAGAGAGGCCCAGGATACGGAATACCTTGTGTGGGTAATAAAGCCTGGGAGGTGATAGTTACCTGAGTGGTTCTCAGCCCAGGCTTCCAGGTAGGATTCCATGGCCAGTTTGAAGAAATGCCATCATCTGTGATTCCACCTTCCCACAAATTCTATTAGTCTGGATTGTGTCATCCACATGGCTTTAATTATTATCCCCATGTGATGTTAAGTTTAGGCCAGTGTCAAGCATGAGAGTTTTAAAATGTGTTGAGCCTTATGTCCCAAGGGAGGTCACAGGGCCTGCCCTGCTTGTGCTTCATGGGGACAGGACAGCACCACCAACGTTCCATTGCCATAGCTGAAATTGCTAGCAGGGGAGGGGACCTGAGGGCAAAAAATATGAAAGTCACACTTTGGTCTTTATGTGGAAGCTCCTTGTTCCCGATTGTCTCCTGTAATAAAGAACAGGAAAGGGTAGATATATATATATATCTATATTTCTTTTGCTTCAAGGTTTCTCTGCCTGTAGATGTGGTGGGAGCAGGTGAAGGGGTTGTGCTCATGCCTTTAAAGCCGTATTATCAAGATGCAGGTGGAATATACATCCGGGTAATCTCACCTGAGAAGGAAATCAAGGGCAGGCAGGGAAAGAGAAAGAACTGGTTGCTTCTCAGCTAAATGTGTCCTAACACAGGGCTGTGACTATCTTTTCTCCTGCAATATCTCACGTTTAGAAGTTGGAAATCTTCTCTACTTGTGATGTTCCTGCTTAATGAGCTTGTTTCAAATACTCTTTTGCCCTTTTCTTGTAACAGTGAAAAGCCTCTGAGAAATCCTTCGGCCCTCCGTATACAGCAGTGTCTGCTCTCCATTCTCTCCATCCAAATTCCCATATGCCCTGGAGAATTTTCATCACAAATTTATGTTTATAAAAAATTATGTTCTGTAGTTCTGCAAATTTTCCCTTGTGCCTGTTTTAAATGGAAATAAGTGGATCCCCATATTACCCGGTGTGGATGATGTTGGGTCATTGGATATTAGCAAAGCAGGGGACTACGTACTGCTCAGTTTCAGTCCAGAAGCCCCCTCGGTGCTGTGTAAAATAAGGCGACACATGCAGTTTACAGAAGATGGCATGAACAGCCTAAAGTAACTCAAGGTTCTCAAAATCAGAATTATTAGAAAAGCCTTGCTTTCTCGGATGCTAAAGAAGAGTTTTTAAAGACAGCATTAGAGATTAGAAGATCCGGCAGATATCTGTACCTTCAGTGTTTTTTTTTTGTTGTTGTTGTTGTTTGTTTTTGTTTTTTTTTTTGAGACAGAGTCTCAAGCTTTCACCCTGGGCAGAGTGCCTTGGTGTTACAGCTAAGAGCAACCTCTAACTCTTGGGCTTAAGCGATTCTCTTGCCTCAGCCTCCCAGGTAGCTGGGACTGCAGGCACCTGCAACAATGCCTGGCTAATTTTTGGTTGTAGTTGTCATTGTTTAGCAGGCCTGGGCTTGGATTTGAACCCACCATCCCCGGTGTGTGTGGCTGGCACTCTCACCGCTGAGCAACAGGCACCAAGCCTGTACTTTCAACTTTGAAAAAAGATTTTTAAGTGGTTTTTATCAGAATATGATTAAGTACTTTGGGGAGAGTATCAACTCATGCACATTCTGAGATTCTCTTTTTATACCTTGTTTGGAAAATAAAGGCTTTAATGGTTGTTTACTGGATCAACATTCAACTGGGATAAATCCAGTCTGACATGTGATAAAGTATTATCATGGAACAGAAATACTGGCATCCTGTTGAGCTTGTTGGAAATTCAAAAATAAAGCTTCACCTAAATTCTTCTGAATAAAAACTGCATTTGAGGCTTGGCGCCCATAGCACAGTAGTTACTCGCCAGCCACATGCACCAAGGCTGGGTGGTTCCTGCCCGGCCCATGCCAGCTAAACAACAGTAACAACTGCAAGAAGAAAATAGCCAGGCTTTGTGGTGGGTGCGTGGAGTCCCACCTACTTGGGAAGCTGAGGCAAGAGAATTGCTGAAGCCCAAGAGGTGTGAGCTGTGACACCATTGCACTTTACTGAGGGCAATATAGTGAGACTATTTCTCAAAAAAAAAAAAAAAAGAAAAGAAAACTGCATTTGACAAGATCTCCAGTTCATGCTTGCACACATTAAAATCTTAGGGCTTCCATTTACTTCACCATGATATTTTCACGTAAGAAATACGCACAGCTTATAGTGTATGATGTAAGTAGGCGCAAGAATCAACATGCCTGTATTGTTGGCCTTATTTTTGCATTGTAAAGACAAAAAGCACAGTGTCTATACTGGGGTTGTGGATATTATCCCACCATCTATTCTCAGTGTTAGAGAGCACATGAGGGACTATCTCTCTGCTATACTTATCACATTAATACCATTCAGTCATGTAAGTCAAAAGAAGTTCTCACCCACTCATTTATGTAAAAATGAAATTGAGTCTTCTCATGGCATCATGATGAATATTGTTGTTTTTTAGATTTCTAGTTTTTTTTTTCCAGGAACTATTGACCTTCAGAGATGTGTCTATAGAATTCTCTATGGATGAGTGGGACTGCCTGGACCCTGCTCAGCACAATTTGTATCGGGATGTCATGTTAGAGACCTACAGACACCTGGTCTTCCTTGGTGAGGATAACTTACATACACATTTCTTAACTGTACACTAAGCATTTCAGATTGTTTCTCTGTAGGTGGGTTTGGGGAGATTCTTCTTTGACTTCATTAGTTTCAGATTGTTGTTTCTAAGGAAAACATAAGTTCTTGGTATAGAAAAGAGAATATTTCAGATGTTATCTTGGCATTAATCTTAGTCTTTTTTTTTGTAGAGACAGAGTTTCACTTTATGGCCCTAGGCAGAGTGCCATGGCATCACATAGCTCACAGCAACCTCCAACTCTTGGGCTTAAGCTATTCTCTTGCCTCAGCCTCCCAAGTAGCTGGGACTACAGGTGCCCGCCACAACACCCGGCTATTTTTTTTGTTTGTTTGTTTTTGCAGTTCGGCCGGGGCCGGGCCTGAACCCGCCACCCTCGGTATATGGGGCCGGCACCCTACCGACTGAGCCACAGGTGCCGCCCAATCTTAGTCTTTCTTGAGCTGATAAATATCCTTCGCTACATTGATGGTAATTTCAAAAATGTAGAGGCTTATAATTGTTGCCCATACCTTTAAGTCTAGTTTGTAGCCCCAAATTTTATTTCCATAGTACAAAGTAGTTTAGCATTTTAAATTCTTTTAAAATATTGTAATGTTTCTGTCAGAAACCTCTATTTTTAGATTATTCTTTTAGGATCTCTAAAATGATGTGTTCTCTATTCTACAAAGGTTCTAGATTGTTTACTGATGAAGTCCAGTAAGCGTCATGTTATCGTTTTTTTTTCTAATGAAACAGGGCTTGCTGTGTCTAAGCCAGATCTCATCACCTGTCTGGAGCAAAGGAAAGAACCGTGGATAGTGAAGACTCACCAGACAGTGGTCAAGCACCCAGGTAGGTTGGAGTGAATGAAGCAGATAACTCTGGTCAGAGGTCCAAAGTTCAAGGAGGAAACCACGCAATGCAATGTGATTAGGGAAACTCCGCTTAATTGGAAATGAGTTCTGGGAAACCTGGGTTTCTTTCTCTTGTTACATAAAGGCACCTCTGTTCTTGTTTTCATTTCTTATGTTTATTTTCTCATTGAGACAAAGGCTCACTGTATTGCCATCAGACCAGCGTGCCATGGCATCAGCCTAGCACAGGGCAGTCTTAACTATCTTGGTTCAAGTGAAGGTTCGAGGCATTTAAGTATACATTCTGAAATTGTTTTGCCTGTGGAGTTTTGTGGCTATTTTCTAGCCGAAGCATTTTCCCCACATATCCAGATAAGAGCTTGTAATCACTTGGTAGACCTCAATCTGTTGTTGTCTTGGAGTCTCTCTGGTGCTGTAACAATATTTTACCTTTGCTTTCAGTTTTATGAAAACTGCACCATTCTTGGGCGGCGTCTATGGCTCAAAAAAGTAGGGCGCTTGCTACATATGCCGGAAGTGGTGGGTTCAAACAGAGCCCCAGACAAAAACTGCAAAAAAAAAAAAAAAAAAAAGAAAAGAAGAAAGAAACAAAAAACTGCACCATTCCCTTCAGCACTCTCCCTCATGGGAGACAAAACCTATTTTTAGAAAAGCCCTGAAAAGCCATTAGAGTTAATTTAGGTCTCTATTTTTCTTTTGAGGAAAAAGTTTACTTTCATATGGACAATGCTGTTTTCAGATGCGGGAACGACTGTGGTCTATAAGTAGAACAAACTTGTCTTCCCATATTTTGCACCTTTTGTCATTATCATTGTTTTTCTTATTTTATTTTATATAGTTATATATTTTTGAGACAGTGTATCTTTCACCACGGATAGAGTGCTGTGGTATTATAGTTAACAGGAACCGCAACCTCCTGGCCTCAAGAGATACTCTCGCCTTAAGCTTGTTAAGTTGCTGGGGCAACAGGTGTCTGCCACTCGCCCCACTAATTTTTTCTAATTTTGGTATAAACAGGGCTCAGACTGCTCTCAAATGCCTGTGTTGAAGCAATCCACCCACTCACTGTCCCACAGTGCTAGGTTTACAGACACTATCCACTGCACCTGGCCTGTACATGCCTCTTCACATTGTGCTCACCTGCTGGGCTGAAAATTCTCACTTCATTCTTATAATCCCTAAAATGCAGTATATATTTCTTACATGTATCTCAAAACTTATTAGGGCATTTGTGCTGTCCTATGCCATCTTGCTACTATGCTGGGCATAATTTTACAGACAAAATTTGTAATGTATATTTATTCAATTGTGATGAAATGCAATGACATAATTTTGTATTTTTAAATTTCTTTCAGTTATATGTGATCATTCTACCCAGAGCAATTCAAAAGTGCTTGGCGTGAATATTTTATTACCAGTGATAATCCTGAGAAGATATGAAGAGGATAGCCCTGAGAATTTAAACTCAGTAAAAGACTGGGATAGGGCGTGTGAGTATAAGCAGCAGAAAGTATGTTACAATGGAGTGGACGGAAGTTTATCAGCTATGCATGGTAAAACCTGCGAATGCAGTAAATGTTTCAAAGTTGTCAGAAAATTATCAAATACAAATAGATGTAAGATGATATGTACCAGGGAAACAACATTGGAATGTAAAAAATATGGGAAAACCTTAAAACTATGCTCAAACTTTGGTAAACATAAGATAAACCATTTTGTGGAAAAGCAGTACAAATGTAAAGATTGTTGCAAAGTCTTTAAATCTTGCTCAAGACTGTCTAAGCACGGGGTAGTTCATACTGCAGAGAAAATTTCCCATTGTGAGAATGATGACAAGCGTCTTAGCCACAGCTCAAAATATTCTAACTATAAGACAAATTATAATGTGGAGAAGCCCTGCAAATGTAAAGAATGTGGCAAATCCTGTAACGATGACTCATCCCTTTCTGTACATAAAAGAATTCATTCTGGAGAGAAACCCCACATATGTGAAGAATGTGGAAAAGCCTTTAACAATTCCTCAACTCTTTCTGTACATAAAAGGATTCATTCTGGAGAGAAACCCTACAAATGTGAAGAATGTGGAAAAGCCTTTAACTGGTACTCAAACTTTTCTGTACATAAAAGAATTCATTCTGGAGAGAAACCCTACAAATGTGAAGAATGTGGAAAAGCCTTTAACTGGTACTCAAACTTTTCTGTACATAAAAGAATTCATTCTGGAGAGAAAACATACAAATGTGAAGAATGTGGAAAAGCCTTTTACCGGCACTCACACCTTTCTGTACATAAAAAAACTCATTCTGGAGAGAAACCCTACAAATGTGAAGAATGTGGAAAAGCCTTTAAACAGTACTCATCCCTTTCTGTACATAAAAAAACTCATTCTGGAGAGAAACCCTACAAATGTGAAGAATGTGGAAAAGCCTTTAAACAGTACTCATCCCTTTCTGTACATAAAAGAATTCATTCTGGAGAGAAACCCTACAAATGTGAAGAATGTGGCAAAGCCTTTAAACAGTACTCATCCCTTTCTGTACATAAAAGAATTCATTCTGGAGAGAAACCCTACAAATGTGAAGAATGTGGAAAAGCCTTTAAACAGTACTCATCCCTTTCTGTACATAAAAGAATTCATTCTGGAGAGAAACCCTACAAATGTGAAGAATGTGGAAAAGCCTTTAAACAGTACTCATCCCTTTCTGTACATAAAAGAATTCATTCTGGAGAGAAACCATACAAATGTGAAGAATGTGGAAAAGCCTTTTACCGGCACTCACACCTTTCTGTACATAAAAAAACTCATTCTGGAGAGAAACCCTACAAATGTGAAGAATGTGGAAAAGCCTTTAAACTGTACTCATACCTTTCTGTACATAAAAGAATTCATTCTGGAGAGAAACCCTACAAATGTGAAGAATGTGGAAAAGCCTTTAACGATTCCTCAACTTTTTCTGTGCATAAAAGAATTCACTCTGGAGAGAAACCCTACAAATGTGAAGAATGTGGCAAAGCCTTTAAACAGTACTCAAACTTTTCTGTACATAAAAGAATTCATTCTGGAGAGAAACCCTACAAATGTGAAGAATGTGGGAAAGCCTTTGCACAGTGCTCATCCCTTTCTGTACATAAAAGAATTCATTCTGGAGAGAAACCCTACAAATGTGAAGAATGTGGAAAAGCTTTTAACGAGTCCTCAACCCTTTCTATGCATCAAAGAATTCATTCTGGGGAGAAACCATACAAATGTGAAGAATGTGGAAAAGCATTTAAATATTACTCAAACTTTTCTGTACATCAAAGAATTCATTCTGGAGAGAAACCATACAAATGTGAAGAATGTGGCAAAGCCTTCAACCGGTACTCACACCTTTCTGTACATAAAAGAATTCATTCTGGAGAGAAACCCTACAAATGTGAAGAATGTGGCAAAGCCTTTAAGGATTCCTCAAACCTTTCTGTACATAAAAGAATTCATTCTGGAGAGAAACCCTACAAATGTGAAGAATGTGGAAAAGCCTTTAACGATTCCTCAACTCTTTCTGTACATAAAAGAATTCATTCTGGAGAGAAACCCTACAAATGTGAAGAATGTGGAAAAGCCTTTAACCAGTGCTCAACCCTTTCTGTACATAAAAGAATTCATTCTGGGGAGAAACCCTATAAATGTGAAGAATGTGGAAAAGCCTTTAACTGGTACTCAACCCTGTCTGTACATAAAAGAATTCATTCTGAGGAGAAACCATACAAATGTGAAGAATGTGGCAAAGCATTTAAATATTGCTCAAACCTTTCTGTACATAAAAGAATTCATTCTGGAGAGAAACCCTACAAATGTGAAGAATGTGGGAAAGCCTTTGCACAGTGCTCACACTTGTCTGTACATAAAAGAATTCATTCTTGATAGAAACCCTATGAATGGCAACAATGTGGCAAATTCTTTAATCACTACTCACACCTTTCTGTACATAAAAAAAAATTCATTCTGGAGAAAAAGGTTACAAATATGAATACTGTGGCAAACTCTTTTACTCAGAGTCAAACCAGCCTGTACATTAAAAGAAAATGAGATAACATGGAAACCCTAGAAATGTGAAGAATGTGGCAGTACCTTACTTGGTGTTTGTAACTTAATGAAGGTTATAGGAATTTACACTGGAGAGAAATTCCACAACTGTGAACGGTTTGGTGATGCAGTTAACCAGAGCTCAAAGTTCACTACACATAAAAATTCATATTGGAGATTAATCTTACAAATGAGAATAATATGGCAAACGTTTTAACTGATCCTTGGCCCTTAGTAAACATAAGAGAAATTCATGTCAGAAAAATCAGAATATGAAGGTGTGTGGAAGCTTTATGCCAGAAATCACAGTTTTCTGTACATATTAGAATTCATGTTGAACAGAAAGGCTATAAATGTGAAGAAGGTGACAAGTGTTTAACTTCTGCTCAAACCTTTCTCTATGAAATTTATGACAGAACAAAACCCCTTCAACTCTGAAGACAGTGTCGAATCCAGGATTCACACATTTCAGTACAGAACAGGATTCATAGAGATATTCTACAATTGTGAAGAATATGACAATGTCCTTAAATGTTTCTCATACTTTTGTAATCATAATTCATATGGAAGAAATTCTCTACAAATGTCAATGATGTCTTAAAGTTGTGTTTATCATGTTTTGTAGGGCTAGGGAGAGACAGGGGCAGGTGATTCTAGGGCATCCTTGCTCATAATGAGAAGGAACAAAATTGCCAGAGTGGGCTGCCAAGAGAGGAAAGTATTTCAGGAAGGCTTTCAAAAACTGAACTGATGATTGCTCTACAAAAATGACTCTCAGAGGTAGAGACGCCCCAGGGTGGAGATAGGGCCAAGGCCACTAAAAGGGGTCTTTGTAGCATGCATACAAGTAAGGTGACAGTAGCCTCAAGGGACCCATTTTCATAAACACAGTAAAATATTCACCAGTTTTTTTTTTTTTATTTGAGACAGAGTTTCACTTATTAACCCTCGGTAGAGTGCTGTAGTGTCTCTGTTCACAGCAACCTCCAAATCCTTTGGCCCAGGTGATTCTGTTGCCTTAGCCTCCCTAGCAGGTGGGACTACAATCACTTATCACAGTTTACAAATACTATGACAACTTCTAGAAATGGCTTTACAGGGATAGAAATGGGAGGACTCTCCATTCGGGAATTTTTCTCCCTTTCCAGTAAAAATAGTAAATATATTATTCCCCTCCCCCCACCACTTAACATAGATTTGGAAAATTGTCATGAACGGGAAAAATCTCACTAACCCAGGGTGGTCTCCACTTGATAAGGTGGATGTCTCCCTTCTCTGGAGTGTACTGTGCTTTAATAAACTTTGACCTTTTGCTCACTTGTACCTACTTGTTCTGCTCATTTGTTCCACTGTCTTGGTACCAGTAACTATGCTGTGTCACCTGGAACCAAAAACCAGGGATCACACACTTGACATCTGTTCCCCATATGTGACATTTTAGTGCCAAAATCTGGGAGGAAAGTGTACATTTTCAGCAAGATAAGGTAATGGAACATTAGACATTCTGAATTCACGCTGCCTGATGCACAGTACTTATCACACTTACAGCTTTCACTCTCTTTGCTTTCTAAGTAATGTAGCTCCTTACCTACCCCTGCTCCATTTCCTTCTTTTTTTTTTTTCCCATCTCCACAATGCACATCATCCTCCAGTTCATCCTGATATTGAAAAGCATACAAAGGGGCGTCTGGCTCAACAAGCAGAACATTAAACCAGATTTTTAAGGTCTTGATATGGAGAATTGGGATGAAGAGACAGCAAGAGAAAGCCAGGCCAGCATCAGTGCCCAAGAAACAGAAGGAAGCTTTGAAATGATTGCTACCACTAGGGAAGAAGGTTGTCAGGAACAGAGTTACTCTAGGGTCAGGCAAGAAGCCAGCAGGCCAGAGCCCTTCCCGCATCATGACTATGGGTTCCTGGAGTCAGGAATGGCTCAGGAAGTAGCCTCTGTTGGGACCATCCCCTCACTACTAGAGAGATGCCCTGGAAGTGACATTTCTCTCTCCTGAAGATGGAGGATCAAACTTGCCTTCTAGACCCTGTGAAATCCCTGAACCAGCTCTGACTCTGGAACTCTTTTAGTTTGGTGGACACACTCCAGCTTCAGACAAGGTCCACCTGAGATGCTGGGAAGGCTGGTTGTTAGGTTTCTGTCTCTCTGTGTCACAGTAAAGAAAGTGATGTTCATAACATGAGAGCCACCCCTCTATTCTCCCCAAATATTCAGGGCCTCTCTTTCCCTCTCATATCTTTTGTAAAAATGGAAGGTAAAATATAAACCTACAGTGTACTCTAAAGTCCCTCTGCTCCCTGGTTGATGATGCCTTGTTTATTTTTTCTTTTAGTGCTTTCCAGCTGACCTACCCCGTTGTTTGATAAAGTCTGAACTTTAAGAGACGTAAATCCTGTAAAACTACCTTCCCAGGCCTTTACATAGAAAAGACTTAACTGGGATCACATTTCCATTAAAAATAGGGAAAAAACTTAATGCAAGACGGAACCAGTATGTAAGGGAGAGATGTGAAGAAACTCATGAATACGAAGAAACATGGGTGGAAAGGAACACTAAAAGGAAAGAGAATGATTTCGTGTCGGACAAAACTTAGTAACAATATTTCTTCTAAAATAAGTGATGATTTAAGAAGAAAATATGCTTTTTTTTTTTTTCTTTTGAGACATAGTCTGAAGCTGTTACCCTGGGTAGAGTGCTATAATATCACTGCTCACAGCAATTTCAAACTCTCGGCCATAAGCGATCCTCTTTCCTCAGCTTCCTAAGTAGCTGCACTAAGGCCCTCACCACCAATATCAGACCAGATATTTTTTGGGTTATAGTTGTCATTGTTTGGTGGGCCCAGGTTTGATTTGAACCCACCAGATCTGGTGTATGTGGCTGGCACCTTAGCTGCTTGAGCTACATGTGCCGATCCAAGAAGAAAATTTTCTGACAAACATTGGCTTCAGCACGTCAAAAATGGTCTGTGTAAGGGCTAACATTTGCAAAGGCAAATTTATGAAAAATTTTGTATGTGAACAGGTTGGCCTAACTGAAAAGGGAATCTCCAGGTAAGTGTTAGTTTTGTTTTGAGATTTTGTTTAAAACCTCATCAGATTGCTCTATATTTGCTGAAAGTGACAAACATCAATTATTAGGCATCAGTCTGCCACGATATTATTAAATCTGCTGCTCTGTATTTTCTTCTGCCTGCCTCAAGCTGTATTTCCTTAGTTATGGGTTTCGAGATCACTACCCAAGGTTATGAGTTACTCTTTTGAAAATGAAGCAAAGAAAAACAGGAGCGAACTTTATCCTTTAAAACACTAGCCTCTTTTTCTTACTGCCTGACATTTTCACTCCTTCCTCTGTGTCTTTAATTCACTCCTCACACGTCTTGGCTTTTTGTTGCTAAGATAAGAAGACAGACTATGGATGTGTATCTGCTGCCACCCTTGAACAACACATTTTTTCTTTAACAAGAAATGGCCAAACTGGACCATTTCTGGTTGTGGTATAAACTGGGGACTACCTGCTCTCCTTACTCCCCTTTTTGAGTTGTGACTTTCTCAATCAAGTAAGATGGATTTTTCCCCTGCTTCATGAATGGTGTCTCTTTTATAAACCTGTGGCCTTGATCATATGCCCTTGGCTTAAAGCTCTAGTTTGCCACCCCTCAAGTGGAGGCAAATGGTCTATGTTAAACCTCCTCACAGACTCCCTGAAAAGATCCAGGAAGACACCCCAGACTCCTCTCAGGCTGAATCAATGGGCCGCTGTTTCACTGTGGTCAGTAGTAAAACTTCAGGCAGACAGGGAGGTCATGTGACCAAGAGGACTTGGTGAGGCAAAGGCTAAAAAGAGGTACCCAGGCAGAGGTAAGTCTGAAACTCGGGAATTGAGGGTAGAAAGTGGGTGCATGCTTGTTAAGGAATGCCACCTGCCACTGGAATCTGACCTTGGGACTCTGAGTGAGAAAATGCAGAACTCGGGCAGCGCCTGTGGCTCAGTGAGTAGGGCGCCGGCCCCATAAGCCGAGAGTGGCGGGTTCAAACCCGGCCCCGGCCAAACTGCAAAAAAAAAAATATATCCGGGCATTGTGGCGGGCGCCTGTAGTCCCAGCTGCTCGGGAGGCTGAGGCAAGAGAATCACGGAACCCCACGAGTTGGAGGTTGCTGTGAGCTGTGTGACGCCACGGCACTCTACCCGAGGGCAGTACAGTGAGACTCTGCCTCTACAAAAAAAAAAAAAAAGAAAGAAAGAAAATGCAGAACTCAGCCCACTCTGGCAACCTGAGATGGGCACAACATTTTCCTCAGGCCCAGGTAATACTTGGTCCATGACAATGATGCCTTCATGGGCAGCCAACTGTTTGTTACAATGGCTCTAGGGATGCCCAGCGCAAAGGGTAGTCTACCCTCTCTTTACCTATGGAAAGCTGTGGGCCAAGGCTTTCTAATAAATACTGGGGCTACGTATTCATTGCTTAATACTTCACTCTCCCCTCTGACTAAGCAAGCTGGTTCTGTAGCAGCAGTGACAGGACAGCTGGAACACAAATTCTTTCTTCAACCTCTTACGTGCTAGATTGCAGAAAAAGTTGACTCATCAGTTCCTTTAGATGCCTGATTTCCTTGTCTATTGTTGGGGAGAGAATTATTGTCTAAATTAAATACTCACGATTACTGATTCTCTAGGAAACAATAGCCTTCCCATGAAGGTACTCTCTGAACATACCTGGTAGGTGTTTACTCTATTGTCTGGAGGATGAGGAGAGATGCCCAGAAATCAACATCCAGGTAAATTTCTCTATCTGGGAAGAGCTTCCCCCTGGGAAACCTCAGGACTACCTCAGTAGAGATTCACTTAATACTAAAAATGTTCACACCCTCAGAAACAGGAAGTATTAGTAGACCTCGCGCCTTTGATTGACAAATTTATGAGATATGGCTTTCACAAGTTTGTGCTGTGGAATAACATGCTACAAATACAGATGAGAGTCAATCTGTTACCCAAATAGCAAATGGTAACACGCTTTTTAATCTTTTTTTTTTTTTTTGCTTAAAGTTAATGTCTTTAATTTATAATGTGCTTTATATACATTGTTTGAAATTATTTTGTGAATTATTTTATTATAGCTAAGTCAGTCATACAGTACCTCAAAGACAGACACAAAGTCTTAATTACTATGTATTTCCAAACTGAAAAAGCTTCTGTTTGCACAGCCTGTAGGGCCAAAAGGTATTTTTTGTCCCCAATGCTTTCTTGGAAAATAAAAAAATAAAAAGACATAATTCCCAAATATCAATTAACAAGTTCAGAAAATATCATTTTATTTTCTTCTCATAGAGTAAAACACAGAAACTTTCTTTAACTGTTGCCAGAATAGACATTAACAGTAAAGGATTACTGTTCGGTGGTGAAACCACTGGTTGTATAACATTTGTAGGGCAAGCAGAGATTATTATATTTACATGAGCAAATTTCTCATATCTAATTCTGATTTCTAATATCTGGTTAGAATAAATGGGTAGTCATTAAAAAAAACTGAAGGTGATACTAATTAAAAGATTTTTATAATAATTTTGTGTATAATACATATGATTTAGATATTATGAATATACCTAAGTATACATATATAAATCACCTTTCTAAACATAAGTAATAAACTAAATCTAAAATTTAATTATAGGGTTATAGGTTAATTTATAATTTAATTATATAGTTATAGGTTAACTGATGACTCCATGCTGAACCTCAGAGTCAAAGCATACTCTTATTGGACACACTTTTTTTTTTTTTTTGTAGAGACAGAGTCTTACTTTACGGCCCTCGGTAGAGTGCTGTGGCATCACACAGCTCACAGCAACCTCCAACTCCTGGGCTTAGGCGATTCTCCTGCCTCAGCCTCCCGAGTAGCTGGGACTACAGGCGCCCACCACAACGCCCGGCTTGGACATACTCTTATTTGACAATGTGAATGTTGCTTTCTTGGCATTGTTGTTATTATTGCTTGATATTTTGATGCAGCAATCGTCTGATTTTTTTTCTGAATGTATTTATCTTCATTAATTCTTTGCGAGTTTTGTTTCTAGTCTTTGTCTTTAACATCGTTATTGTTGTTGAATTTTAAGCCTTTTGCGTTTTATGACAAGGGTGGAAACCTAATAAACACATGTATATGTAAAAGGAAAAATAAAAAAGTAAGTCAGAGAAGACTAACTCATTCATTCAGCAAATATTTTCTAGAGTTTAACCTGAACAAGATTATCTGCTGTGGGCAGCGCCTGTGGCTCAAGGACTAGGGCGCGGGTCCCATATGCTGGAGGTGGCGGATTCAAACCTAGCCCCAGCCAAAAACCAAAAAAAAAAAAAAAAAGAGAAAAGAAATAAGTTGATAAGTGGAATTTTGGGAGGCACCTGTGGCTCAAGGAGTAGGGTGCCGGTCCCATATGCCGGAGGTGGCGGGTTCAAACCCAGCCCTGGCCAAAACCCACAAAATATTGGCTCAAGGAATAGAGCGCCAGCCCCATATGCCGGAGGTGGCAGGTTCAAACCCAGCCCGGGCCAAAAACTGCAAAAAAAAAAAAAAAAAAAAAAGATTATCTGCTGAGTATTTTGGGATAACAGTAAAAAATCAGTTTTGAACCCACTACTCTAAAATTGTGTGATCTGATATAAACATATGTTCAAAATAAGCTTTTTAAAGTGATGTCATCTTTACTGGGCCAATATTTACATTAAAGCAATGATGTAAAATACAAAAAGAATAAAAATTATATATCTGTGTTAATTTGAAGATTTCTCAATTTTTTTATTTTTATTAGTTCCCTAATTAACCTTCATGACAGTATTCCAACCCAATGTTCTTTCCTGAGGCTACAGTCTTCTATTTGTAAAATTCATCAAATCCATTTTCCAAGTATTAAAGTATTGAATCAAGGATTAAGTTTCAAGATATTTGTTTCCTTCAGTTCACAAGGAGAACTCTGGATTATACACTTCATGACTTAGGTGTACAGTAAGAGTAAACATGCAATAAAATATTTCTAGTAATAAACACTTTAATCTCATATGGTATAGCACACAGGTTAAATTACAGGAATTTTAATTTATGATGTAACTTATGACTAAAAGACTCTGGCATATTCACCTGCTTCTCACTGCCATGTTTAATCATAGTTCCATTCTACAAACGATTGATGAGGTCATGGCCAGACTATCATGTTGCTTCACATCACTGCTGGTCTCCCCGCAGCCATCAGTGAGGTGTGTGGATGCAGCTTCCTGGTTCAGGACCAGAAGCTGAGCAAATAAGCATTGTCACTGCAAAGGTATGACTCAAAGCTTTGCATCAGAATTATCCTTATCTTTGAACAAACCAGGCTCTTCTGGACCAAGACAAAATAAAGCTCTGAATTCAGGTGTGAAATGAAGTGTCCGAAGAAGGGAATAGAGATGACAGGATCTACCCTGATTTCTGATTCTGCTTAAATTGGTGAATTCTCTAGGAGGAGGTGACTCCAAAACGTTAGTCTTTAATTTTTTCCCTTGTCCATACTGATTATTTGTCACACTGGAATAATCCCCTCCAAATAGATCCTCAAACATTGTACAACTAAATACTACCTGGCTAAGGCACAGCCCCAGCCCCAGCCAGAACACACAGTGGATGAACCGGCCCCAACTGGGCGCCGGCTTGTTGGCGAGGATGTGTGTTCGAAATGTGATTATCTTAATTTTTATTTCTTTTTGTAATTATAAAGAAATTTATTTGAGATTTGAGAATTATGTTTGTGAACTTGCCACTGTGCGCTTATAGTGACAACCCTGTACAAATCACTCAGCAAGGTTCCATAATCTTGGTCTATCACTGTCTCACAGTTTTGTTCTCATTGACTTGTGTTGGTGTGTTGATGCATTTTGTTTATTTTTGTTATTGTGTGTTATTGTATGTTCTTGGGAGAATGTTAGAGTTTGACTCAGCAATGAACAAACCTTTGGAAATTTCTTCCTTTTTTTTTGTGAGATAGTATCTTAATATATCACCCTCTGTAGGGTGCCGTGGCCTCACAGCTCACAGCAACCTCAATCAATTGGGGTACTCTAGTGATTCTCTTGCCTCAGCCTCCCAAGTTGCTGGGACTACTGGCCCTCACATCAATGCCTGGCTATTTTTCAAGACAGGGTCTTGCTGTTGCTCAGGCTGGTCTCAAACCTGGGAACTCAGGCAATTCACCTGCCTCAGCCTCACAGAGACCTGTACAACTAATTTTTTTTTTTTTGAGACAAAGGCTCATGCTGTCACCCAGGGTACAGTGCCTGGTATCACAGCTCATAGCAACCTCAAACTCTTGGACTCAAGTGATTCTGTTGCCTCAGCTTCCCAAGTAGCTGGGACTATAGGTGCCAGCCACAATGCCCTGCTGTTTTCTGTTATTGTTGTTGTTGCAGTTATCGTTGTTTTAGCTGGCCCGGGCTGGGTTTGAACGTGCCAACCTTGGTGTCTGTGACCAGTGCCCTATACACTTAGCTGGTGGCACCATCGGTGCAGGAAATATTTTTTTTTAAAAATATTTTACTGACATTCTGAATGTGAAGGGTAATACAACAGCAGCCATGATGGACATTCAGAGAAAACTAAAGACATACAAAATTGCATTGAAGGGTAGATTAGGCACTGGCTTCAGTACGTACCTTTCCAAGTGGAGTACTTTTTTTTTTTTTTTGTAGAGACAGAGTCTCACTTTATTGCCCTCGGTAGAGTGCCGTGGCTTCACACAGCTCACAGCAACCTCCACCTCCTGGGCTTAAGCGATTCTCTTGCCTCAGCCTCCCAAGTAGCTGGGACTACAGGTGCCCGCCACAACGCCCGGCTACCAAGTGGAGTACTTTAAATGTGACCATAGTCATATTCAGGAATGAGGTATGTAGCAGAGTCCTGATACAATAAAAATGTCAAGTTATATCGATGTACTTGAGGAGAAAATCTTTACTTTCCTCCAATGATTCATAGAAGAAACTTAACAGTGTTTATTCTTCTGAATACTTCCTATAAGTTTATAAATACACACTTTATAAGGAATAAATTATATCATTCTCCATTGTTCTTTCATTTACTGTTTTCCTAGCTATGGTTAACTGACCAGTATTGATCAGTCTGAGATCAGTTCTGAGGCCAATTTCATAAATTCTCAGGATTAGTGTCTATTGTTGGTCAACAATTCTTTTTTTTTTTTTTTATTATTATTTTTTTTTATTTTTGGGGATTCATTGAGGGTACAATAAGCCAGGTTACACTGATTGCAATTGTTAGGTAAAGTCCCTCTTGCGGTCAACAATTCTTACTGTTAAAATTCAGGTCCCAACACAACTGAAACATGTAAACTTAAAAATTTTAGTGCACATGTAGGTGCTTGTCTTTGAAGACATATTCTGGTTTTATGGCCACAACAATACTCCATATTTAACCCCCACTTCTCAGTCATTCTCATGCGAAATTTCACAGCCTAATTTCTGCATCGGCTTCATAAAGCAGGAAGCCCACCAATTCCTCTCTCAGGTTATGAGATTCATCCACGAACCTCACCAGCACCGGTAGGTGCTCTTCCCCTGCTGTGTCCACTACATCATCTGTGATAAGAGAAAAGAAGTGTGAGTCTTTCACTTCCCTGAGAGTTTCTTCACGAATGCAGCTCTCACAGATTTCTAGCATCTGTTTCTGCTGTATTTTTGAACAAAACAATGTATTAACTGCTGTTGTCTCAAAGCGCTTTCTCAGAACCTCTTCATCAGAGTGTATCCGGCACTCTAGCAGCGCTTGAAAGTTATCAGGAGTAAAGGGACCTTCTGAGAGTTCATCAGCCTCGTGTCCATCTAGAGGTATGTTTTGTTTTCCCATAAAAATCAAAGTTTCAAATAGAAACTTTAGATATTCTTTGTTTTCCTTCTCTTCAAGAGTTAGACGTAAAATGTCCTCATCCTGTTCTTCACCCCCCTCTTCTGTACTGGTGTTCTGAGCATTGCTGTTATTGTTTTCTTTATGTTTTGGTTCCTGTTCAGAAGTTTCATCATTTTCTTTTTTGTTTGTTTGTTTCAGAGCCCTGATTTCCTCTTTACTCAATTCTTTTGTTCATTTTCTGCGTCTACTGTGTGGATTGTTCAAATGACTGGTAAGATCAAATATTGTTGGTATTGCACTATCTCAAAGAACTGTCCTGTAGAAGCTAGTTCTACAGATCATAGAGGTCTCAGACTGTTTGGCACATAATCGATAATGTTTATTTAGTTGATCAGGTCTTTTATCTTTTAAGTCCGCTCTCCTACAATTCTCCACCCACTTCTGGCATCTGGCCAGATCCCGTGGGAACCCGAAGAAGGCCAGGTTGGACTGGATGCTCTTCCATGTGCAGTTGGGGGCAGCAAAGAAGTTGGGCATCATCGCCGGACTGCAGGCTGACAAAGCCCTCTCATCCCTGACTCCTCAGGGCAGTCTGCCCGCCTGTAGGGGCCAGGGAGGGGAGCCAGGCTGGCAGGCCCACTGGCAAACATGGTTCATGGGGGAGGGGTGGGCGAGCATGAAGCTGATTAATGTTTTCTTGATATCAGAGAGGAGATATGATGAGAAAAGAGGTGAGAAGGAAGGGTGGGTAATAGAGAGGAAGGGGAAGGAGAGAATGAATGAGATGTTACATTGCTAGCTTTAAAGATGGAAGAAGAGGGCCTCAAGCCAATGGATGTAGGCCTCCTCTAGAAGCTAGAAAAGGTAAGGAAAAGAATTTTTCCCTAGAGGTTATAACATACTAAGATGGTAGCCGAGTAACAGCTTCCTTGCAACTGGGCACGGTGATTCCGGGGAGAGAAGACTCCAGGCATCGCTGGCTGGTGGGATCTGCCCAGAAACATCCATTTGGGGGACACAGTGAGTCAGCGTCAGGCTTCTGGACTCCATGAGGAGGACAAAAGCAGTGGAGAACTGGCAAGTGTTTGCCTGTGTTCATTCAACTAATCCCGCCAGCAGCTGTTAAGTACAGCAGCAGTGAGATTGCAAAGTGGAAAGGCCTTACCTGTGAGCTGTTTTGTTTTTCTTGGACTTGGCACTCAGTTGAACAACCTTGGGAGAACTTGGGCAAGAGTGCAGAGGAATTTAAGTGTTGTCCAGGGCACAGTGTTGTCTGAGCTGCTGAGCCAGACAGAGCTAATAGTGTTTCGCTGTGGGCTGCATGGAGCCATTGTGGGAGGACTGACACAGAAAGCTCTGCCCTCAGGGTCACAGAGCAAGGATTAGGTGGGAGCGAGTAATCTAGTGACTGAGCAGCCTAAAGGTGGGGACTGAGACACCTTACAGCCTTAGCCCTCAGGAGCATAGAGTGAGACCAGTTATGACACACTGGGTAAGTGGATAGCAACTTCAGGAGTGATCCCAGTGATAAGTGCTTTTCTGGGAAAGCTTCTGCTTAGCCAAGTTTAGCAGTTTAAAGTGCCTTGTAAGAGGGCAAAGGAGAGATTTAGGATCTCCACTCTGCGGGGTTTGAGAAATCAGCAGAGGCCTCCAGTCTCCATCTCGTACAGCTGTACCAGCACTGTGATTAACATCTTGTACCCTAGAAGATCACTTGTTGCCCAGACAATATCCACCAAGATATATATATATATACTGCTTTCTTTGGGGGTTCATTTTTTGCTTTTTTTTGGTTTGTTTGTTTTTAATTTCAACATTTTCCCTACAGATTTTTCTTTTCTTTTTTTTCCTCTTTCTTTTCTTTTTTCATTTTTCTAGTTTAAATAAAATTTTCCATTTTTGCTTTTTTCAACAATTAGAACTTCATCTTTGCTATTGTTTCTACCCCTATTATTTGTTTTTTTCCCCCAATTTTATCCCGTAAAGTTTTCTGTTTGCTTTCTTTGGTTTGATTTATAGCATTTTTGCCTTTCCTCCCTACTTGGTGGAAGTGGGGTACTGTGTCCGAATAGGCTAGCAAAGAGCTGCTGACCTCGAGGAAATCACCAAATCTGGCACCCACAGATGTTGGGGGATTTTTAAGGTTGGGTCAAACTACGCTACTGTACACCTTTATTGCTCCTGTCTCCCTCTTTCTGTGCCTCTCTTCTTTTTGTCAATATTCCCTTTTACCCATGCCCTCTCCTTTCTCTTTTTTCTTTCTTTTTTCCCTTCTTGCTCTTTAATCTTCTCATCCTTCTGGTCCATTACCAAAAGGACTCATCAAAAACCCTAGTCCAGAGGCATGGCAACTTAAAGATCAAGAGGAAGTGAAAGGAAAATTAGGGCAAGGAAACAGATAAAAGAAATCACTCATGTGGAATAATCAGCACAAAACTCCTGGCATCATGAAAAACCAGTCCAAAGCAACCATCTCAAGGGACTGTGAGGTAGGTACTGCAGAGGATTCCACCTAGTAAGACATCTTAGAAATGACAGAAAGGGAATTTAGAACACAGGTCATGAAAACAATGAGGGAAATGATGGAAACAATGAAGGAAATTGCTGATAAAGTAGAAATAACCAAACCAAAATCCAAAAACAGAATCAAATAAGAGATGAACGATATGAAGAATATGGAAAGGATATAGCACAGCTGAAGGAACTGAATCAGTCAATTAGGGAACTTAAAGATGCAATAAAAAGTATCAACAACAGGTTAGACCACGCAGAAGAAGGCATTTTGGAGGTAGAGGACAAAGCTCTTGAGATAACTCAGATAGTTAAAGAGGCAGAAAAGAAGAGAGAGAAAGCAGAACATTCACTGATAGAATTATAGGACTTTATGAAGCGTTCCAGCATACAAGTTATAGGAATCCCAGGAGGGGAAGAAGAATGCCCCAGGGGAATGGAAGCCATACTAAAGAATATTATAAATGAAAATTTCCCAAATATCACAAAAGATTCTGACACACTCCTTTCAGAGGGATATCGGACCCCAGGTTCCCTCGACTCTAACCAAGCTTCTCTGAGACACATTGGGATGAACCTGTCCAAAGTCAAGACAAAAGAAAAGATTCTTCAAGCTGCCAGGAGTAAGTGCCAGTTGACCTACAGGGGCAAATCCATCAAAGTGACTGCAGACTTCTCTAATGAAACTTTCCAAGCAAGAAGACTATGGTCATCTGCCATTAATCTACTTAAACAGAATAACTTCCAGCCCAGAATTCTATATCCTGCCTAGCTAAGCTTTAAAATTGATGGAGAAATCAAATTATTTATTGATATACAAACATTGAGGAAACTTGTGAATGTACAGAGGTGATTAGCATAAGGAAGTAGGCCGCCATACCAGTACACACATTGGTGCATGTCTGGTCTATGAGGAGGTGGTCAATGTAGGGAGATGGCCAACTATGGAAGTTCTACTGTGTGCATATATGTGTAAATCCACACAAATAGTTATATAAACAAATACACACAGCTGGGCACTGTGGCTCACGCCTATAATCCTAGTACTCTGTGAGGCCGAGGCAGGTGAATTGCCAGAGATCACAGGTTCTTAGATCAGCCTGAGCAAGAGCAAGACTCCATCTCTAAAGAAACAAACAAACAAACAAACAAAAAGAACAGCTGGGCATTCTGGTGTGCGCCTGTAGTCCCAGCTACTCTGGAAGCTAAGACAAGAGAATCGCTTGAGCCTAAGAGTTTGAGGTTGGCTGTGAGCTGTGAAGCCAAGGCACTCTACTGAGGATGACAAGTGAAACCGTGTCTCAAAATCAAACAAAAAAAGGTAATTAAATATTCTTAAAAAACAAGCAAACAAACAAACATACACACAAAGTGCCAGGATCTGCAGGCCTGTCTGCAGGGTCACGAGTGTGCATCTCCCTCCAGGTCTCCAGCTGGATTGGAGAGGCCCACATGGTCACTTTAGAATTCTCAATGAGACAAAGTTGAGCAGGTCATTCTCCAGTCAGTAACCAAGACCAGGGGTCCTCTAGTTTGCCAAGTAAATGAGGGTATGCCTTCTCTAAATGACCATCCTTAAGGGCATTAGGAGAATTTCACAACCTCCTCTCTGGATCCTAAAGCTCTCATAATATCACTTTTAGTGCGATGGTATCTTACTGGTGTCAAACTGCTGGGCTAAAGTGATCCTCTCACCTCAGCCTCTAAGTAGGTGAGATGGCAGGTGTTAGTCATTGTGTTGGGTATCATTAAAGCATTTTTAACCATAGAAGGCTCCCAAATTTTTGTTACCATGAGAGGTACACATGAACATGGAACTTCTACCGTCTTGCTGATTTTACTGTCTCTCTGTATACTTTTTCCATATTCCATTTAATTCTGTATTCAATTTTCTGAAATTTTAAATCTAAATATTCAGAACTATGTGTTAGAATTCCAACTTTTGTAAGAAGTAATTTAGAGAATAAGTAGGCATTCCATATTTGTTAAAAGGCTCACTTGAGGCTCGGCACCTGTACTATAGTAGTTAAGGTGCCAGCCACCTACACCAAGGCTGACGGGTTCAAATCCAGCCTGGGTCAGCTAAAACCACAGTGACAATTGTAATGAAAAATAGCTGGGCACTGACAGGCATCTGTAGTCCTAGCTACTGGGAGGCTGAGGAAGGAAAATCACTTAAGCCCGGGAGTTTGAGGTTGCTGTGACCATGTGACTCTTGGTTAGAGTCACCATGGCACACTACCCAGGGCAACAGAGTGAGACTCTGTCTCAAAATAAATAAATAAATAAATAAATAAAAGGCTCACTTGAAAGTTCTAGTTTACTGTGGGCAAAAAAAAAAAAATCAGCCAATTTTTCATCACTTTCCTCAATCTACATCTAAATTATATTTTCATTTTTTCAAATGTTTATTTTACATATTATGACTTATCGTAGTTTACAAAGTTCATATTTTTATTTTACTTATAAATTTTTTTTTCTAAGACAGACTCTCACTTTATCACCCTTGGTAGAGTGCTGTGGTGTCACAGCTTACAGCAACCTCCAGCTCTTGGGCTTATGCGAATCTCTTGCCTCAGCCTCCCGAGTAGCTGGGACTACAGGCGCCCACCACAATGCCCAGCTATTTTTTTTATTGTAGTTTGACCCCAGCTGGGTTTTAACCTGCCACCCTCTGTATATGCAACTGGCACCCTACCCACTGAGCCACAGGCGCTGCCCTGCCCCATGTTTGTTTATGACTTATCTTGAATATTTCTTTTCCTGGGTCATTCAGTGGTTGTTTTGTGCTGTCTAGGTTAACAGTCAAGGAAATAGTCTTAATCTTGACATGTGTTTATTGATAAATCTATATTCTCTTTTTGACAGGAAAAAGCTTTTTTAGTATTCTGGTAATATTTAAGAAACTTTGTAACTATTTTATTTATTCCATTTCAATTTTAATTTTGGCAAAACCACAATATGCCACCTTCAATCTCTCTAAGTTGTGTTTCTGTAGTATTAAGTGTATTTACATTGTTATGTACAAGACCTATATAATCCTTACATCTGGAAAAGTAATACTCAGTGCTTTTTCCAGAACCTCTGCTCATTTTAACCTCTTCAGTCTTTGTCAGCCTTTTTTCTGCTTTCTGTTTCTGTGAGTTTCACTACTTAAGATCCATCATATTAAGTGTAACCGTGTACTGTCACCTTGTTCTGGCTTATTTCAGTTAGCATGATAGATTGTATTTTTTTTTGGTTTTTGGCCAAGGCTGGGTTTGAACCCGCCACCTCTGGCATATGGGACCGGCGTCCTACTCCTTGAGCCACAGGCGCTGCCCAGCATGATAGATTGTCTTAAGGTTTGTCCTTATCCTTAGCTGTGGGAAGATTTTCTGTTTTAATGCTGGATAATACTGCATTGTCTGTACAAGCCACATATTTTGACATCTGTGTTGCTTATACCTCTTGGCTTTTTTTTCCAGATAGAGTCTCACTTTGTTGACCCAGGTAGAGTGTCCTGGGAAGAATGTGGTGGTGTCATAGCTTCCAAGAATCTCAAACTCCTGGGCTGAAGCAATCCTCTTGCCTCAGCCTCCTAAGTATCTGGGACTACAGGCCCACAACACTCAGCTACTTTTTCTATTTTTAGTAGAGACGCGGTCTCGCTCATAATCAGGCTTGTGGCAAACTCCTGAGCTCCAGCTATCTACCCACCTCAGCCTTCCAGAGTGCTAGGATTGCAGTGTGAGCCAGTACACCTGACGATGTCTTCCATTTTATGAATAATGGTGCAATGACTGTGAGTGAGAACATGGATCTTCCCTGTTCTGCGGTGTGTATTTTGCATATGTACCCAGCCATGAGATTGCTGGATCAAATAATGACCTTTCATTTTAGTTTTCTTTGAAAGCTTTATACATTTTAATAGTGTCTGAAACTTTTTTCCTCACCAACATTGTAAAAAGTGTCCACTTTCGGCCTGGCACCTCAAGTTGCTAGGGCCACAGCCATACATACCGGAGCTGGTGGGTTGGAATCCAGCCTGGGCTGCCAAACAACAGTTACAACTATAGCCATAAAAAAAGAAATAGGTGTTGTGTTGTGGCAGGCACCTGTAGTCCCAGCTACTTGGGAGGCTGAGGCACGAGGATCACATAAGCCTTAGAGTTTGAGGTTGCTGTGAGCTGTGACAGCACAGCACTCTACCCAGGGCAACAGCTTAAGACTCTGTCGCCCTCCCCCCGCAAAAGTGTCCAATTTCTCTGTATCCTTGACAAACATTTTTTAGTCTTCATTGTGAGTATGATGTAGTACTTCATTGTGATTCACTTTGCATTTCTCTAATAATAAGTACTTTAAACATCTTTTCAAATAAATGGCTTATTTACCATCTATATTTCTTCTTTGAAAAATGTCAGTGAGCTCCTGCCATCCACTTGGTTGTACCCCGCAGAGGGTTTGGATTACAGGCACGAGCCACTGCTCTCTGCCTCCTTTTAACTTTTTATTTATTTATTTTATTTATTTTTTTAAATGAAAAATCTTTTTTTTTTTATTAAATCATAGCTGTGTACATTAATGTGATCATGGGTCACCATACACTAGTTTCATAGACCGTTTGACACATTTTCATCACACTGGTTAACATAGCCTTCCTGGCATTTTCTTAGTTATTGTGCTAAGACATTTACATTCCACATTTACTAAGTTTCACATATACACTTGTAAGATGCGCCGCAGATGTAATCCCACCAATCCCCCTCCTTCTGCCCATCCTCCCCCTTCCCTCCCCTTCCTTTTCCCCTTCCCCCTATTCTTAGGTTGTATCTGGGTTATAGCTTTCATGTGAAAGCCATAAGTTAGTTTCATAGTAGGGCTGAGTACATTGGATATTTTTTCTTCCATTCTTGAGGTACTTTACTAAGAAGAATATGTTCCAGCTCCATCCACGTAAACATGAAAGAGGTAAAGTCTCCATCTTTCTTTAAGGCTGCATAATATTCCATGGTGTACATATACCACAATTTATTAATCCACTCGTGGATTAATCCTTTTAACTTTTTAAAGTAGATAACCTTACCTCAATTTCATTTATAGCTTTTTATCTAGACAGGATATTTCAAAATTTGCCAGATATATATGCATAGGAAAATGGGAAATTGTAGCTAACTGTACTATTATTTACAAAGTATTCATAATATAATTTTCCTATGTATTTTTATATGTGTTAAAATAAAAATATTAAACTTATAAAACATAGGCTCGTCTCCTGTAGCTCAGTGAGTAGGGTGCCAGCCATATACACCGAAGGTGGCAGATTCAATCACGGCCAAGGCCTGTTAAATAACAATGACAACTGCACCCAAAAAATAGCCAGGTGTTGTGGTAGGCACCTGTACTCCCATCTACTTGGGAGGCTGAGGCAAGAGAATTGCTTAAGCCCAAGAGTTTGAGGTTAGTATGAGCTGTGATGCCATGGCACTCTACCTAGGGTGACATAGTGAGACTCTGTCTCTAAAAAATCAATAAATAAAATACAATACAGGCCAGGCACGGTAGCTCACGCCTATAATCCTACAATGGATTACTTGAGCTCATGAGTTCAGACCAACCTGGGCAAAAAGTAGACTCCATCTCTACTAAAAAAATAGAAAAACTGAGCCAAGAGGATCACTTGAGCCCAATAGTTGGAGGTTGCTGTGAGCTATGACACCATAGCACTCTACCCAGAGCAGCAGCTTGAGGCTCTGTCCGCCCCCCAGCAAAACAACAACATCAACAACAACAATAATAATAATACATATGTATATATGTGTGTAAAATATCAGTTTCCAATCTATGAGTAACTCTGGGATACTTTATATATTATAATTTTGTCTGACAGAATTCAACTCTGTATACTTTAAGACATTGAGAACAAAAGTTAAATATAAATCAACCACATGTCTACTGGAAATTTTATTTTTCTCTTCATTTGCCTACGTGTTATGCATATTTGGTTTATGAATAGTACATTTTCTCATGGTTGTTTATCCTGCACGTGAATAATTATGCAACTTGTCTTAATTTTAACACATATTTATTGGTGAATATATATTATGTTTGTGTGGAACATTTGTGTAATGTGAAGGTAATTTTTGAAAGGCCAGGCAGGCATGGTGGCTCATGCCTGTAATCCTAGCACTCTGGGATTGCCTGAGTGGGTGGATGGATTGCCTGAGCTCATGGATTTGAGACCAGCCTGAAGAAGACCATCATGTCACCCTAATATTTTGTACATGTTGTAACCTCGCATTGATTTTTATGAATTAGAAAAGCCACCTTTCACAAACTTTGTGATATGGATTTATCCTACAAGACAACGACGCACAGAAGAGTAAGAAAGTGAGGACCATTACATTCTGACAGTGTTTTGCCTGTGGAATTGTGCTGTTATTTTCTAGGTGAAGCATTTTCCCGTATTTCCTTTGAAGAGCTTGTCATCACTTTCTAGACCTGAATCTGTCTGTTGTCTTGAAGTCTCTCTGCTGCTGTAACAATCTGTTCCCTTTAGTTTCAGCACCTCTGGTCTGCCTTATAAACTATAGCACCATTTCTTTCAGCACCCTCATTCATGGGAGACACCAACCTTTGTTTGGAAAGGCCCTGAAACAAGAAGAATTAAATCTGGTGTCACTATTTTCCTTTTGGGAACAAGGCTGAAATTTATAATTTTACTCGGAATACACCAAGCTGTCTTCAGATAGGGTAAAGTCTGTGGTGTAAATAAGACAAACTTCCCTTTTCATTCTATTTTGCTCATTTTATTATTATTTACTAATTTTTTTCTTTCCTTTTTATATGTGTGTGTGCATATATATATGAGGCAAGAGGATCACATGAGCCCAATAGTTGGAGGTTGCTGTGAGATATATATGCACACACATACATAAAAGTATATATATATATGTGTATATATATATGTATATATATATATATTTAAGTATTTGGATCAGAGTTTCTGTCACACTTAGTAGAGTGTTTTGTCAATGGTGTTGTAATAGCTCACAACCTCCTCAATCTTCTGGGCTGAAAAGATCTTGTCTTGGCCTCATAAATTGCTGGGACTATAGGCATGTGCCACCATGCCCAACTGATTTTTGTATTTGTGATGGACATAGGGTCTTACTCTTTTCTTTTTCTTACCTTTGAGACAGAGTCTCACTTTGTCACCCTTGGTAGAGTGCCGTGGTGTCACAGCTCACATCAACATCAAAATCCTGGGCTCGAGTGATTCTCTTGCCTCAGCCTCCCAAGCAGCTGGAACTACAGGTGCCCACCACAATGTCTGGCTATTTTTAGAGACAGGGGATCACTGTTGCTCAGGTTGGTCTTGAACTCCTGTGCTCCAGGATCTAACTGCCTTGGACTCCCAGAATGGTAAGATTACACTCATGAGCCACCACACCTAGCCTGGAGTGTTAGTCTTGCTTAGGTTGGTGTCAAAGACATGTGATCAAGTGATGCATTCACTTCAGTCTCCCAGAGTTCTGTCATTACAAGAGAAATATTGTAACAGCATGGAGATGTGGGAAAGTCTTAGGGAAGTAGTCACATTTTCTGTACACAATAAAATTTATGTTGAAAGGAAACTCTACAAATATGAAGAACTTGACAAGTGTAAAAAAGGTGAAACCTTTTTATATATGAAAATTTCATAACAGAGAAAATGCCTAAAAATGTGAAGAAAGTATCAAATCCTATAACCACTACTCACACATTTCAGTACATAAGAGAATTCATAGAGAAATATTTCTAATCAGAATTCATATGCATGAAATACTCCAAAAATGCCAATCATATCTCAAAGCCTTAAAGTTGTGTTTATCCTGTTAGTTGGGCAGGGAGAGATGGGGCAGATGACACTAGGAGATCCTTTGTCCATAGTATGAGGAACAAATTGACCAGAGGGGGCTTCCTGGAAAGAAAAGCTGGCATTTGAAGAAGGCTTCCAAAAACCGAACTGACGTTTGCTCTACAAGAATGAGTCTCAGAGGAAGATAGGCCACAATGTGGAGACATGGCCAAGTTCACAAATTGACATCTTTGGAGAGTGCCTACAAGTCAAGTGACAGTAGGCTGAAGTGACCTATTTTAAATGACATAGTACAATTTACACAGTTCTATCACACTTTACAAAAACAATGATAACTTCTGGAAATTGCCTGACAGGGATAGAAAATCAGAGGACTTTCCATTTTGGAAGTTTGCCCCCTCTCCAGGAAAAGTCATGAATATTTTTACCTCCACACCAGTTAACATGGAATTGGAAAATCAGTATAAAGGGGAAACATTTTACTAAACCCCTGGTCTTCTCCTCATGAAAATGTAGATGTGTTCCTTTCTGGAGCACGAAGTCATTTAACGTTGAAGTTTCCGTACATGTATCTATTTGTTCCACTGTCTTAGTACCAGTAACCATTCTTTTGTACTTGGAACAGAAAAACAGGGAACACACACCTGACATCTGGTCCCATATGTGACCTTATGGTACCAAAATCTGGAAGGAAAATTTACATGTTCAGCAAGATAAACTAATGGTACAGTAGACATTCTGAATTCCCTCTGCCTGCTGCAGATTATTTATTACACCTACATCTCTCTCAATGTCTTCACTTCCAGGTAATGTAGCTCCTTACCTACCCCTGCCTCATCTCCATTTTTCTTCATCTCTACAATCCATTTCATCATCCAATTAGACCTGATATTTAAAGGCTTAAAAAATATTCCACAAGCAGAATGTTAAATCAAATTTTTAAGGTCTGGCTAACCAGAATGGGGATGAAGAGACAGTGAGAGAAAGCCAGGACAGCCACAGGGCCCAAGAGCAGAAGGAAGCTTTGAAATGGTTACTATTGTTTTTTTTTTTTGTTTTTTTTTTTTTTTTTTTCTTTGTAGAGACAGAGTCTCACTGTACCGCCCTCGGGTAGAGTGCCGTGGCGTCACACGGCTCACAGCAACCTCTAACTCTCGGGCTTACGCGATTCTCTTGGCTCAGCCTCCCGAGCAGCTGGGACTACAGGCGCCCGCCACAACGCCCGGCTATTTTTTTGTTGCAGTTTGGCCGGGGCTGGGTTTGAACCCGCCACCCTCGGCATATGGGGCCGGCGCCCTACTCACTGAGCCACAGGCGCCGCCCTGAAATGGTTACTATTGTTATGGGAAGACCAGGCCCAGTGGAAAGAAAGAGTACCCGAACACCATTTTCATTAGAGGAAGGGCTTTATTTCAGCTGGAGGAGCAAAAGGCATTGAAGTATTCAAAATGGTCACATTCCCTGATTGGCTTAGTCTTCTCCCTTTTATTCCCAGGCAGAAAGTTCCAGCCCACAGGTACCTTTCTTATTGGTCAGTTTGAATCAAGTGGGAGAAGCTGTTCCAGCCCTCACAGTACTACAGGATTTCACAAAAGCAGAAATTTTCAGGTGCCAGGAACTTAAGTTTCCACAAATTCCTAAGAGCTGAGTCACTATGTGGAGGACCCTGCAAGTGTATACTTGGGGTCTCCTTGAGAAGACCTCTGTGGTCCTAGACCTCACCCTTCCTGGGTTTCCTCTCTCATTCTCTCCTTTTGGGACTCCATATATATTTTAATTAGGGGTCTCAATATCAGCTTGATTACGCAGGAGCTGGTATTCATTTGCAAGACTGGCTCCAGGGGTTACACTGACTCTATGGAGCAATCTGCCTTCGCTACTTCTTTTGAGCACATTTCTTTTGCTGCAGTCCTCACTGTGCCAAGTGCTCTCTAGTATACATTTTCACATTCGACTTTACATCACTTTTGTATAAAATCTAAGGCATAGAGCTATTTCTGATCTGTCCTACAGTTTCTTTCCCCACTCCTGCAGCACCTCATATGGCACTATAGGCAGTAAACTTCAGAGTCACCTCTCTGGACTTTCCTATTTCCCTGGTCAGAATGAGCATTCAGATTTCAAAGTCTGTGACACCTCTTGGGTTTTTTACCCAGGCCTTAATTGTACTGTGCTGGGGGTCTAATATACATATGGGTCTTTACTTTTCCCTGTTTCACATATGTAGTACTGTGTCTGATTATGAGCACAAGCTCCCTTCTGAGTGCCTTTACATTCATAAAAGCTATAAAGGACTCACCTTTTGTCCTATCTTAGTGGTGTGGGTGTACAGATCACATCTGTACTTTCCCCACAATTGGATACAATTTTTTCACAATTGGACTTAGACAAATCCCTTAAGGAGTTTCCTCAGGATTCAGCCATGCGTTGACCAGCCAGCTCCTAGTTCGTGGCTGGAGCAGGGCATGTTGACCATCTTAAAAGTTAATCTTTGCTTCCCACGGGGCAGTGAAGCTCTCTTCAGCTGGCTGTGATGAATCCAGGCTAGGCTCTCTTCCAACTTCACCAGTGTGCATGTGGTCAGGATGATGGTGTTAGTCCTTCCTATCTTGGTTTCAGAGAGACTGAGTTCTGACCCTTGACCTACACTTGATTCCCCTATAGACAAGGATGTACAGACATAAAAGAATACAGTTCATTAACCTAGTGGAGATCTTCCTTGGTACTCTTCCTAGGGCTTCTGCCTGTTCAATTCAGTCTCTCCCAATTATTTTAGGAGTCCTTGCTAAATTGCAGAGGATTGATAGAGGCCTGTATCCAATTAAGTTTTGCTTCCTGGCAGAGTTTACTGATTCCTGATCTTATGGCCCTGTTCTTGACTGTACTCTCCCTGAGCTTTGAGGCCTATGTAGTTTCCAGGTGACATTCAAAGCTTTAGCTATCATTTGCACTATTTCTGTTATGAAGGCTAGCCCATTGTCAAATGTATTTATGTATTTATTTAAGACAGAGTTTCACTTTATTGTCCTCAGTAGAGTGCTGTGGCATCACAGCAACCTCCAACTCCTGAGCTTACGCGATTCTCTTGCCTCAGCCTCCCAAGTAGCTGGGACTAAAAGTGTTTAGTCCCACAGGCCAGCTATTTTTTGTTGCAGTTTGGCCAGGGCTGGGTTTGAACCCATCACTCTTGGTGTATGGGGCCGGCACCCTACGCACTGAGGCAAAGGCACTGCCCCCATTGTCAAATTTAAACCAGAGTGGCAACCTAAACCATGAAATGATTTCTCTGGGAAACACTTTTACTAATTTCAGCCTACTGGGGAAAGGCTTAAACTATTCTGAGTATGCGCAGACCAAAACTCATAAGTACTGATCTCCTCCACATTTGGACAACTCAGTTTAGTCCATTTGCACATTTTAAAAAGGGGCTTCCCTGTAGGACTGAATTGTAGGTGGCAGGGATGGTTCCTGTCTAGCATTGTGTTGGTTGCGTGCCACACAATGCTGGCTGACTTTCTTGCCAAGTGTGGCCAACAGGGGAATATAGAAGTGTCTCCCTAAAACCCTCTTAATTTTCTTTTGCCTCTGTTCTAAGTGCATGGCCTCATGCATACAACTTCTATAACCAACTTCAGATTTTTACACAGTAAGCTTTGATTTTGGTGAGGCATTAATTGGTCAACCAATCATACTCTTTGGTTCATAAGAGTAACCACTACAGGCAGTGCCTGTTGCTCAGTGAGTAGGGTGCTGGCCCCATATACCGAGGGTGGCAGGTTCAAACACAGCCCTGGCCAAACTGCAACAAAAATAAAAAAAAAAAATAGCCAGGCATTGTGGCAGGTGCCTGTAGTCCCAGCTCCTCGGGAGGCTGAGGCAAGAGAATTGTCTAAGCCCAAGAGCTGGAGGTTGCTGTGATGGCACGGCACTCTACCGAGGGCGACAAAGTGAGACTGTGACTCAAAAAAAAAAAAAAAAAAAAAGTGACCACTGCATATGATACCCAGACTCTTAACTTTTGTCCCAAAGTCATCTTATCAGCCTCTTGCACCAGCATGGCAGTGGCTACAAGTGTTCTTAGGCATGAGGGCATCCTTTTGAGACTCCATCAAGTTGCATAGAGAGATAAGCAACTGGTCTTGCCCAGGATGCTACATTCTGGGTGAGCACTCCCCCAGCTGTTCTATTTGTTTCTTCCTGATAATGTGCTATTCAAAAGGCTTGGCCAGGTTAGGGAGCCCTGGCAACAGGACTGCCCACCGTTTTTCTTTTAGCCTCCTGAAGGCATTTGGTAGGCCAGATTTCTACTCAATTAGCCTGTTTTCTCCTACCTTAGTAACTTCATTCAGTGGTTAGGCCAGTCTGTATATTTCACACAGCCTTTCAGATAAATCCACAGGGCTTTCATCTGGCTTCTCCATGACCTCATCCACCTTGCTTACGTTTGTGGCTTTCTGTCTCTCTTACACTGACAGGGACGAAGTCAAGGTTGGATGTAGGGTAAGAGAATGAAACCATTTAGCAGTTACCTACAAATATCTGCAAGTTCTGGATTTCAAGGCAAAGGTTCACAAAATGAGAACATTATTCTTACTATTTATAGACTTAGCACTGTTCTTAAGATAATACTTAGCTTTGAGTCTCTACCAGACTGATCCAAAGTTCTGGGCAATGCAAGTGAACATTCCTGAACATCAGTTGGCTGTGGGGCCACTTATAAGGCTGTGTTACAGTCACACCATTTACTGGGAAATTCCATTCAGGTTCCAATTTTTCCTGAGGTATGTACATAGACATAGCAGATACTACTATCTTAGCAGATACTACACAAATACTCATAGCAGATACTACACAAATTTTTCCCAGTGTAGCCAACAGGTGACCTTTGTTGAACCATAAGGCTTCATCGTAAATATAACTGCTATATATAATTTTATACTCTTTGGCCAGTCACTTAGTCTCATTTGACAGATCAGTTTAGTAAAACAGCTATGTCTCACTTTATGAGCTGGCATTCCAGACAAGGCTGGAATCTTAATACAGGTGGGACACAAGTTTTTTTCTTTTGAACCATTTTTTCTCTCTAATTTCTCACTTTACTAAAAACCAATTATAGCAGAAGTAATTCACTTGCCAAAATAAACTGTACTTTCAGTATACTTGGTCTATTTTCGTAAAGTGCAGTAAGAATAATTATTAGCCATCTAGGCTTTTCTTCCTTTTAAAATTGGTATTGCTGGAACCTTTTATACAAAATCTCAGGTCAGACTTGAAAGTGTTCCACAAGCCCAGGTTTCATGTGTGCCATTAGATACCTGTATGCCTTGGGTAAATTCCTCTTAAATCCCCAAACACATTGTGATTCCTGGACCTGTCAGAAAGTGACATTCTTCACTCACAGTACATCAGGAAATGTTATTGGTGAGGTATTTGGCTTGTCTTTCCAAGGGCTTTCTTATTGGCCTTATAAAGTCGATCTTACTTCCTTAACACAGTCTGGACACCTCTGAAAATGCTATTCCAGTCAAAGCCTTCATAAAATAACCAGTGCCTATAGAACAAAACAGATTCTTATTGAACTTATGAAAATAACTGTATTGTCAGAAATTAAGAATACTTACAAATGGCTTTCAAATTCCAGAAAAATCAAGGAGAGAGAAAAATAAATGTTTCAAATTCTATCTATAAGTACATACATTGCTGAATGTTACAAATAGCTCCAGGAGACAGAAAATGGTTTTTTGACTTCCGGAAAACAGAACACAGAAAGAATCAGCAATGTTTCAAGCAAAAATGCTATAACAATCAGCTCTGTTCCATGTAACTGATTTTTGTTCTATTTGAAGTTAGGTGGGTGATAGTCATGGACATGTTAGCTTTCTAATTAAAGTCCTAGAAGCTTACTTTTAGTACAATGGTATTTAATTTCCAAAGTCATCAAAAATTTGAATTTGAGCGAATTGTCTAGCCTATTTTATTTTATTTTGGGGACAGAGCCTCAAGTTTCGACCTGGGTGGAGTGCTGTGGCATCACAGCTCACAGGCACCTTCAAATCCTGGGCTCAAGTGATTCTCCCGCCTCTACCTCCCAAGTAGCTGGAACTACAGGTGTCTGCCACAATGCCTGGCTTTATTTTGGTTGCAGCCATCATTGTTGTTTGGCGGGCCCAGGCTGGATTTGAACCTGCCGGCTCAGGTGTATGTATGTGTCTAGTGCCTTAGCTGCTTGAGCCACAGGCACTGAGCCATCTCTAGCCTTTTCTAATATTTCCCTGAAGGGCAAACTTTGGACTCAGCCAGTTACAAAAACACTTTCTGAGATTACTTAGAATTATTACTGACAATATGCACTAAGGTAGTCCAGTATTATATATGTGATATATCATATATATATATATATATCTGTATTTTTTTTTTTAAAGGACAGAGCCTGAGTTTATTGTGGTCTATAGAGTGCTTGTGTGTCACCGCTCACAGCAACCTCCAACTCCTGGGCTTAGGTGATTCTCTTGCCTCAGCCTTCCGAGTAGCTGGGACTAAAGGTGCCTCCCACAACACCCTGGTATTTCATTATTGCAGTTTGGCTGGGGCCTGGTTTAAACCTGCCACCCTTGGTATATGGGGCCAGCACCCTACCCAGTGAGCCACAGGCACCGCCCCAGTATTTTATAATATTGGAACATACATACAAAGAAAAGCCACAGAAAATTAACCATCATTTCATATTTGAAAATATCTCCTATAAATTTTTAACATACCAAATAAGCCTAATATGTCTCAGACTTTCAGTGGTCTTAGTATTTCAAATAGACCAAATTTAGAGTTTTGATTTTGGAAGATTTGTCAAACATCAAAGGCTTAAAATTTGTTTAAACTAGCCAAAAGATTCTAAAGGCAATACTGGATAGTCAACTGGATTACATGCAAATTCCTTCACAAATTTCCTTTTATGAACCTTATTCAATCTGGCACAGACAGTTTTCAAACATTCTAAACCTTCTAGGTTGTCTATCACTTTCTTTTTTTTTTTTTTTTTGTAGAGACAGAGTCTCACTTTATGCCCCTTGGTAGAGTGCCGCGGCATCACACAGCTCACAGCAACCTCCAGCTCCTGGGCTTAAGCGATTCTCTTGCCTCAGCCTCCCAAGTAGCTGGGACTACAGGTGCCCACCACAGCACCCGGCTATTTTTTTGTTGTTGTTGCAGTTTGGCCGGGGCTGGGTTTAGAACCCGCCACCCTCGGCATATGGGGCCGGTGCCCTACTCACTGAGCCACAGGCGCCACCCATCTATCACTTTCTTAAATAGTCATTCTGTTTCAAGACAAAATTTACCCCACAAGATCTTTTGCTTACACAATGCCATTTTTCTTTATGTCTATTTTTCTTTTACTCTCACAAAACCACTTTTGATAAAACAGGATCACAATTTACTATGAAGGTAATTATTCATTTGGCTAAACTGATAATTAGAAGGTTTGAAAGTCAAGAATGTTATTCTTTGACAAACACTCAGTTTCCCAAACAATTTAGACAATCAAATTTTTACATTTTACAAATGACAGACATTTTATGGAATATAACATTGATACAGGATTTTCCCAGTCAGGGCTAGACAGGCACCCCTGTTTTTCAGGCTAAGGTGAGCTCAGAAATCAGACTCCCATCTCTAGGCACAAACAGGCTACACCCTGCAGGCCACACCCTCTGAACTCCAGCAAGGACACAAACAAAGGAGCCTGAAACATTTTGAGTGGCTCCACTCAGAGTAGGGAGTACACACCCTAATTCCCTACCTTTAACAAAAATTGCAAAGACCTAATAACCTTGCCTCAGGGGAGGAAAAGCAATTATTTATTAAAACACTCATTCAGCTTTTAAAGGTGCTTTCCACATACAAATCCTGGCCAAAATTTCTTTGAGGGTCAATATTTACCCCTAGACAAAGGACCAAAGCATGAGACTTCCAACTTGGAACTCCTCCCCCCTGCAGAAGCTTTGGCACTCTCTTCTCCCTCTGCATGCCCCTCTGTACAACAAAATCTCATTTTATCATTGGTCTGTGGACTAGGGCTCATTTCTTGAATCCCCAAGACCAAGGACTCACTGAAGAAAGAAATTCCAGTAGCAACCACAACACAGGCACCCTCTCTGATGTCTTTTCATTGTCCTCCTAAGTATCACATGGCCATGTGGTATCAAAGATGGCCACAAAGGACTGGACCTGTGTTTGAGACAGAAAGCAGAAAACCTGGAACATCCAGTTTCTCTCAGAATAGTCAGTGGGCAAAGTTGGAGCAGGGACAAAGGGGCCATGTGGGTCAGACTGTGCCCTGCAGCTGCTGGCCTAAGTATGGGGAACATGCCCTTAGGCCTCATGGAATTTAGAGGCTGAAAATCAAGAACATAAGCTCACAGCTGAATTTAGAAAAGTTAAAAATGTTACAGAGGTGACAGTTTAATAATCACTGACCATTTGAACTTTAATAATAGGTCGAAAACTAATTTTATCTTAAAGGTTACCACAATCACCTGAACATTAAGGCATTTGAGTCTTTCCTCTTCAAAGTTCTCAATCTCTTCAGTGACATGGTTACAGCAGTCTCCCATGAGACTTTTCCAAAATGCTTCAGAACAGTTCCTAACAGGGTGTGATTCCCTGTGTTTTTCTCATTTCCTTCCCTCAGACAAACCACAAACACGTTACAGATTATGAATGTTATAGTTATGAACAGGGTTACAGACAGGGACCAGTCACACAGTCATTCTGCCCTGTGAAACCCCGCCTATTAAGACCTATCTCAGTCAGTTTCCAAGCACTCACATGCACACAATTCCAACCCATTTCTAAACCTGGACAGCCTCAGTTTCCCACTTGAACTGCCACTTAGCCATAGAAGGCGAACCAACACTCCCATAGGCCCTGTGAGGGGAAGTGGGAACCCCACCCTTGTTGTCCAGTCTCAGTCCCACCACACCCACACTCTCTCATACACTTCTCACCAGACCTGCCAACTATCTAACACCCAGGGGTTGATCCGAACCCTGCTTTCACTCAAATAGTAGAAACCATGGATTGATCCTACCTTGCCTCTCCCTGTGCAGGTGCTACTTCCTGTATATCAATTCCTTTCAGTGTTTGACTCTTTGAAGGCCTGTCAAGGGGACCCTTTCCCTACCTAGTCCAGGTGTCTACACAGGGAAGCCAAGCTGACTCCCTGAAGCATTCAGTGGTTCACATTGTGCAGGCTGATCAGGGCCCCCATTGGGTGCCCAGAGGGTTGGTAGCAACTACCAGGTGCATCTGAGCCTGTTCTCTCCACGGGTGGTCTCGGTTACTGGTCAGGGAACCAAAAATGCTCTAGGAAGATGAGGTCCAATGGAGAGAAAGAATACCCCAACACCATTTTATTTCAGCTGGAAGAGCAAAGGGCACAGAAGAATTCAAAATGGCCACATTTCTTGACTGGCTTGGTCTTCTCCTTTTCATCCCCAGTCAGAAAGTTCCACTCCACAGGTACCTTTCTCATTGGTCAGTTTAAATCTCCCGCTGGAGAAGCTGTTCCAGCCCCAGCAGAACCAAAGGATTTCACAGAAGTGGAAATATTCAGATCCCAGGAACTTATGTTTCCACAAATTCCTAAGACCTGAGTCACCATGGGGAGTACCTTGCAGGTATATACTTAGGGTCTCCTTGAGAAACCTCTGTTCTTCTAGACCTCACGCTTCCTGGGTATCCTCTCTCATTCCCCCCTTTTGAGACTCTCTATATATTTTAATTTGGGGTCTCAATATTAGCTTGATTTGCAAGACTGGCTCCAGGGGTTACACTGACTCAGATGTATCCCTGGGGTCTCCTTGAGAAGCCCTCTGTTTTCCTAGACCTCACCTTTCCAGGGTATCCTTGCTCACTACCACTATGGAAGAAGATTATCAGGTACAGAGTTACTCTAGAGGCTCAGGCAAGAAGACACCAGGACTGAGCCCTTTGCTCACGATGACTACGTGTTTCTGGAGTAACAAATCACTCAGTGGGTCGAGGACGATGGCTCACGCCTGTAATTTTAGCACTTGGGAAGCTGAGGCAAGTGAATTGCCTGAGCTCACAGGTTTGAGACCAGCATGAGCTAGAGGGTGGCCTTGTCTCTAAAAATAGCCTGGTGTTCTGGCAGGTGCCTGTATTCCCAGCTTACTTGGGAGGCTGAAGCAAGAGAATCCCTCAGGAGTTTGAGGCTGCTTTGAGCCTTGATGCCACAACACTGTACTAAGGGTGAGATTCTGTCTCAAAACAAAACAAAACAAAACAAAATAAATGGCTCAGGAATGGGCTTCTCCTAGGACCGTGTCCTCACTACTAGAGAGATTTACTGGAAGTGACCTTGCCTCTCCTGGAGACAGGGAATCATACTCACCTTCTAGACCCAGTGAAATCCTTGAACTAGCACTGTCCTTCTGGAACTCTTTCAATGTGATGGACACACTCTTGCTTCAGAACAAGATCTACTTTTTGATGCTGGGATGACTGATGGTTGGGTAGCTGTCTCTCTCTCTCACAGCAAATAAACTGATGTTAATAACATTAGAGCCACTCCTCTGCTCTCCTTGGTTATTCTGGGCCTCTGTTTCCCTCTCCTATATCTGTCTTAGGAATGGAAGGCAAAATACAAACCTGCTGTGTGCTCTAAAGTCCCTCTGCTAAAAAATAAATAAATAAATAAATAAAACCCTCTGCTCACTCGATTTTTTTCCCTTTTAGTGCTTTCCAACTGCTGTATGCTATTGTTTGGATGAACTCTTAACTTAAGGTTAGAGACCTAGGGCGGCTCCTGTGGCTCAGTGGGTGGGGCATCAGCCCCATATATGGAGGGTAGTGGGTTCAAACTTAGCCCTGGCCAAACTGCAACAATAACCAAAAAATAGCTGGGCATTGTGATGGGCGCCAGTAGTCCTAGCTACTTGGGAGGCTGAGGTAAGAGAATCGCCTAAGCCCGGAGTTGCAGGTTGCTGTGAGGTGTGTGATGCCATGGCACTCTACCCAGGGTGATAAAGTGAGACTCTGTCTGTACAAAAAAAAAAAAAAAATTTAGAGACCTAAATCCTTTAATCCATAGGCCTCCTTTCTCAGGTCTTTAAAAAGAAAATACTTAACAGGGATGGCATTTTCTTTCAAAGTAGAAAAAAATATTAAAGCAAGAAGAAACCAGTAGGTAAATAGAGATGTGAAAAAAGTCATAAATATGAAGAAACGTGGATGGTAAGTAAAATTAAAAGGAAAGAGAATAGTTTTATGTAGGACAAAACCAAATATAACAATATTCTAAAGTAAGTCATGATTTAAGAAGAAAAATTTGGGAGAAACATAAGGCTTCCATGTGTCAAAATGGTGTATGTAAGCATAATATTTTGAAAGGTAAATTTATGAAAAATTTTGTGTGTGAACTAGTTGACCTAACTGAAAAGAGAATATCTACTTAAAACAACAAAGTGTTCTTTTTCTTATGAGACTTCATTTAAAAGTCTTCAGATTGCTCATGCATATGTTGAAACTCGTAAAGAAATTACACCAAATGTTCTGCATCTGTCTTTCACTATAGAGTTAAAATAAATCTGCCTCTCTGTATTTTGTTCTGTGTGCCTGAAGTTGTATTTGTTTAGTTATGGGTGTTGGGATTAAGATTATTCAACTGTTATCACTATTCAAGGTCATCAATTACTCCTTTGAAACCAACGTAAAGAAAAAAAGCCAACTTTATTCTTTAAAACACCAACCTCTTGGCTAGGCACCTATAGCTCAAGCGGCTAAGGTGCCAGCCACATGCATCAGAGCTGGCAGGTTCATATGCAGCCCGGGCCTGCCAAACAAAAAGAGAAATACAACCAAAAAAAATCTGGGCATTGTGGTGGGTGCCTGTAGTCCCAGCTACTTGGGAGGCTGAGGTAAGAGGATCACTTAAGCCCAGGAGTTGGAAGTTGTTGTGAGCTGTGATGCCCTGGCACTCTACCCAGGGTGACAGCTTGAGGCCCTGTCTCAAAAAAAAAAAGGAAAAAACACCAGCCTCTTTTTCTCAACTTCCTGACATTTTCACTCCTTCCTCTGTCTTTAATTTATTCCTTACACCTCTTGGCTTTTTGTTTTTAAGATAAGATGACAGAACATATATGCATGACTAGTCTCATGCTTGAACAATATCATATTTTTTTTTCCCACAAGTGTTTTCTGTGGCCACACTGGACCACTTCTGGTTATGGGAGGAACTGGGAACTCCATGGCCTTCTTCCTGCCCTTTTTGAGTTGTGACTTTCTCAGTCCAATATGGTGTTTGCACTTTATTTTTCCCGCGGATGCATCATTGGTGGTTCTTTTTTTTTTTTTTTTTTTTTTTAATTTGGCCGGGGCTGGGTTTGAACCCGCCACCTCCGGCATATGGGACCGGCGCCCTACCCGCTGAGCCACAGGCGCCGCCCATATTGGTGGTTCTTTTATAAATGTATGGCCTTGCTCTGTTCTGGGCTTTAAGAAAGCTCTATTTAGCCACTCCTCAACAGAAGGGAAATGGTCTCTGTTAAACCTCTTCACAGACTCCCATCAGGCTGAATCAAAGGGCATCACTTTAGCTGGGAGTTGTGGCAGGTGCCTGTAGTCACAGCTACTGGGAAGCTGAGGCAAGAGACTCAATTAAGCTGAGCAGTTTAACGTTGCTGTGAGCTATGATCCCACCGCACTCTACTGAGGGCAACATAGTGAAACTCTGTCTCAAAAAAATAAATAAATAAAAGGGCCGCGCCTGTGCCTCAGTGGGTAGGGTGCTGGCCCCGTATACCGAGAGTGGTGGGTTTAAACCCAGACCTGGCCAAACTGCAACAAAAAAAAAGCCGGGCCTTGTGGTGAGCACCTGCAGTCCCAGCTACTTGGGAGACCGAGGCATGAGAATCACCTAAGCCCAGGAGTTGGACGTTGCTGTGAGCTGTGTGATACCAGGGCACTCTACCAACAGCAATAAAGTGAGACTCTGTCTTTACAAAAAGAAAAATAATAATAATAAATAAATAAAGGGTATCTCTTTCACTGTGGCCACTGGTAAAAATCAGGGCAGACAGGGAGGTCATCGGAACAGGAGGACTTGGTGAGGCAAAAGCTAATAAGAGGTACCTGACCACAGGTAAGTATGAAACCCAGGACCTGAGGTTAGAAAGTGGGTGCATGCTTGGTAAGGAATACCACTGGCCATTGGGATCTGACTTTCTGATTCTGGGTGAGGAAATGCAGGGCCCAGAGAATTATGGCCACCTGAAATGGGCACGGCATTGTCCACAGGTAATACTTGGTCCATGACAATGATGCCTTTCCAGACAGCAACGAGTTTGCCCAATGGCACTAGGAATGCCCAGTCTAATGTGTAGTCCACCCTGTCTTCTCTACCTATGGAAAGCTGTGGGCCAAGGCTTTCTAATAAATGCTAGGCATTACAAAATCAGTGCTTAACACTCCATCCCTATGACTAAAAGTTCTGATTCTATAGCAAGAGTGAGAGGACAGCTGGAATACAAATTCTTTCTTAAACCTTTTATATGCTGGATTGGAGAAAAAGAGATGACTCATCAGTTGATTTAGATGACTGATTTCCTTGCTCTGTTTCTGGGAGAGACTTATTGTGTAAATTACATACCTGGCTTCCCTTTTCTCCAGAACACAATAGCCTTCCAATGAAGGTACTGCTTGAATATGCCTGGTAGGTGTTACTCCAGCATCTGGGAGGTGAAAACAAATGGCCAGAAGAAATCGATGTTATGCTCTAACTCCATCTTGCTAAAGACTTTGCTAAGTGCTTTTAACACTACCTTTTTAAACAGGAAGCGCAGAAGAAAGAGTTTAGTAATAACCCTAATATCCGGTGAAACCCCAGCTCCCCCTTGTAAGCACTCCTCTTACCAGGTGTTGGCTTTTGTGAAATTTGGATTGTGTTAGGAACCCCCCCTTTCCTATCAAAAGTACCTTATAAAAGGTTTCCACCCCTTGCTTCTAAGGGTCAAGAGACTGCAGTGTGAGCCCGCTCTTGGCCCTGCCAATCAATAAAGGACCCTTGCTTGCTTTTCTTATTCCACTCACTTTGGGTATAACAACATCCAGGTAAATTTCTCTGTCTGGAAAGAGGGTACCACTAGGAAGGCCATCAGGACCACCTCATTTGAGGTTCACTTATAACCAGAAGCTTGACCACTACAAAAACGTCCATATCCTCTTCACCTGAATCATTGATAGACATAGCCCCTTTGATTGACAAATTTATGAGATATGGGCCTATAAGGCCCCACCGATCTTTTATAGCTCACCTGTTCTTTCATTGAAAACCCTGGAACAGAGTAATGCTTGTTTGTCCAAGACCTAAGTGCAGTCAGTAATGTAGGATTGTGTAGTCATCTGACGGTACCCGACCCTTATGGTCTTTTGATTATTGGACCTTTAATGTACCTTTGTGTTGTACTCTGTGTCTCTCTGCCTGTATCCTTAGGGGTACACCTTCCATTATGAGTCCATGTTCTACCTGATAATATGAAAGTTGCACAAATAGGTGCTTAGGAGAGGAGAGACGTACTACTTGGCTTTCTCTGTCCTCTGGTTTCCCCTTGTTAGGTGCTAGGTTTATCAAGTGGGCAGGAGCAGTGGTGGGTTCTGAGTAGTTTTCGCCAGGAATGTTTCTTACTCTGTAAGGATAATTATTCTCCTTTTTGCATCAGTGATTTCCTTGTGTTAATTTTTTTCTTGGCTTTCGAAGTTTGTGCTGTGGAATAATAAATACTGCAAATACAGATGAAAGTCAAACTATTACCCAAATACAAAATGATAACAACCTTTAGTTTTTTATTGTTTTCTAATCTTGAAGAAATTTACTTGAGATCTGACAATTAAGTTTGTGAATTTCCGACAGTGCGAGTTCAGTGGCAGCACTGTACCAACAACTCAGCAAGGTATATCAGTGTCTCTCAGTTCTGTCTTTATTGGCATGTGTTGGTGTCTTGCTGGCTGATGTTTATTTTTGTTTTTGTGTGTTTTTGTGCTGTAATTTCATATTCAGGAAGTGTGCCATGTCTTTCCTAAAAAGAGCTGTGTGTTTCTCCACCCAGGGCTGGACTGCTAGGATCAGACAGTGTAGGAAAACAGCTGTCATCAGAGAAGACAAAGGCCAGGTAGGTAGTCAGGTCATAGGTCTGCACTGCTGTGCTCTTAGGACCTTTCAACCAGGTGAGCTGAAAGAGCTGCTATCACATTAGTAGAAAATGTACATGCTGTGACCAAACGATGGCTGTATCTTGAAAAATGGCCTCAGACATAACATTGAGGAAAGTCACCAGTCTGTTTTAACATCACTGCAGGTGATCTCCTGGGAACTGCAATCTGGGCCACTTGCTGTGCCCAGTGTGGTCCCATAGAGCACTCCTAGTGCACAGGGAACAGAGGCCTCCTCAATGGCACTGCTGTATACAATGTCACAGACCTTCGGTTTCTTTTCCAAAGTAAACTGTGCTCATCTTGCAGACAGTTTTCTGTGCAGGAATCATGTGAGTGAGAGACTCACCAGAACAGTTCCCAAGGAAGCTCATTCTGGAACCTTCCCATGCATCCTCAGGTGAACCTCACTTGTCTCTCCTCCCTGTTCCTAAACTCATTGTCCACAAGCCTGAAGCCCTACTGAGTGTTCTCTGAATGCTAAAGTAAGTCCTCTCCGCCATTGAGAAACCCACTTTCTGCCAATTCCCTGTATAAGTTATCTGTTTGCCTGTTTGGCGGGAAAGCAAAAAAGCAAAATTTTATCTGGTGCTCTATCTTGGAAACTGCCCTTGGAAAAAATTTTTTTTCCTGGAATTCCCTCATCGGAGGTAGGACTTGATTTTGTGGAAAAATGAGTCTTTTTTTTTTTTTTTGAGACACAGTCTCGTTTTGTCTCACTCGGTAGAGTGCTATGGCGTCACAGCTCACAACAACCTCCAGTTCCTGGGCTTAGGCAATTGTCTTGGCACCACCTTTAGTATATGGGACCAGCGCCCTATTCACTGAGCCACTGGTGCAGCCCTGGATGAGTATTCTTCCTGTTTACTTTGATACAGCTGAACAGTTTCAGCTGGGGGATAACCCACAAATATGCCCTAGAGATAGACTACGTGTTCTGAAATTCATAACAGGGAGGCTTCTAATCTTGCTTTTGCATCAGAATCAGAGCCCAATGCACATGAAAATTAGAATTAAAAAGAAAAAGGGAGGCGCCTGTGGATCAGTGAGTAGGGCACCGGCCCGATATGCCGAGGGTGTCGGGTTCAAACCCAGCCCCGGCCAAACTGCAACAAAAAAATAGCCGGGTGTTGTGGCGGGCGCCTGTAGTCCCAGCTGCTCGGGAGGCTGAGGCAAGAGAATCGCTGAAGCCCAAGAGTTGGAGGTTGCTGTGAGCTGTGTGACGCCACGGCACTCTACCGAGGGCCATAAAGTGAGACTCTGTCTCTACAAAAAAAAAAAAAAAGAAAAAAGAAAAAATAAGGTCAAAGCCCAAAACAGCACTGCTAGACCAGATAAGATTTGATTCTTGTATTGCAGAAGACGAGGTCCAACAGAGAGAAAGAGTGCCCAAACACCACATTTTTAAGAGGAAGGGTTTTATTCACTGGCCAGAAGCTATTGGCAAAGAAGAATTTCAAATGGTCACCTATATTACAGGTGGTTGTGTTTATATGTAGGATTAGAGGGGCCAGGATAAATGTAGATAAAGAAGTGTAAGTATATAGCATCAAACATCTAAATGCTTCCCCCGTTTTATTTTTGAGATAGAGTTTCACGGTGTCACCCTCAGTAAAGTGTGTGGCATCATAGCTCATAGCAACCTCAAACTCTTAGACTTAAGCAATTCTCTTGCCTCAGCCTCCCAAGTAGCTGGAACTGCAGGTGCCCACCACAACGCCTGGCTAGCTTTGTTGTTGTTGTCATTGTTGTTTAGCGGGTTCTGGGCTGGTTGGAACCCCCCATACCCGGTGTATGTGGCTGGTGCCCTAACTACTGAGCATAGGCGCAGAGCCAATGCTTTGCCCTTTTGCAAAAAAGAAAGAAAAGAAGAAAGAGTTTGGCCTTAGTTAAAGCAACTTCTCTATGATCAAAGTAAACAGTGTTACATTTAAACTGCCTTTTAAAAACATGGTTAAGGCTCGGCTTCTGTAGCTGAGCAGCTAGGATGCCCGCCACATACTCTAAAGCTGGAGGATTCGAATCCAGCCCAGGCCTGCCAAACAACAATGACAACTGCAACCAAAAAACAGCTACAGTTGTGGCAGGTGCCTGTAGTCCCAGCTACTTGGGAGGCTGAGGTAACATAATCCCTAGAGCCCAAGAGTTTGAGGTTGCCGTGGGCTGTGATACTATAGCACTCTACCAAGGGTGACATAGTGAGACTGTCTCAAGAAAAATAATAATAAAAACATGGTTAATTGCAATCTAAGATCACAGAAAACTGAGATTTAATAATACTAGGCTTACACTGACTGTAATGTTTCACTTAAAGAAGTTGTTGTGGTCCATTTCATTTATAAAAAACAAATATTTTTACAGTCCACTTTGGTAACAAGGAAAGCCAACTCTCACCCTAATAGAAATGAGTTTGCTGGGCTTCTGAAAGTCAGATTTCTGCTGAATAGAACTGGCTATCCTTAAGAGTTTAATCCAATATTGAAATGTTTATAAAATGTCTGATTATGTATTGTAATGCATTGTAAGTAGTGAAATCTGTATATACTGCTATTTTCTGTGTCTGTTCATTGTTGGTGAACTTAGATTTAGATATATATGTATATATATACATATATACACATACATATATATAAAAAATAAATTTTCAGCTTTCAAAAAAAAAATAGAAAGACTATTGAGGTATTTTAGCAGGCGCCTATAGCCCCATCTAATTGGGAGGCTGAGCTCAGAGGAAAACATCAGCCCAGGAGGTTAAGATTGCTCAGAGCTATGACTGTTCTGCCACTCTACCGAGGAAGACAGACTAAGACTCTATCTTCAATGAAATAAACAAATAAAAAATAAAGTACCAAAATATTCAATATTTTTAGTCACACGGGGACTTTGTATTAGGACACATAACAAATGTAAAATTTAAATTGAGTAGAAACATGCAATATATCTCTTCTGTCCAAAAAGGTATGAATCCATCAATAAGAAGCAGAAAAATAGCCAGGTGAAGTGACTAACTTCTGTAATCCTAGCTTTCTTGGAGGCCAAGGCAGGTGGACCGCCTGAGCTCAGGAGAATTTGAGACCAGAATGAGCAAGAGTGAGCCCTCTCTGTAAAATAGGTGGGTCAGTCATGGAAAGTGCCTGTTGTTCTAACTTCTTGAAGGCTGAGGCGAGTATCACTTGAGCGCAATGGTTTGAAGTTGTAGCGAGGTATAATGCCACAGCAATCTATGGATTTTAACAAAGCGAGACTGTCTCATAAAAAAAAGAGGAAAATTCCCACACAAAGAGGAAATTAAACATTCTCTTGCAAACAATTCTAGGTCAAAGATCAGATAATCTCATTTTCTTACAAGGGCTATTTTACCCACAGTGACGAACAAATTTAGCACAACCTTTATCGAGATCCCAATGGTACAATTTCTGCCAATTATTAAAAATTTCTAAATTTTGTTTAGAAACTATGACTAGCCAAATGCTATTTATAAAGATCAAAGAAGTGATGGCGGGGTGGTTCACACATATAATCCTAGCACTCTGCCAGGGTGGTGTGGGAGGATCACTTGAAGTCAGGAGTTCAACACAGTCCTGAGCAAGAGCAAGACTCCATCTCTACAAAAAAATAGAAAAAAATCCACACAAGGGAGCACACACCTTGATTCACAGCTACACTGGAGGCTGTGGCAGAAGGATTACTTGATCCTGTAAGTTTCACGATGCAGTGAGCTATGATGATGCCACTGCACTCTAGTTGGTGTGATAGGCAAAACCCCTGCCTCAAAGAAAAAAAAAATAAAGACAGTATATTTCTGGATTTCAAAATGTATTACAAAGCTAAAAAAATAAAAGCAATGTGGTATTGGCACAGAGACAGACAAATAGATGATGGAAAATAAGAGGGTGACCACAAATAAATTCTTAGGTATACGCTCACATGATCTTTCATGAGGTGGTCATGAACACACAACGGAGAAAAGAGTTTCTTCAAGAAATTATGTTGAACACTGCCTATTTAAATGACAAAATGGACTTGGACTTTTTTCTGGCACTGTATACTTTTTTTTTTTGAGACAGAGTTTCACTATGTCACTCTTAGTAAAGTGCAGTGGTGTCGTAGCAACCTCAAACTCTTGGGCTTAAGTGATTCTCTTGCCTCAGCTTCTGAAGTAGTTGGGACTACACTTGCACTGTATACAAAATATATTTTAAATAGATTAAATATGTATAAAAGAAGAAATATAACCAATAAAATTGTTAGAACAACAAATAGGAAACTAGATCATGACATTGATCTTGGCACTGTTTTCTCTTTGATATGACATCAAATGCATATGCAATGAAAAACAGAACAATGAGACTACATGAAATTCCAGCATTGGCAGATATCAAAGAAAACATTCAATAGAGTAAAAATGCCACCTTAGAAATGGGTGAAAATATTTCTAAATCACATGTATGATAGGAAATAATATTCAGAATATATATGTAATATATGTATATAAGCAACTCCTAAAACACAATAGTAAAAAGTTAATACTTTGATTTAAAAATTGACAAAGGGGCTTGGAGCCTGTATCTTAAGTGGCTAAGGTGCCAGCCACATACACCAGAATCCAGCCTGGGCCTGCCAAAACAATGACAACTATAACCAAAAAATAGCCAGGCATTGTGGTGGGTGCCTGAAGTCCCAGCTTCTTGGGAGGCTGAGGCAAGAGAATCACTTAAGCCCAGGAGTTGGAGGTTACTGTGAGCTGTGATGAAACAGCACTCTACCCAGGGCGACAGCTTGAGGCTCTGTCTTAAAAAAAAAAAAAAAAATTGACAAAGGATTCACCTGACAATTTCCAAAGAAGATATGTAAATGGCCAACAAGCATTTGAAAGTGTCCTCAAAAGTACTAATTATTGAAGAAATGCAAAGCAAAATTACAATTAAATAGTACGTCATACCCAGAGAATGAACCCTAAAAATGTTTGTCCCTCTGAGAATTCTGAAGTGATTATGTGGGCATCTCGAACTTCTCCCACCTATGATCTTGAGTGTGGTCCTACTCATCCAGAGACCTGGAGGGAAATGCTCACTCATGATCATGGAGACAGGCCTGCAGACCTTGGCACTTTTGTGTATATGTTTATGTATCTCCTTGTTTGTATATATACACATATAACACAGTAGAACTTCCATATTTACCACCTCCCTACAATGACTTCCTCAAGTTGACCTAAACATAGGCAGGACCAGCACCACTTGTACATATCAGTATACTAGCCCAAGTTCGTTATGCTAACCACCTCTGCATGTTGACAAGTCCCTTACACTCCCTTGAGTGGTTAACAGACAGAAGTTTTTTTGTTTTTTTTTGAGACAGAGTCTGAAAGCTGTCGCCCTGGGTAGAGTGCTGGGGCATCACGACTCACTGCAACCTCCAACTCTCGGGCTTAATTGATTCTCTAACTTCAGCCTCCCAAGTAGCTGAGACTACAGGCACCTGCCACAATGCCCAGCAATTTTCTGGTTGCCGTTGTCATTGTTGCTTAGCAGGCCTGGGCTGGGTTCGAACCTACCACCCTATGTGGATGTGGCCATCACCCTGCTGACTGAGCTACAGGCACCGCCCAAATGACCGAAATTCTACTGTGTGTGCATCTGTGTGTGCATGTATGAATAATACAATCCGGATAAGCATATCCTAGGAGATAATTATAAGAGTTACTTACAGCAACGTAGTGGCTAACACCTGTAATCTTTGCACTTTAGGAGGCCAAGGCAGGGGGATCACCTGACCTCAGAAGTTCTACACCAGCCTGAACAGGACTGAGATACCCTCTCTACTAAAAACAGAAAAATTAGCCAGACATTGTGGCAGAGGAGTCTTTAGTCCCAGCTATTGGGGAGGCTGAAAAGAGAGGATCTCCTGAACCCAAGAGCTTGAGGTTGCTGTCATCTATGACACCAATGAAATTAACCCCAGGGTGATAGAATGAGACACTGTCTCAAAAATAACATAAAATAAAATAAACAAATAAATAAGAGGGCCAGGTGCAGTGGCTCTCACTTGTAATCCCATCACTCTGGGAGTCTGAGGTAGGTGGATTGCCTGAGCTCATGAGTTCAAGATCAGCCTGAGTCTAAAACTAGCTGGGCATTGTGGTGGGTACTTGTAGTCCCAGCTACTTGGGAGGCTGAGGCAAGAGGATCACTTGAATCCAAGAGTTTGAGGTCACTCTGAGCTAAGATGCCACAGCACTCTACCAAGGGTAACAAAGTAAGACTCTGTCTCAAAAAGGAAAAGAAAGAGAGCAAAATCTTTCTCTGTGTTCAAATTCTAGTATTCTATTTATATTGGTATTAATTAGTACTTCTAAATTGTATTTGCTCTTACAACAGACAGGTCTAGGACCACTGCCTTGAACTCATGGACTAATTCCAGGAGGCACAGACTTAGGCACCAGAAAAGTAGCCTAAGCCACACTGTGTACATGAAAGTGGATTTATGGGAAAGAAAAAACCAGAGACAGGAGCTATCAATGATCCATGGCTGGAGGCAGTATAGAGTTTGTGAAAATATTGGTTGGGCCTTTGGGCTGTAAAAGAAACTAAGAATTTCAGGACCAAATACTTATGCAAGCTCAAAGGTAAAGCCCAGAAGCTGAGTCATTGGAGATCTGTTTTTTATACATAAATAGTTGTTATGAATTAAGGAGCTAAGGAAATTCTGCCCCAAAATATTACTCCTTGGTGTAAAGATTATTTTGAGTTAAAGGCCTTTCATGATCGAGCATTAAAAGAGGCCTTTGCTCTATCTACATAAAATCTAACCTCATTGAGAATCAAAAGGGAATGCTGATTTCCTTAACTCCTGCAAGATCATCTGAAGCACCTGACCTCTCAATGGTAATTTACAAATCAATCTGTTTCCTTCCATAAACATATCCCCCCTAGCAACCACTTATTGCACCTATACTTTCGGCATTCTCCTCCCTACCTTCTAAAAGGCATCTGCAAAGGTCTCAGACTTTCATTGAGTCTTTGGTAATCATTCTTGTGGTTCCCCCATGCACATAGTATTTTTTTTTTTTAGAGACAGAGTCTCACTTTGTCACCCTCAGTAGAGTGCCAAGGCGTCACACAGCTCACAGCAATCTTCAGCTCCTGGGCCTAGGTGATTCTCTTGCCTCAGCCTCCCAAGTAGCTGGAACTACAGGTGCCCACCACAAGGCTGGGCTATTTTTTTTGTTGCCAGGGCCGGGTTTGAAACCATCACCCTTGGTATATGGGGCCAGCACCCTACTCACTGAGCCACAGGGGCCACCCGCACATGGCATTTTTAAATAAACCTTTCTCTTATTAATTGACTTTAGCTGTGAGTTGATCTTTCAGCAAACCAACCAAAAGGGAAAAGGGCAGACTTCACCATGATTCCTACACTAACAATATGTATCATCCAGAACCTCATGGGAAGGTAAAAGTACTCGAGCTTTTACAGGAACTGTCCTCAAAGATTATTGGAATTCCTTACTGGGCTCCAATAAGCTAAAACATGTAATTGTAGCTCTAGGTCTTCAGGCTAAGTCTAGCTCCCAAAACTAAAGTCTATTCATTCCATACTCATAATGTTTATTATAAGTTTATCTTCCCAGGTGTAGGACAGAGACAAGATCAATTGTTCTATCTATCCAGGGATATCCGCATAACTAATTCTTTCCTCACCCCTTTTCTGTTCAAACATTTACCTTATCCTAAGCAAAATGTACATTTCTCAAGCATCACGAGAATGTAACCATTTTGCTTCAGTACTCCTGGCTCTAATTCTTTTTTTTTTTTGAGACTGAGCCTCAAGCTGTCACTTCGGGTAGAGTGCCGTGGCATCACAACTCACAGCGACCTCCAACTCCTGGGCTTAAGCAGTTGATTCTCTTGCCTCAGCCTCCCAAGTAGCTGGAACTACAGGCGCCCACCACAATGCCTGGCTATTTTTTTGGTGGTAGTTGTCATTATAGTTTGGCAGGCCTGGGCTGGATTCGAACCCACCAGCTCTGGTGTATGTGGTTGGCGCCTTAGCTGCTTGAACTACAGGCATCAAGCCCGGGCTCTAATTCTTTACCCCTCTGTATGCCTTGTCATGTTTAAGTACCCAAGTTCCCAAATTCCCTTTAAGAACAATCAAAGATGCATCTGTGCTTTGTTTTTTTCCAGGAATGACTACAACCTTTGTGTTGATAAATATTTATTGATTTTTATCTTTGACTTACTCAATTCTTTGGTGGGCCAGTGGTAGAGATAATAGCTCAGGTTACAACATGCATGCTCTGGCTTATTTCTGTTCCATGGATTAAAATGAGGTTATCACTGGGTGGGTGAGAAGCTTGGGTGATGAAGGGCCAGGTTGCTGTTACTGGGGCTAGGGATAAGCCAGGTGTCTTCTGGGCCCAGGTGTGGGGTCTTGCTGGGACACTCTGAAAGTACAGATGCTGTGGGCTGGAATCCAGAGGGGGGAGCCTTGCCTAGCAGGGCTATGAGTACATCACTGTCTAGGGTGCATGTGCATAAAAGAGTGGGTCTCTCAGGCCATCCCTATAGCTCAGTGGGTAGGGTACCAGCCACATACACCGAAGCTAGCGGGCTTGAACCCAGCCCCGGCCAGCTAAAATAACAATGACTACCAAAACAACAACAACAAAAATAGCCGGGCGTTGTGGTAGGCACCTGTAGTACTAGGTAGTTGGGAGGCTGAGGCAAGAGAATTGCTTAAGCCCAGAGTTAGAGGTTGCTGTGAGCAGTGATGGTACAGCACTCTACCTAGGGCAACATAGTGAGACTGTCTCAAAAAAAAAAAAAATTGTGGAAGCATCTTGATTGGTATTAGTTGTGATGGGTTATATTATATAATTATTTCCACTACTGTGGAAATATGTGCTTGTCTATCATAATGGTCAAGTAAAGAAAATTAAGTGTTTTGATAAAAAAAGTGTAACATAGTGCTCATCATCCCTTTTACCAATAATTTTTTTTCCAGAATATTGTAATAGTAAATTTTGATGTCTGTCACCAGATTAGGGTGTGACAATTGCAGGTGAATGAATAGGAGACAATTTGGCATTAGCATTGAGAGGAAAGATTGTCTATGTGGGTGGTACTGAGAAATATCATTCTTACTATGATGATCCATTATATTTTCCTAAGAATCTGTGAGTTAGGCTCTGTGCCTATAGCTCAAGCTGCTAAGGGGCCACCCACATACACCAGAGCTGGCAGGTTAGAATCTAGCCTGTGCCTGCCAAATAATGACAACTATAACCAAAAAATAGCCCGGGCTTGTGGCCGGTGTCTATAGGCCCAGCTACTAGGGAGCCTGAGAGAAGAGAATCGCTTAAGCCCAGGAGTTGGAGGTTTCTGTGAGCTGTGATGCCACAATACTCTACTGAGGGCAACAACTTCAGGCTCTGTCTCAAAAAAAAAAAAAAAAAAAAAAGAACTGTGAGTTAGAACAGTGTATCTTCTAGAAATAATAGTAGAAGGACCCCTGTGATGTGTCAGTCGCACACCGAGGTGCTGAGTCCTGCCCAGGTGCAGGGCCAGCCGAGCCTTTACCTGTCACTTCTCCTAGCTCCCCATCCCTGCTTAGCCAGCTCAGCCCCCAAGTGTCCGCTGCTTGGTGCCATCCACAGGAAGAGAAGAATCTGTTGCTGTGCCCATCAGTAGTCAATTCTGGGACTCAAAGCCTGGAAGGTTAGATTAATTAGTGAAGGTGACTAATTCCCGGAGGTTGTGGATGTACTTACCAGACTTCAGGTATCTCTCAGAAACCTAGATCTCACCCCCAACCTGCCCTCTAGTCACAGGGATCACAAGTCTTATGTGTATAACCCATGCTTTGTAGTGTATTTGCAGAGTTATGTAACCAAAATACTGAGATTCCTTCTTGGAGTGTCACTAACATTAGTTCAGTGTATGATTTCTGGAAGACAGATAGGCATCCATCAAGCAGTGTATGAAGTGTGTGTCTACTGGTAGACACTTTTTGCACTGAGGCCCCTTCTTTCCTTTGAGACAATATTTCTCCCATCTTTGGGCTTGAGGAGAGATGATAGGGAGTAAAATGTTTCTTTATTTCTGACAACAAAATAGTATAGCTTTCACCAGTCATGTCTCTGAGGTTAGTAGAGTCAGAGCCCTTAGAGCTGCACTGCAATGTGGCAGCAACTGGCCACATGGTGTTCTGAATTTAGCTGTGCTCTACACTTAGCACATAGAATGAATTTTAAAGTTATATAACAAAAGTAATTCATTAATTTTTTCAATGGTCAATTATGAGAACAAAACTATTTTTGGATATATTGGGTTAAGTAAACAATAGCAGTCAATTTAAACTATTTCCTTATCTTTTCTTTTCTTTCTTTTTTTTTTTTTTTTTTTGAGACAGACCTCAAGCTGTCACCCTGGGTAGAGTGCCTTGGCATCATAGCTCATAGCAACTTCCAACTCCTGGGCTCAAGCGATTCTCCTGCCTCAGCCTCCCAAGTAGCTGGGACTACGGTGCCAGCCACAATGCCCACCTATTTTTTGATTGCAGCCCTCATTGTTGTTGGGCGCCAGGGCTGGATTTGAACCTGCCAGCTCAGGTGTGTGTGGCTGGTGCCCTAGCCACTTGAGCCACAAGAGCCGAGCCTAACCTATTTCTTTATCTTTTCTTTTATGTGGCTTCTAGAAAATTCGAAAAGACAAACATGTCTCTCATTTTATTCATACTGGACAGGGTCCTTTAGAGGACTGCCTCCCCTTTCAAAGCTCAGGCTGCCTCATCATCAGACTAGAATTCAGAAAAATTAAACAGAATCTCAAACTTTAAAATAATTTTGCTTTTCACAAGACGGTGCTGAAGGCGAAGAAGAAAGCTCCTGCCCCTCCCAAAGCCAAAGCCAAAGCCAAAGCCAAAGCAAAGGCATTGAAGGCCAAAAAGCAGTGCCAAAAGGCAACCACTGACACACAAAAAAGAATATTTGTACATCACCCACATTTTGGTGGCTGAAGACACTGTGGCTCCTCTGGAGGCAGCGCAAATATCCTAGGAAGAGCTCCCCCAGTAGAAACAAGGTTGACCACTGTGCCATCATCAAGTTCTCCCTCACCACTAAGTTCACTGTGAAGAAGAGAGAAGAAAACACCACACTTGTGTTCACTGTGGATGTCAAAGCGAACAAGCACCGGGTCAAACAGGCTGTGAAGAAGCTCTGTGACATTGCTGTGGTGAAGGTCAACACCCTGACCAGGCCTGATGAAGAGAAGAAGGCATATGTGCCACTGGCTCCTGATTATGATGCTTTGGATGTCGCCCACCAAATTGGGATCATCTATATCAGGTTCAGCTGGATAGTTCTAAATAAAGGATAGACTTAAAGTTCATGTGCAATTTATATAATTAACTATTTTAAATTAAAAATAAAATAGTAATTACATTTAAATTTAAATAGTAAAGTTTTAAGTTTAAATAGGAAAATATTTTAAATCGCACACAAATTTTATGTCCACCTTGTATATAACTTTCACCATAAAAAATACATATATAATTGTTAATACGTTGTTTCCATGAGTGGAAACCCTGTATTTACTGTGTGTATATATAAACACATATGTGTATGTATATAATTAAAATTGATAAATGGATATAATTTATATTAAGGATTAAATACAAATATCCCTCTGGCAGAGCTGTAACCCAGAGATAGCACAAAACTCTGCGTAAAAAGAGCTACAGAGTTCCTTAGCTAAAGCCCACGTTGTAGCTAAGCCCTTCACCTGGGAGGTGCATGGTGTACCCCTAAGTTGTGCCTGTGATTTAAGAGGTCATATGCCACCTCTTGCATGAAGCCTCATGCAATGCCCACCCCCCAACCGGAGACTAGAGGTAATTTCACCCTGTTCTGCACTGTCATGGCCTTTGCTTTTGTGACTCCCAACGTCTTTAATCTATTAGGTTACTGAGTGACTTATGTGCATGCTTTTAGCTAGACATCAATGTATATTGAAAACGCCTTCAAAGCAAACTCTAACTCCTATTGAAATAATAAGTGCCCAAGTCTAGCACAGAGTAAACACTAAGTAAGTAGTTTTTTATTCCTTTAGTCGAAATTTGTTGAACAGCTACTCTGTGGCAAGTATGGTGTCCCCGAATGTCAAGATGAATAAAGTCATTGTCCATGTCCTTAATTAAAAAAAAAAAAGTTGGGGGCTGTGGTGAAGAAATTGTTAGCGTTCTTGCCTCTTTCAGCCTCTTGTTGGACGGCATTCTTGTCACTCAAGGTTAGGGAGGTGGGGCCTGAGATCCTGTCCGATCAGGGATGCTCCAAAATGAACTGTTCAATCAGATGCATAGCCAGAAAGAAGACGACGTCTCGGGGAATCCAGAGCGGTATTGGTCTCTTTCCCTGGGCTCCGATCTGGGGTGCCCTCTTCAGCTTTTGCCTGTTCTGGGGAATCCAGGTGTCTCTAGAGCCGCCTCTGTTATCTTGTGACCTGCAGGTGCCGGGAGATTTGTAGGGACGACACCGGGACATCCCGGAAGCTGGGAAATGGTGAGTACCGGAGACTGGGTGTCCTGAGAGGGGGAGGGGCGTGGTTGGGGCCAGAAGTGACTGTGGCGGAACCAGCAATTTCACTTCAGTTTTACAGTCTTCAGAGTGAAGTTTGCCACTGGCACGCTTGGCCCTCAGACCCTGTGAGGAAAAGGTGGAGTGGGGCAGGCAGCGGGGACTCTGTTTCTCAGGCACCTTCCTGGAGTCGACACCTGGACCACGGCCCACAGTGTGCCTGCAGCGCAGGTTGTTCCTCCCACGTGGTGACAATGGAAGGGTCCTCAGGAAGAATCCCAACTGCATGTGTGGGGCTTGTTCCTCGGAGGGGCTGTAGTCCGTGGGGCCCCCAATTCCCCCATTCTGTTAAAAATAAACTTAGGGTCGGGCACGGTGGGTCAAGCTGTTGCCAAACCAAAAGTGGCTCGGTTGCCTGTAATCCTAGTTAAACAACAGAGACAGGAAGTTGATTTCGTGAAAAGGCTTCATTATCGAAAAGGCCAATTCTGGAGAGCAGCGGGAGTAATTTTAAAAATGTTTTGTGTATGTAACACATTTTAAGAATTTGTATAGGGGATAATTTCCAAAGTATGTTAAAAATCTACTTATGTGATTAACAGCATGTAGGCAAGTTAAAAATATGTACCAATCAAAAACCATCATCAAAAAATCATTAAACGTGCTATGAACGTGTTCTATAGTGCCTCTTTACTGCCTTGGGTTTTTTTTCAAGTTTTTTTTTTTTTTTTTATCTTCCCCATTTCTGGTTTGGCCTGTTTGACTGACTTACTGCTCCTATGCTTTCAAGTGCATTGTCAGTTCACAAATAGCTAAGAAAGGTTCTGGGGGTGTCTGTCTACCACATTCTCTCCTTTTATTACTTTATTTTATTTTATTTTTTGCACTTTTCTGCCGGGGCCAGGTTTGAACTTCCACCTCCTGTATATGGGGCCCTACTCCGTTCAGCCACAGGCGCAGCCCTCCCTATTTTTATTTATTTTCATGTCTATGGAATTGATTTCAAATGGACCCAATGCGAGGAGGAGGAGATAACCTGAGTGGAATGGTGGGAAATTAGAAAGAAAGACACAAAAGAAATATAGAAAACACACAGGAGGGTAGAGATAGGATGGGGTTTGAAGGTCTGTCTGCAGCCAGCACGGAACTGTGGAAGCAGCTTTTATAAAGTATCTTTAACAAGGTAAATATTAACGTCTGGGGTAAGGATTAATGTTAAAGAGGAAAAGCTGTAATAAGGAAAGTATGTAGGAGCTATGTGACTTCTGGCAGTTGAAAAGAATGTTAATCTTGAGGAGAAGTGGCTGGGTGGTGAGGTGAGGGGTCGTTCCCTAAAGGCTTCCCCTGGCTGTGATGGGCCCTGGCCACCTCACAGCCCCTTCCCCACAATAATTGTTATGATTAGTTAAACTCACATGGGTGCTGTGCCTTTAATTTTGTTTTTTGAAATTTGTGAAACAGCGGGTTTCACATACCATATGAGTGGTATGCAATGTATTTTGTAACATAGTAAAAAGCTTGCAATGTATAACATAAGATTAACTGTAAAGGTTTGGATTTAGGTAATGTTGGGTTATTATGAGAATACTTTAGATAGGAAGTGTTGGATATTCTGAAAAATGTTATTTATTGTATTTTTTTTGACTATGTCCTGTATACACTTTAACTTATTTTTATTTTTAGAGACAGAGCCTCAAGATGTTGCCCTGGGTAGAGTGCTGTGGCATCATAGCTCACAGCAACCTCCAACACTTGGGCTTAGGCCATTCTCTTAACTTAGTCTCTAAAGTAGCTGGGACTACAGGTGCCTGCCACAATGCCGGCTTTTTTGGGGTGGGGGTGGGGGGTTGTAGTTGTCATTGTTGTTTTGTAGGCCCGGGATTTGAACTTGTCGGCTCTGGTGTATGTGCCGGTGCCTTAGCTGCTTAAGCTACAGGCGCTGAGCGTTGTTTTTTTTTTTTTTTTAATTAATTTATTTTTGCAGTTTTTGGCCGGGGTGGGTTTGAACCTGCCACTTTCTGTATATGGCCGGTGCCTCTCTCCTTTGAGCCACAGGCGCTGCCCCCAGCCCTTTTTTTTTGTTTTTGAGACAAAGTCACACTATGTCACCCTTGGTAGAGTGCCATGGCGTCACAGTCACAACAACCTCAAACACTTGTTCTTAAGCAATTCTTTTGCCTCAGCATCTGGAAGAGCCGGGACTACAGGCGACCGCAACAACCCCCAGCTATTTTTTGTTGCAGTTGACATTGTTACTGGTTTCGTAAGCCACCACCCTTGGTTTATGTGGCTGGCGCCATAACCACTGTGTTATGGGCGCCCGGCTCATTTCAACTTATTTTTAATGAGTTGGTAACTGTCAGATAAATTGAAGCAATATATATTTTGATGCTACGGCACTCTACCAAGGGCGACAGAGTGAGACCTCTGTCTCTAAAAATAAAAAATAAAAAAAAGGTCTTAAATTACTCAGCCTCTGGGCTTGACCTCTGCTTTTGCATAAAGATTTGGTCCTAAGATTTTGTTTCTTTTACATGCCAGTGGCTCAACCAATACTTGAACAAACTCTGTCCCTCTCATGGGTCCTGGATAGCTCCTGTCTTCTGATTATTTTCACTCCATAAACCCTCTTTCATGCTGTCTCTGTGGTGGCCATCAGTGTCTCCTGAAATTATGTCCATGAGTTCAAGGAAGTGGCCCTAGACCTGTGTCATGTAAGAGCAGATGGAAATTAGAAATACTGGACGAGGGCGGTGCCTGTGGCTCAAGGAATAGGGCACTGGCCCCATATACCAGAGGTGGTGGGTTCAAACCTGGCCCCAGCCAAAAAAAAAAGAAAAGAAATACGGGACGAATACCCCAATTTGAATGTAAAGATTTTGCTGTCTTCCTTTTTCTTAAAGATTTTAATTTAGAAAATTTTGTATGTGTTTTTTTTTCTGCCTCTTTGAAATATAAGCACATACTTTTAGCAGATAAATAATCTTCTTACCTCCTTTTCAAATTCAGGTCTGTCTTTCTCCAGGGCCCAGGACTCATTGCTTTGAAATATAAATAGTCCAGGAGATAGCAACCCTTGTCAGAGTTCCTGTTGTGGTGCAGGACGTCCCCTTAGTGTTCGTCTGGCTCCTTGTTTGAAACTATCTTCCATCATGTAGACAAGTGAAGATTTTTCTGTCCTTTGAATATAGTCCAGTACAAACACAAAAGGCCTTTCCAAGTATAAGGTGAATTTAGGGTGAACTATATATAACCAATGGTGCTGTCAAGTCTTCTAAGTGAGGACTGTAATATGGTGACTTCATTGATCTTTACAATCTCTGAGATGAACATCACACTTTGTTTTAATTGTGTAATGTGGCAGTTGTTTTTCTGTCTACCATTTTGAAGGCTATTTTGGAGTTGGGAATAATTCTCTTTGTAATTATAAAGTATTTTTACATACCATCCAGAGTTACCACATATGATATAAACACAGAAGAGTCCCATGGAGTGTTACTCTAGGGGGCACTTTTCATCTCAGCCTACTTGTCACAGCTCACAATTGTACAGCAAAGTGCATGGTGTCCCAAACAATGAAGCCACAATGGTCCGTCTGCCTATTTTCATTATCTATTTTTGAGCAAGTATAGTACACAATGCTATAAAAAGTGCACCTACAGTCACAATACATAGGGAAAATGCAAAATTATAGCTCTATGTTACATCTTTATTTACAAAATAGTTGTTTAAAAATGTCACAAAACAGGCTGGGAGTGGTGGCTCACACCTGTAATCTTAGCACTTGGGGAAGCAGAGGTGGGTGGATTGCTTGAGCTCATGAGTTTGAGACCACCCTGAACAAAAAATGAGATCCCATCTCTAGTAAAAATAGAAAAACTGAGGCAAGAGGATCACTTGAGCCCCAGTTGCAGGTTGCTGTGAGCTATGATGCCACAACACTCTATCCAGGGCAACAGCTTGAGTCTCTGTCTCAAAAATTTCACAAAACATTTACAAAGTATTCAGTATGGCTTGGCCACCTCTTTGTAAAATTGATATTATTAGATTTCCAACTGATCCAGAGAGTATGAGGCTACAAACTCAAACCACTTCATACACCCACTTCAAACCAGCATAATCTGAGGCAAACCCAAGGTTTACAAAATCATTTCTGAAACCAAACTCAACATACAGGAGTTGTTGGAAGAAAATGCAGTTTATTCAAAAGCAACATGGGGAGATGGCTGAATAATGTTGGGGGGAGTTCTGCAATCTTGGTCCTTTGGTTAATTGCTAAACACCCATTCCTGAAATTCTTAAACAAGTACATACATAGACATTGTAAAAAAAAGTGACTATTTGCTTCAAGATAGAGTAATTGCTGCTCTTGCAGGATCTCATACTTAGAAGGGCCCAGGATACGGAATACCTTGTGTGGGTAATAAAGCCTGGGAGGCAATACTTACCTGAGTGGTTCTCAGCCCAGGCTTCCAGGTAGGATTCCATGGCCAGTTTGAAGAAATGCCATCATCTGTGATTTCACCTTCCCACAGATTCTATTAGTCTGGATTGTGTCATCCACATAGTTTTAATTATTACCCCCATGTGATGCTAAGGTTAGGCCAGTGTCAAACATGAGAGTTTTAAAATGTGTTGAACCTTATGTCCCAAGGGAGGTCACAGGGCCTGCCCTGATTGTGCTTCACGGGGACAGGACAGCACCACCAACATTCCATTGCCATAGCCAAAATTGCTAGCAGGGAGGGCACCTGAGGGCAAAAAATAGGAAAGTCACACTTTGGTCTTTATGTGGAAGCTCCTTGTTCCCGATTGTCTCCTGTAATAAAGAACAGGAAAGGGTAGAGATGTGTATATACTTCTTTTGCTTCAAGGTTTCTCAGCCTGTGGATGTGGTGGGAGCAGGTGAAGGGGTTGTGCTGATTCCTTTTAAGCCATATTATCAAGATGCAGGTGGAATATACATCCGGGTAATCTCACCTGAGAAGGAAATCAAGGGCAGGCAGGGAAAGAGGAAGAACCGGTTGCTTCTCAGCTAAATGTGTCCTAACACAGGGCTGTGACTGCCTTTTCTCCTGCAATGTCCTATGTTTCGAAGTTAGAAATCTTCTCTACTTGTGATGTTCCTGCCTAATGAGCTTGTTTCAAACACTCTTTTGGGGCGGCGCCTGTGGTTCAAGGAGTAGGGCGCCAGTCCCATATGCCGGAGGTGGCGGGTTCAAACCCAGCCCCGGCCAAAAATCACAAAAAACAACAACAACACTTTTTGCCCAGTGAAGAGGCTCTGAGAAATCCTTCTCCCCTCCGTATACAGCAGTGTCTTCTCTCCATCCAAATTCCCATATGCCCTGGATAATTTTCATCACAAATTTATGTTTATAAAAAATTATGTTCTGTAATTCTGCAAATGTTCCCTTGTGCCTATTTTAAATGGAAATAAGTATTACCCTGTATGGATGATGTTAGGTCATTGGATATTAGCAAAGCACGGGACTAAGTACTGTTCAGTTTCAGTGCAGAAGTCCCCTCAGTGCTGTGTAAAATAAGGTGACTCACATGCAATTTACAAAAGATGGCATGAACGGCCTAAAGAAACTCAAGGTTCTCAAAATCAGAATTATTAGAAAAGCCTTGCTTTCTCGGATGCTAAAGAAGAGTTTTTAAAGATAGCATTAGAGATTAGAAGATAGGGCAGATATCTGTACTTTCAGCATGTTTTTTTTGTGTGTGTGACAGAGTCTCAAGTGTCACCCTGGATAGAGTGCCTTGGTGTCACAGCTCATACCAACCTCCAACTCTTGGGGTTAAGTGATTCTCTTGCTTCAGTCTCCCGAGTAGCTGGGCTGCAGGCGCCTGCAACAATGCCTGGCTAATTTTTGGTTGTAGTTGTCATTGTTTAGCAGACCTGGGCTGGATTTGAACCAACCCGCTCCGGTGTGTGTGGCTGGCAGTCTCACCGGTGAGCTACAGGAGCTCAGCATGTACTTTCAACTTTGAAAAAAATTCTTTTAGTGGTTTTTTATCAGAATATGATTAAGTACTTTGGGGAGAGTATCAACTCATATGCACCTTGTGAAATTCTCTTTTTATACCTTGTTTGGAAAATAAAAGCTCTAATGGTTGTTTACTGGGTCAACATTCAACTGGGATAAATCCAGTCTCACTTGTGATAAAGTATTATCATGGGACAGAAATATTGGCATCCCTGTCGAGCTTGTTGGAAATTCAGAAATAAAGCCTCAACTAATATCTTCTGAATAAAAAACTGCATTTGAGGCTTGGCGCCCATAGCACAGTGGTTACTCACCAGCCACACGCACCAAGGCTGGATGGTCCGTGCCCAGCTCAAGCCACCCAAACAACAGTGACAACTGCAAGAAGAAAATAGCCAGGCATTGTGGTGGGTGCCTGGAGTCACAGGTACTTGGGAAGCCGAGGCAAGAGAATTGCTGAAGCCTGAGAGGTGGAGGTTACTGTGAGCTGTGACGCCATTGCTCTCTACTGAGGGCGACATAGTGAGACTATGTCTCAAAAAACCCAGAAAAAACTGCATTTGACAAGATCTCCAGTTCCTGCTTGCACACGTTAAAATCTCAGAGCCTCCATTTACCTCACCATGATATTTTCACTTAAGAAATACGCACAGCTTATAGTGAATGATGTGAGTAGGCGCAAGAATCCACATGCCTGTATTGGTGGCCTTATTTTTGCATTGTAAAGCCAAAAAGCACAGCATCTACACCAGGGTTGTGGATATTATCCCATCGTCTTTTCTCAGTGTTAGACAGCACATGAGGGACTATCTCTCTGCTGTACTAATCACATAATACCATTCAGTCATGTAAGTCCAAAGAAGTTCTCACCCACACATTGATGTAAAAATGAAATTAAGTTTTCCCATGGCATCATGATAAATATTGTTTTTTTTTCAGATTTCTAGCTTTTTTTTTCAGGAACTGTTGACATTCAGAGATGTGTCTATAGAATTCTCTATGGATGAGTGGGCCTGCCTGGACCCTGCTCAGCACAATTTGTATCGGGACGTCATGTTAGAGACATACAGACACCTGGTCTTCCTTGGTGAGGATAACTTACATACACATTTCTTAACTGTACGCTAAGCATTTCAGATTGTTCTCTGTAGGTGGGTTTTGTGGAGATTATTCTTTGACCGCATTAGTTTCAGATTGTTGAGTATAAGGAAAACATAAGTTCTTGGTATAGAAAAGAGCATATTTCAGATGTTATCTTGGCATTAATCTTAGCCTTTCTTGAGCTGATAAATATCCTTCCCTACATTGATGGTAATTTCAAAAATGTAGAGGCTTAGAATTGTTGCCCATACCTTTTAGTCTAGTTTCCGGCACCAAATTTTATTTCCATAGTATGGGGTAGTGGAGCATTTAAAATGCTTTTAAAGGGCGGCGCCTGTGGCTCAGTCGGTAGGGCGCTGGCCCCATATACCGAGGGTGGCGGGTTCGGACCGGCCCTGGCCAAACTGCAACCAAAAAATAGCTGGGCATTGTGGCGGGTGCCTGTAGTCCCAGCTATTCGGGAGGCTGAGGCAAGAGAATCGCTTAAGCCCAGGAGTTGGAGGTTGCTGTGAGCTGTGTGAGGCCATGACACTCTACCGAGGGCCATGAAGTGAGACTGTCTCTACAAAAAAAATAAATAAATAAATAAATAAAATGCTTTTAAAATATTGTAAAGTTTTTGTCAGAAACCTCTATTTTTAGATTATTCTTTTAGGATCTCTAAAATGTTGTGTTCTCTACTATAGAAAGGTTCTAGATTATTAACTGGTGAAGCCCAGTAGCGTCATGTTGTCTTTTTTTTCTAATGAAACAGGGCTTGCTGTCTCTAAGCCGGACCTCATCACCTGTCTGGAGCAAAGGAAAGAACCATGGAAGGTGAAGACTCGCCAGACAGTGGTCAAGCACCCAGGTAGGTTGGAGTGATTGAAGCAGATAACCCTGGTCAGAGGTCCAACGTTGAAGGAGTAAACCACACAATGCAATGTGATTAGGGAAGCTCAGCTTTATTGGAAATTATTTCTGGGAAGCCTGGGTTTCTTTCTCTTGTTACATAAAGACACCTCGTTTTTGTTTTCATTTTTTATGTTTATTTTCTCATTGAGACAAAGGCTCACTGTGTTGCCATCAGACCAGTGTGCCATGGCATCAGCCTAGCACAGAGCAATCTTAACCATCTTGGTTCAAGTGATTTTTCAGTCTCAGCCTCTCAAGTAGCTGGGAGTACGGTTTTCTCCAGAAGACCTGGCTACTATTTTTACTGTTTTTATTAGAATGAGAGTCTTGCTTTTGGTCAGGCTTGTGTCAAACTCAGAAACTCAAGCAATCCTCTCACCTTGGCCTCTCAGGTGTTGGGTTTACATGTGTGAGCTACCATGTCTCGCCCTATTCTTCTTTTTAATTTTTTAAAATTTGTTTGGAACAGAGTCTCATTTTGTCACCCTGGGTAGAGTTCCGTGGTGTCATAGCTCGCAACAACATCAAACTTTTGGGCTCAAAGAATCCTCTTCCTTCAGCCTCCCAAAGTAGCTGGGACTACAGGTTCCTGCTACAATGATCGGGTAGTTTTTCTTTTTAAGAGATGTAATCTTGCTGTTGCTTGGACTGGACTCCTACTGGTTAAGCTCAAGCAATCCACCTGCCTTGCCCTTCCAGACTGCTAGGATTATAGCTGCCTGGCCTTTTCTTTTTAATTTTTAGAAGGAGTTTAGTTTTTGATGATGTTCTTTCTAGTTTATAGTGAAAAGAAAGAACTTTCTATGGCTTATCCAGGACTGCAAAATCTGCCTGCTGTTTGGTTGATTTTCAGAACATAAAAATATTTGCTCTTTTGGAGGATCTCTGAGCCATTTTAAAAAAATTTTCTTTAGGCTCGGTGCCTATAGCTGAAGCGGCTAAGGAGCCAGTCACATACACCAGAGCTGGCGCATTCGAATCCAGCCCGGGCCTGCCAAACAACAATGGCAACTACAACCAAAAAATAGCTGGGTGTTTTGGTGGGCGCCTATAGTCCCAGCTACTTGGGAGGCTATGGCAAAAGAATCGCTTAAACCCAGGAGTTGGAGGTTGCTATGAGCTGTGATGCCATGACACTCTACCAGGACGACAGCTCAAGGCTCTGTCTCAAAAAAATTTTTTTTTTCTTTTTCTTTAAGCAGGCATGATGGCTCACTTCTATAGTCCTAGCACTCTTGGAGGATGAGGTGGGATGATCATCTGAGTTCAGGAGTATAAGACAAGCCTGAACAAGAGTGAGATCCTTTCACTACTAAAAATAAAAAACAATAACTAGGCAGTGTGGTGGTTGCCTATAGTCCCAGCTACTTGTGGGGCTGAGGCAGAAGGATGACTTCAACCTAGGAGTTTGAGGTTGCTGTGAGTTAGGCTGATGCTATGGCATTTTAACCTGGGCAAGAGAATGAAAGTGTGCCTCTGAACAATTTCTTTTTTCTTTAGCACAGTGGTTCTCAACCTTCCCAGTCTGGAAATTTATTTTCATTGTTAAAAAGGGGTCTGGACCCACAGGTTGAGAACCACTGCCTTAGCATACTATTTAAAATATGAGAGTGAGCAGTTAATACTAGTATTTGGGTCAGGCATCTCAGGACACTTCAAATGGATGGCATATGTCTTCTGCTTTATAGTTTTAGATTCAATGAAGGTTTCTAATAAGATTGTGCGAGAAGTATAGTCAGTAATTTTATTAGAGAATTTAAGATTCTCCCCAAAAAGGCTCGGCGCCTGTGGCTCAAGCGGCTAAGGCGCCAGCCACATACACCTGAGCTGGCAGGTTTGAATCCAGCCCAGGCCCGCCAAACAACAATGACAACTGCAACCAAAAAATAGCTAGGCGCTGTGGCCGGCACCTGTAGTCCCAGCTACTTGGGAGGTGGAGGCAGGAGAATCGCTTGAGCCCAGGAGTTGGAAGTTGCTATGAGCTTTTATGCCACAGCACTCTACCCAAGGCAAACGCTTGAGGCTCTGTCTAAAAAAAAGAATCTCCCCCAAATATAAAGAAAAAGCTCATGTAATTGAACTTCAACATTTTCTTTACATGAAGTGTGATAAATAGTTTAATTTGTTTATGCTCTAATTTCTCAACTTTATTTTATTTTATTTTATTTATTTGAGACAGAGTCTCAAGCTGTTGCCCTTGGTAGGGTGCGGTGGCATCATAATTCACAGCAACTTCCATCTCTTGGGCTTAAGGAATTTTTTTGCCTTAGCCTCCCAAGTAGCTGGGACTACAGGTGCCCGCCACATCACCGGGCTATTTTTTGTTTGTAGTTGTCATTGTTGTTTGGCAGGCCTAGGCTGGATTTGAACCTGCCACCTTCGGTATTTGTGGCTGGTGCCTTAGCTGCTTGAGCTACAGGTGCCAAGCCCCAATTTTGCAACTTTAATATAGTTAAAGGTATCTACTCTATACATTTCTTACATATACTATGTCATTGGGGAGTTGCAGTATTCCAGAGTATGTATTAAATTCTCTCTTGTTACAAAATCACTCTTACAAATTTTTCTGAGACAGTTTCTCACTGTTATCACCCTGGGGTTGAGTTCAGAGGCATTGTAGATCCAGCAGCATCAAACTCTTGGGTACAAGTGATCCTCTCTTTTCAGCCTCCTCGGTAGGTGGGACTAGAGGCATCTGACACAGTGTCTGGGTAGTTTTTCTATTTTTAGTAGAGAAGAGGTCTTGATCTTTCTCAGGCTGGTCTCGAATGCCTGAGCTCAGGTGATCCACCTGCCTTGGCCTCCTAAAGTGATTAAGAGTAACAGGTATGGGCCACCATACCTGTCATAAATAACCCTTATTTTATAACTATTTCTTGCTTAGGTTATGCTTATCAGGACTGTATTATGCACACACACACAGAGAAACACGAGACCTTTGTAAGTTGACCACTCAAGGGATTGTAAAAATCTTGTCAACACACATAGGTGGTTAGCGTAAGGAACTTGGCCTAGTTGATACGTACTTGTGGTGCATGCCCAGTCTGTGTACATTAGGTGAACTTGGGGAGGTGGTCAATGTATATACTATATACAGACAGTATATAGCGTCTGTATATATACATATACACACAAATAGATATATAAACATATATACACACAGACAAAAATTGTCAAGGTCTTCAGGCCTGTCTCCTTTGTCATGAGTAAGTATCTCCCTTCAGGTCTCTGGATACGTGGGACCAGCCCCAGATCAACATCTCCCAGATTATGTTGGAGATGCCCACATAATCACTTCAGCATTCTCAGTGGGGCTTGGTGCCTGTTGCGCAGTGGTTATAGCACTGGCCACACACACTAAGGCTGGCGGGTTCGAACCCAGCCCAGGCCAGCTAAACAACAACTGCAACAAAAAAAATAACCAGGCATTGTGGCAGCTGCCTGTAGTTCCAGCTACTTGGGAGATGGAGGCAAGAGAATCATTGAAGCCCAAGAGTTGGAGGTTACTGTGAGCTGTGACACCTTAGTACTCTATCTAGCACAACATAGTGAGACTCTGTCCCCACCCCTAAAAAAACAAACAAAATTCTCAGTGGGATTGAGTGTTCATTCTGAGTATTCATTCTGAATATGATGTATGATATTTCATTGTGATTTTGCTTTGCATTTCTTAAGTAGTTACTAATTTTGAGCACCCTTTCTAATGCTTGTTGGCTATTTATATATCTTCTTTGAGAAATGTCAGCTCAATCCTTTGTCACTTTTTCTTTCTTTTTTTTTTTCAGAGGTAGAGTCTCACTTTGTCACCCTTGGTAAAGTGCGTGGCATTACAGCTCACAGCAACCGCCAGCTCTTGGGCTTAGGCGATTCTCATACCTCAGCCTCCCGAGTAGCTGGGACTACAGGCATCTGCCACAACGCCTGGCTACTTTTTGTTGTTGTTGTTATTGCACTTTAGCTGGGGCCAGGTTTGAACCCGCCACCCTCGGTATATGGGGCTGGCGCCTTACTCACTGAGACACAGACGCCACCCTTTTTTTTTTTTTTTACTGAGGCAGAGTCTCACTGTTACCCTTGGTAGAGTGCTGTGTCATTGTAGTTCAAAGCAACCTCAAACTCCTGGGATAAAGTGAATTCAGCCTCCAAAGTACCTGAGAGTACAGGCGCCTGCCACAATGTCCAGCTATTTTTTAGGAGGAGGTCTCTTGCTCACAAACTCTCCTGGCCTCAAGTAATCTTCCAGCGTCATCCTTCAAGAGTGCTAGGATTACAGCCCTGAGACACCATGCCCAGCCTTATTTTGCTACTTTTGACTAGAGAGTTCTGTCATGTTTGTTAGGTCTAAGTAATATACCATGTTCAAGTTCTCTGTTATCTAATTAATCTTTTTTCTAATCTTTCAATTGATTATTAAAAATGGTGTCTTATGTAAGGGTATATGCACACCTCCTGGGTGAGGGACACAACTATAAGTGGGACTTTGCCTAGCAAATGCAAACATGTAACCTAATTTTTTAATTTTTTTTTTTTTTGAGACAGAATCTCAAGTTATTGACCTGGGTAGAGTGCCATGATGTCTTAGCTCACAGCAACCTCTAACTCTTGGGCTCAAGTGATTCTTTTGCCTTAGTTATTCTGTTTTGTTTTTGTTTTTGAGACAGAGTCCCAAGCTGTCACCCTGGGTAGAGTGCTGTGGCATCACAGCTCACAGCAACCTCCAATTCCTGGGCTCAAGCCATTCTCCTGCCTCTGCCTCCCCATTAGCTGGGACTACAGGCACCTGCCACAACGCCTGGCTATTTTTTTGTTGCAGCCGTTATTGTTTTTTGGCAGACCCGGGCTAGATTTGTACCTGCCAAGTCAGGTGTATTTGGCTGGCACCTTACCTGCTTGAGCTATAGGCGCCAAGCCCAGTTATTCTATTTTTAGTAGAGATGGGGTTCTTGCTGAGCTCAGGCTGGTCTGGAATACATGAGCTCAAGCTATGCACTGTCCCAGAGTAGTATGATTATAGGCATGTGATCTAATTGTTTGTAAACTCATATTGATCTGAAATTTTAAAAAAGAGAAAACAAAAACAAAAACAAAAAAAACTAGGGTCTAAAATTAAAAATGACAACACTGCTGTTTCTTCCTTGCTTTTGCCGTGATTTATTTCTTATGTTTGGAATCAATGATGTTATATGTAATATACCAAAATGTGGTTTGTGAGTATATGTAATAGATAATGAGGATTCTTTGTAAAGGGGCCTGTTCTATTACTACATTTTTCTCTTGGCTGTTTAGGCCACAAGTGTATATTGTCCGATATAATTATAGCTACTTCACCTACTTTGAGTTACTATTTGCTTGGCATACAGATTTTTTGTGTTTTTACTTTTACCCTATTTGAGTCCATAAAGCTATAAGGAGTTTTCTCTAGACCTAATATTATAGAAACTCATTTAATGTAAGTCTATTCAGCCATATCATCTTTTTAGATTATTGAGTTACTTACATTAAATATAAATGAGTTAAAGTTCCTTTTACTTTATTCTAGATATTTTCTCTTCATTTCTTCTCTTGTGCCTTCATTTCTGTTTTATTGATTTTTGTAATTAGTCTGATTGCTTTCTTAGTTTACTTCACACGAATTCTATAGATATTTTCTTTCTGAACACCTTGAAGAATGGAAATTATAAAAAGTTCTTAAAGATATAACAATATTAATATTATTCAGACTCACATCAAGCTAACTTCAATTGAATGCAAAAATTATAACTCTTTATATTCCTTATTTTGTTATTCTATGGTTTTTGTTTAGTTTAGTTTTGTTTTTTGTCAGAGTCTCACTCTGTGTCCCTGAATAGAGTGCTATGGCATTGTCATAGCTCACAGCAACCTCAAACTCTTGGATTCAAGAGATCATCTTACTTCACTGTCTCCAATAGCTGGAAGTACAGGTGCCTGCCACAATGCCTGGCTAGTTTTTTTGTTTTGTTTTGTTTTTTGAGACAGAGTCTCACTTTTCTCACCTTCATTAGAGTGTCTGGTATTGCAGCTCACAGCAACCTACAACTCTTGGGCTGAAGTGATTCTCTTGCCTCAGACTCCCTAGTAGGTGGGACTATAGGTACTTGCCACAGCGCCTGGCTATTTTAGAGATGAGGTCTCTCTCTGGCTGAGGCTGGTGTGGAACCTGTGAGCTCAGGAAATTACCTGCCTTGACATCCCAAATGCTAGGATTATAGGTGTGAGACACCTCAACCAGCCTTTCTTTCAAATTACTGATGTCACCAATTTCATTTTGTTACATTGAACACCTGTACCATTAACAGAATTTTCACGTTAAGATTCTGTTTTTGTCTTTGAATATTAAAGCATGATTAAAAGCGCCTTCTGGGCTTGGCGCCCAGCTCAGTGGCTAGGTCATCAGCCACTTACACTGGAGCTGGCCGGTTTGAATCTAGCCCCGACCTGCCAAACAACAATGACAACTACAACCAAAACATAGCCTGGTGTTGTGGCAGGTGCCTTTAGTACCAGCTACTTGGGAAGCTGAGGCAGGAGAATCGCTTAAGCCAAAGAGTCTGAGGTCGCTGTGAGCTGTTATGCCATGGCACTCTACCCTCAGGGTGACAGCTTAAGACTCTGTCAAAAAAAAAAAAATAGGATGGCATCTGTGGCTCAGTGGGTAGGGTGCTGGGTTCAAACCGGTCCTGGTCAAACTGCAATGAACAAATAGCCAGGCGTTGTGGCGGGTGCCTGTAGTCCCAGCTACTCGGGAGGCTGAGGCAAAGAGAATCACCTAACCCCAGGAATTGGAGGTTGCTGTGAATGGTGCAACACCACGGCACTCTACCGAGGGGAATAATGTGAGACTCTGTCTCTACAAAAAACAAATAATATTAAAAAAATAAAAATAAAAGTACTTTCTGCCCTGTCATTATAATAATACAACATTTTACTTAAATGTACTTAGTTTTTTTTTGAGATTTACTTATTTTTACCTAATTTAGCATTTATCTCAAGCATAATATCATTTCCAATGAAAGGGGCTTCCTTGGACATTTCTTCTTTGGCAGTTTTCAGCATTCATTTATCTTGGTAAATGTTTATTTTTTTCTTTATTTTTAAGAGATCTTTTGCTGGATACAGTGTATGTGTTTTGAAATTTTTGTTCTTTCAGCACTTTGACTATATCATCTAACTGTTTTTTGATATGAAAGGTGTGTGTTGAAAATTCCTCTAGTAATCTCAGAAGAGCATGCTTGGAGATGACACATCTGTTTCCTTTCCTGGCTTTCAGGATACTCTTGTGTGGCTTTCAAATCTTTGATCTTCATGTGTCTTTTTTGGGTCTCTTTGTGTTTCTCCTAGCTGAAGTCTGGTGAGCTTGATATTCTGAATTTTTTTTTTTTCTTACCTTTGAAAATTTCTCAGTCTTTTCCACTGTGTTCTTTAACTTAGGAATTTCTCTTTTTTTAAAGCTCATCTTTTTTGTTGATATCTCTATTTTTATGACTTCGCATAGTTGTTTGTATCATTTCCATTTCACCCATTTACAATCATGATGATAAAACTCTTAGGTAATTTAGACATCTCTTTTTTTTTTTTTTTTTTCAGTTTTTGTCTGGGGCTGAGTTTGAACCTGCCACCTCCGGCATATGGGGCCAGCGCTCTACTCCTTTGAGCCACAGGTGCCGCCCAGACATTTCTGTTTTTTATGGTTGGTTCTACATTATTTATTTTGTTTCTTTGGGTTATATCTCCCTATTATTTTTTACATGTTCTAATCTTTCATTGACTTGATGATACAAAAGTCACCTTTCTTTCTTTCTTTTGAGACAGTGTCTCATTTTGTTACCCTTAGTAGAGTGCTGTGGTGTCAGAGCTCACAGCAACCTCAAACTCTTGGGCTAACGGGTTTCTCTCACCTCAGCCTCCAAGGTAGCTGGGACTACAGGTGCCCACCACAATGCCTGACTATTTTTTTGTTGTAGTTGTCATTATTGTTAAGCTGGACCAGGCTGGGTTCTAACCCACCGGCCTCGGTGTCTGTGGCTGGCACCGTAACCACTGTGCTATGGGCACCGAGCCACATAAGGCACCTTTTACAAAATCCATAATGTGGCTTTACCGTACAAGACTCTGACACAAATCATACTAAAGACTTCAGTATACATTCTGAAATTGTTTTGCCTGTGAAATTGTGTGGCTATTTTCTAGCTGAAGCATTTCCCCCCCATTTTCTCTTAAGAGCTTGTAATCATTTGCTAGACCTGAATCTGTCTGTTGTCTCTCTGGTGCTATAACAATGTTTTACCTCTGGTTTTGGCTCCCCTAGTCAGTTTTATAAAAACTGCACCATTCTCAGGCTGTGCCTGTGGCTCAAAGGAGTAGGATTCTGGCCACATATGCCAGAGGTGGCAGGTACAAACCCAGCCCAAGCCAAAAACTGCAAAAAAAGAAAAAGAAACAAGAAACTGCACCATTCTGTTCAGCACTTTCCCTCATGGAAGACACAACCTATCTTTAGAAAAGCCCTGAAAAGGGTGTGCCTGTGGCTCAGTGAGTAGGGCACCGGCCCCATATACCAAGGGTTGCGGGTTCAAACCCAGCCCCGGCTGAACTGCAACCAAAAAATAGCCGGGCGTTGTGGTGGGCGCCTGTAGTCCCAGCTGCTCAGGAGGCTGAGGCAGGAGAATCGCTGAAGCCCAAGAGATAAGGTTGCTGTGAGTCCTGTGACATCATGGCACTCTGCTAAAGGCGATAAGGTGAGACTCTGTCTCTATAAAAAAAAAAAAAAAAGAAAGAAAGAAAAGCCCTGAAAAGCCCGTAGAGTTAATGCAGGTCTCTATTTTTCTTTTGAGGAAAAAATTTACTTTCATACGGACAATGCTATGTCTGTGGTCTATAAATAGAATGAACTTTTCTTCCCATGTTTTGCACCTTTTGTCATTATCATTTTTTTCTTATTTGATTTTATATAGTTATATATTTTTGTGACAGAGTGTCTTTCACCATGGATAGAGTGCTGTGGTATTATAGTTCACAGCAACCTCAACCTCCTAGGCTCAAGAGATACTCTCGTTTCAGCTTCCTGTGTTGCTGGAGCGACTGGTGTCTGCCACTTGCCCCACTACTTTTTTCTATTTGTGGTATAAGCAGGGTTTCACTCTGCCTCACACTGCTCTCAGATGCCTGTGTTGAGGCAATCCACCCTCTCACTCTCCCACAGTGCTAGGTTTACAGACATTAACCACTATACCTGGCCTGTACATGCCTCTTCACATTGTGCTCACCTGGTGGGCTAAAAATTCTCACTTCATTTTTATAATCCCTAAAATGCAATATATATTTCTTACTTACATGTATTTTAAAAATTATTAGGGCATTTGTGCTGTCCTATGCCATGTTGCTACTTTGCTGGGCATAATTTTACAGGTAAAATTTGTGATGTGTATTTATTCAATTGTGATGAAATTCAATGGCATAATTTTGTATTTTTAAATTTCTTTCAGTTATATCTAATCATTCTACCCAGAGCAATTCACAAGTGCTGGGCGTGAATATTTTATTACCAGAGATAATCCTGAGAAGATATGAAAATGATAGCCCTGAGAATTTCAACTCAATAAAAGACTGGGATAGGGTGGGTGAGTATAAGCAGCAGAAAGTATGTTACAATGGACTAAACGAAAGTTTAACAGCTATGCATGGTAAAACCTACGAATGCAGTAAACGTTTCCAAGTTGTCAGAAAATTATCAAATGTAAATAGACATAAGATGACACATACTGGGGAAATAGCATCGGAATGTAATAAATATGGGAAAGCCTTACAACTATGCTCAAACATTGGTAAACATAAGATAATCCATTTTGTGGAAAAGCAGTACAAATGTAAAGAATGTTGCAAAGTCTTTAAATCTTGCTCAAGCTTGTCTAAGCACAAGGGACTTCATACTGGAGAGAAAATCTCCCATTGTGAGAATGATGACAAGTGTCTTAGCCACAGCTCAAGATGTTCGAACCACAAGACAATTTATAATGTACAGAAACCCTACAAATGTAAAGAATGTGATAAATCCCTTAACTGTTACTCATCCCTTTCTGTACATAAAACAATTCTTTCTTGGGAAAAACCCTACGAATGTGAAGAATGTGGAAAAGCCTTTAACCAGTACTCATCCCTTTCTGTACATAAAAGAATTCATTCAGGAGAGAAACCCTACAAATGTGAAGAATGTGGAAAAGCCTTTATTGATTCCTCACACCTTTCTAGACATAAGAGAATTCATTCTGGAGAGAAACCGTACAAATGTGAAGAATGTGGTAAAGCCTTTTACCAGTACTCATACCTTTCTAGACATAAAAGAATTCATTCTGGAGAGAAACCCTACAAATGTGAAGAATGTGGAAAAGCCTTTAATGATTCCTCAACTTTTTCTGTGCATAAAAGAATTCACTCTGGAGAGAAACCCTACAAATGTGAAGAATGTGGCAAAGCCTTTAACCGGTACTCAAACTTTTCTGTACATAAAAGAATTCACTCTGGGGAGAAACCCTACAAATGCGAAGAATGTGGAAAAGCCTTTAACGATTCCTCAACTCTTTCTGTACATAAAAGAATTCATTCTGGAGAGAAACCCTACAAATGTAAAGAATGTGGCAAAGCCTTTAACCGGTACTCAAACTTTTCTGTACATAAAAGAATTCACTCTGGGGAGAAGCCCTACAAATGTGAAGAATGTGGAAAAGCTTTTAATCAGTACTCAAACCTTTCTGTACATAAAAGAATTCATTCTGGAGAGAAACCCTACAAATGTGAAGAATGTGGAAAAGCCTTTAACTATTCCTCACACCTTTCTGTACATCAAAGAACTCATTCTGGAGAGAAACCCTACAAATGTAAAGAATGTGGAAAAGCTTTTAAAAATTCCTCAACCCTTTCTGTACATCAAAGAATTCATTCTGGAGAGAAACCTTACAAATGTGAAGAATGTGGAAAAGCCTTTAAGCAGTACTCACACATTTCTAGACATAAGAGAATTCATTCTGGAGAGAAACCCTACAAATGTGAAGAATGTGGCAAAGCCTTTAACCGGTATGCACACCTTTCTGTACATAAAAGAATTCATTCTAGACAGAAACCCTACAAATGTGAAGAATGTGGAAAAGCCTTTAATGATTCCTCAACCCTTTCTGTACATAAAAGAATTCATTTTGGGGAGAAATCTTATGAAAGTGAACAATGTGGCAAATGCTTTAACCAGTACTCACACCTTTCTTACATAAAAAAAAAAATTAATTCTGGAGAGAAACATTACAAATATGAATAGTGTAGCAAACCCTTAACTCAGAATCTAACTCAGAAACATTACAAATATGAATAGTGTAGCAAACCCTTTAACTCAGAGTCTAACCAGCCTGTACATTAAAAGAGAATGAGATAACATGGAAACCCTAGAAATATGATGAATGTTACTTGGTCTTCATAACTTAATGAAGCTTATAGAAATTTACTCTGGAGAGAAATTCTACAACTGTGAACGGTGTGGCGATGCACTTAAGCAGAGCTCAAACTTTACTACACATAAGAAAATTCATATAGGAGAGAAATCTTATAAATGAGAATAACATGACAAATGTTTTTTTTTTTTATTGTTGGGGATTCATTGAGGGTACAATAAGCCAGTTACACTGATTGCAATTGTTAGGTAAAGTCCCTCTTGCAATCATGTCTTGCCCCCATAAAGTGTGACACACACTAAGGCCCCACCCTCCTCCCTCCATCCCTCTTTCTGCTTCCCCCCCCATAAACTTAATTGTCATTAATTGTCCTCATATCAAGATTGTGTACATAGGATTCATGCTTCTCCATTTTTGTGATGCTTTACTAAGAATGATGTCTTCCACTTCCATCCAGGTCAATACGAAGGATGTAAAGTCTCCATTTTTTTTAATAGCTGAATAGTATTCCATGGTATACATATACCACAGCTTGTTAATCCATTCCTGGGTTGGTGGGCATTTAGGCTGTTTCCACATTTTGGCAATGGTAAATTGAGCTGCAATAAACAGTCTAGTACAAGTGTCCTTATGATAAAAGGATTTTTTTCCTTCTGGGTAGATGCCCAGTAATGGGATTGCAGGATCGAATGGGAGGTCTAGGTTGAGTGCTTTGAGGTTTCTCCATACTTCCTTCCAGAAAGGTTGTACTAGTTTGCAGTCCCACCAGCAGTGTAAAAGTGTTCCCTTCTCTCCACATCCACGCCAGCATCTGCAGTTTTGAGATTTTGTGATGTGGGCCATTCTCACTGGGGTTAGATGATATCTCAGGGTTGTTTTGATTGGCATTTCTCTAATATATAGAGATGATGAACATTTTTTCATGTGTTTGTTAGCCATTCGTCTGTCATCTTTAGAGAAAGTTCTATTCATGTCTCTTGCCCATTGATATAAGGGATTGTTGGCTTTTTTCATGTGGATTAATTTGAGTTCTCTATAGATCCTGGTTATCAAGCTTTTGTCTGATTGAAAATATGCAAATATCCTTTCCCATTGTGTAGGTTGTCTCTTTGCTTTGGTTATTGTGCCCTTAGCTGTACAGAAGCTTTTCAGTTTAATGAAGTCCCATTTGTTTATTTTTGTTGTTGTTGCAATTGCCCTGGCAGTCTTCTTCATGAAGTCTTCCCCCAGGCCAATGTCTTCCAGTGTTTTTCCTATGCTTTCTTTGAGGATTTTTATTGTTTCATGCCTTAAATTTAAGTCCTTTATCCATCTTGAATCAATTTTTGTGAGTGGGGAAAGGTGTGGGTCCAGTTTCAGTCTTTTACATGTAGACATCCAGTTCTCCCAACACCATTTATTGAATAGGGAGTCTTTACCCCAAGGTAAGTTCTTGTTTGGTTTATCAAAGATTAGGTGGTTGTAAGATGTTAGTTTCATTTCTTGGTGTTCAATTAGATTCCAAGTGTCTATGTCTCTGTTTTTGTGCCAGTACCATGCTGTCTTGACCACTATGGCTTTGTAGTACAGACTAATATCTGGTATGCTGACGCCCCCAGCTTTATTTTTGTTACTAAGAACTGCCTTAGCTATACGGGGTTTTTTCCGGTTCCATACAAAACGCAGAATCATTTTTTCCAAATCTTGAAAGTACGATGTAGGTACCTTGATAGGAATGGCATTGAATAGGTAGATAGCTTTGGGAAGTATAGACATTTTAACAATGTTAATTCTTGCCATCCATGAGCATGGTATGTTCTTCCATTTGTTAATATCCTCTGCTATTTCCTTTCTGAGGAACATGACAAATGTTTTAACTGATTCTTGGCCCTTAGTAAACATAAGAGAAATCATGTCAGAGAAAAATCACAATATGAAGGTGCATGGAAGCTTTATGGCAGAAATCACAGTTTTGTGTACACAGTAGAATTTGTGTTGAACAGAAAAGCTGTAAATGTGAAGAAGATGAGAAGTGTTTAACCTCTACTCAAACATTTCTCTATGAAATTTATGACAGAGAAAACCACTACAACTGTGGAGACAGTGTCGAATCCTATAACTAGGATTCACACATTTCAGTACAGAACAGAATTCATAGAGATACTCCACATATGTGAAGAATATGACAAGGTCTTTAAATATTTCTCATACTTTTGTAATCATAATTCATATGGAAGAAATTCTCTCCAAATGTCAATTATGTCTTAAAGTTGTGTTTATCCTGTTTGGTAGGGCTAGAGAGAGACAGGGGCAGATGATTCTAAGGCATCCCTTGTCCATAATGGGAAGGAACAAAATTACCAGACTGGGCTGCCAAGAAAGGAAAGCATTTCAAGAAGGCTTTCAATAACTGAACTGATGTTTGCTTTACAAAAATGACTCACAGGTAGAGAGGCCCCAGGGTGGAGATATGGCCAAGGCCACTAAAAGGGGTCTTTGTAGCATGCATACAAGTAAGGTGACAGTAGCCTCAAGGGACCCATTTTCATAAACACAATAAAAACTTCACCACTTTTTTTTGAGACAGAGTCTCACTTATTAACCCTCAGTAGAGTGCTGTGGTGTCACAGCTCACAGCAACCTCCAAATCCTTGGGCCCAGGTGATTCTGTTGCCCCAGCCTCCTTAGCAGCTGGGAGTACAATCACTTTTATCACAATTTACAAATACTATGACAACTTCTAGAAATTGATTTACAGGGATAGAAATGGGAGGACTCTTCATTCGGGAATTTTTCCCCCTTTCCAGGAAAAATAGTAAATATATTACCCCCACCACCACTTAACATAGATTTGGAAAATTATCATGAAGGGGAAAAATCTCACTAACCCAGCATTTCTCCACTTGATAAGGTAGATGTCTCCCTTCTCTGGAGTGTACTGTGCTTTAATAAACTTTGACCTTTTGCTCACTTGTACCTACTTGTTCTGCTCATTTGTTCCACTGTCTTGGTACCAGTAAATATGCTGTGTCACCTGGAACCAAAAACCAGGGATCACACACTTGACATCTGTTCCCCATATGTGACATTTTAGTGCCAAAATCTGGGAGGAAAGTGTACATTTTCAGCAATATAAGGTAATGGAACATTAGACATCCTGAATTCACGCTGCCTGATGCACATTACTTATTACACTTACAGCTCTCACTCTCTTTGCTTTCCTGGTAATGTAGCTCCTTACCTACCCCTGCTCCATTTCTTTCTTTTTTCATCTCCACAATGCACATCATCCCCCAGTTGGGCCTGATATTCAAAAGCATACAAAGGGGCCTCTGGCTCCACAAGCAGAACATTAAACCAAATTTTTAAGGTCTTGATAAGGAGAATTGGGATAAAAGACAGCAAGAGAAAGCTAGGCCAGCATCAGTCCCCAAGAGCTGAAGGAAGCTTTGGAAATGATTGGTACCACTAGAGAAGAAGGTTGTCAGGAACAGAGTTACTCTAGGGTCAGGCAAGAAGCCACCAGGCCAGAGCCCTTCCCGCACCATGACTATAGGTTCCTGGAGTCAGGAATGGCTCAGGAAGCAGCCTGTGTTGGGACCATCCCCTCAGTACTAGAGAGATGCCCTGGAAGTGACATTTCTCTCTTCTGGAGATGGGGGATCAAACTTCCCTTCCAGATCCTGTGAAATCCTAAGCCAGCTCTGACTCTCTAGAACTCTTTCTTGAGCTTCAGAATAAGGTCCACTTTCAGATGCTGGGAAGGCTGGTTGTTGGGTAGCTGTCTCTCTGTGTAACAGTAAACAAACTGATTATAACATTAGAGCCACCCCTCTGGTCTCCCCGAATATTCAGGGCCTCTCTTTCCCTCTCTTACATCTTTCTTAAAAATGGAAGCTAAGGGCGGCGCCTGTGGCTCAAAGGGATAGGGCGCCAGTCCCATATGCTGGAGGTGGTGGGTTCAAACCCAGCCTCAGCCAAAAAAAAACCACAAAAAAAAAAAAAAATGGAAGCTAAAATATAAACCTACAGTGTACTCTAAATCCCTCTGCTCCCTGGCTGATGATGCCTTGTTTATTTTTTTTTAGTGCTTTCCAGCTGGCCTATTCCATTGTTTGATGAAGTGTGAACTTTGAGCTAGAGACCGAAATCTTGTAAAAGCACCTTCCCAGGCCTTTAAATAGAAAAGACTTAACTTCCATTCAAAATAGGAAAAAAACTTAAAGCAAGAAGGAATAAGCATGTAGTAGACAGATGTGAAGAAACTTATGAATAGGAGGAAACATGGGTATCAAGAACATTAAAAGGAAAGAGAATGATTTTGTGTATGACAAAACCTAATAACAATATTTCTCCTAAAATAAGTGATCATTTGAGAAGAAAATATGCTTTTTTTGAGACAGTCTCAAGCTTTCGCCCTGTTTAGAGTGCTGTAATGTCACAGCTCACAGCAAACTCAAACTCTTGGCCTTAAGCGATCCTCTTGCCTCAGCCTCCCAAGTAGCTGGGACTAAGGCGCCCACCACAACACCCAGATATTGTTTTGGTTATAGTTGTCATTGGCGGGCCCGGGTCGGATCTGAACCCGCCAGCTCCGATGTATATGGCTGGCACCTTAGCCACTTGAGTTGTGGTGCCAATCCAAAAGGAAAATTTTCTGACAAACATAGGGCTTCAGCATGTCAAAAATGGTCTATGTAAGGGTTAACATTTGCAAAGGTAAGTTTATGAAAAATTTTGTATGTGAACAGATTGGCGTAACTGAAAAGGGAGTGTCCAGGTAAGTGTTAGTTTTGAGAATTTGTTTAAAACCGCATGGGATTGCTATGTATTTGCTGAAAGTGACAAACATCAATTATTCAGCATCAGTCTGCCACAATAGTGTTAAATCTGCTCCTCTGTATTTTCTTCTGCCTGCCTGAAGCTGTATTTCCTTAGTTATGGATTTTGAGATCACTACTCAAGTTTATTAGTTATTCCTTTGAAAACAAAGCAAAGAAAAACAGGAGCCAACTTTATTTTTTAAGACACTAGCCTCTTTTTCTTTCTTTTTTTTTTTTTGTAGAGACAGAGTTTCACTTTATTGCCCTTGGTAGAATGCCGTGGCATCACACAGCTCGCAGAAACCTCTAACTCCTGGGCTTTAGCGATTCTCTTGCCTCAGCCTCCCAAGTAGCTGGGACTACAGGCGCCTGCCACAACGCCAGGCTATTTATTTTTTATTTTTTATTTTTTGTTGCAGTTTGGCCGGGGCCGGTTTTGAACCTGCCACCCTCGGTATATGGGGCCGGCGCCCTGCTCACTGAGCCACAGGCGCTGCCCTAGCCTCTTTTTCTTACTGCCTGACATTTTCACTCCTTCCTCTGTGTCTTTAATTCACTCCGCACATCTCTTGTCTTTTTGTTGCTAAGATGACAGATTATGTATGTGTACCTGCTGCCACCCTTGAACAACATATTTTTTTGTTTGACAATAAATGGCCAAACTGGACCAATTCTGGTTGTGGTACAAACTGGGGACTATCTGTTCTCCTTGCTGCCCTTTTTGAGTTGTGATTTTCTCAATCAAGTGTTTCAAATTGATTTTTTTCCCTGCTGCAAAAATGGTATTCTCTTTTATAAACCTGTGGCCTTGATCTGTTCTTGGCTTAAAGCTCTAGCTTGCCACCCCTCAAATGAAGGCAAATGGTCCATGTTAAACCTCCTCACAGACTCCCTGAAAAGATCCAGGAAGACACCCCAGACTCCTCAGGCTGAATCAATGGGCAGCTCTTTCACTGTGGTCAGTAGTAAAACTCTGGGCAGACAGTGAGGTCATGTGACCAAGAGGACTTGGTGAGGCAAAAGCTAGAAAGAGGTACCCAGGCAGAGGTAAGTCTGAAACTCAGGAATTGAGGGTTGAAATTGGGTACATGCTTGTTAAAGGATGCCACCTGCCGCTGGAATCTGACCTTGGGACTCTGAGTGAGAAAATGCAGATCTCAGCCCACTCTGGCAACCTGAGATGGGCACAACATTGTCCACAGGTAATACTTGGTCCATAACTATGATGACTCTATGGACAGCAGCAATTTGGTACAATGGCTCTAGGGATGCCCAGTCCAATGGTTAGTCTACCCTCTCTTTTTTACTTGTGGAAAGCTGTGGGCCAAGGCTTTCTAATAAATAGTGGGACTACATACTCATTGCCTAATACTTCACTCTCCTCTCTGTCTAAACAATCTGGGTCTGTAGCAGGAGTGACAGAACAGCTGGAACACAAATTCTTTCTTCAACCTCTTACATGCTAGACTGGAGAAAAAGCGTTGACTCATCAGTTCCTTTAGATGCCTGATTTCCTTGTCTGTTGTTGAGAAGAGAATTATTGTGTATATGAAATACTCAAGATTACTGATTCTCTAGAAAACAACAGCCTTTCCATGAAGGTACTCCCTGAACACACCTGGTAGGTGTTGCTCTATTTTCTGGAGGATGAGGAGTAATGGCCAGAAAAAATCAACATCCAGGTAAATTTCTCGATCTGGGAAGCGCTTCCCCCTAGGAAACCTCAGGACTACCTCCGTAGAGATTCAGTTAATACCAAAAATGTTCGCACCCTCTGAAACAGGAAGCATTAGTTGGCATCGCCCCTTTGATTGACAAATTTATGATATATGGCTTTCACAAGTTTGTGCTGTGGAATAACAAATGCTGCAAATACAGATGAAAGTCAATCTGTTGGGGCGGTGCCTGTGGCTCAGTCGGTAAGGCGCCGGCCCCATATACCGAGGGTGGCGGGATCAAACTCGGCACCGGCCAAACTGCAACCAAAAAATAGCCCGGCGTTGTGGCAGGTGCCTGTAGTCCCAGCTACTCGGGAGGCTGAGGAAAGAGAATCGCTTAAGCCCAGGAGTTGGAGGTTGCTGTGAACTGTGTGAGGCCACGGCACTCTACCAAGGGCGATAAAGTGAGACTCTGTCTCTACAAAAAAAAAAAAACAGAAAGTCAATCTGTTACCCAAATAGCAAATGGTAACAACACTTTTTAATCTGTTTTTTTTTTTGTTTGTTTAAAGTTTATTTAATTTATAATGTGCCTTATATTCATTGTTTTGAAATTATTTTGTGAATTATTATATTATAGCTAAGTTAGTCATACAGTACCTCAAAGACAGAGACAACATCTGAATTACTAGGTATTTCCAAACTGAGCTGACCAAAAAAGGTTTATTTGCACAGCCTATTGGACCAAAAAGTAAAAATACATAATTCCAAAACATGAGGTAACAAGTTCAGAAAATACCACTTAATTTTTTACTCATGGAGTCAAAGAAACTTTCCTTATTGCCAGAATAGACAATTTTTACTAATGAATTACTGTTCAGTGATGAAACTACTGGCTTTATAAGATTTGTAGGGCAAGCAGAGATTATTACATTTACATGAGCAAATTTCTAATATCTAATTCTGATTTCTTTTTTTTTTGTAGAGACAGAGTCTCACTTCATGGCCCTCGGTAGAGTGCCGTGGCCTCACACAGCTCACAACAACCTCCAACTCCTGGGCTTAAGCGATTCTCTTGCCTCAGCCTCCCGAGTAGCTGAGACCTAATTCTGATTTCTAATTTCTAGTTAGATTAAATGGGTAATCTGTCATTAGAAAAAACTGAAGGTGATACTAATTAAAATGCATTTATAACTTTGTGTATAATACATACGATTTAGATATAATAAATATACCTAAGCATACACATATAAATGACCTTTCTAAATGAAAGTAATAAACTACATCTAAAATTTAATAATATATCTGTGTTAATTTGAAGATTCCTCAGTATTTTTTATTTTTATTAGTTCCCTAATTAACCTTCATGATAATATTGTAACTATGAAGACTTTGGCTTCTCTCCTGAGGCTACAGTCTTCTATTTGTAAAATCCTCCAAATCCATTTTCCAAGTATGAAAGTACTGAATCAAGGATTGAGTTTCAAGATATTTGCTTCCTTCAGTTCACAAGGAAAACTCCAGACTATATACTTCATGACTTAGGTGTACAGTAAGAGTAAAAATGCAGTAAAATATTTCTGGTAATAAACACTTTAATCTCAGGTGGTATAGCACACAGGTTTAATTATAGGAATTGTAATTTAGGATATAACATGACTAAAATACTCTGGCATATTCACCTGCTTCTCACTGCCATTCTTGTGCTATTTACAAACAACGAGTTTATTGATGGTTCCATGCTGCAGATGATTGATGAGGTCATGGCCAGACCATCATGTTGCCTCACATCACTGTTGGTCTCCTCGCAGCCATCAGTGAGGTGTGTGGATGCAGCTTCCTGGTCCAGGACTAGAAGCTGAGCAAATAAGCGCTGTCACTGCAAAGGTATAACTCAAACCTTTGCACCCGGATTATCCTTATCTTTAAACAAACCAAGCTCTTCTGGACGAAGAGAAAATAAAGCTCTGAATTCAGGTGTGAAATCAAGTGTCGGAAGAAGGGAATGGAGATGACAGGATCCACCCTGATTTGTGATTCCACTTAAATTGGTGAATTCTCTAGAAGCAGGTGGCTCCAAAACTTTAGTCTTTAATTTTTTCCCTTGTCCATACTGATTATTTGTCACACTGGAATAATCCTCTCCAAATAGATCCCCAAACATTGTACAACTAAATACTACCTGGCTAAGGCACAGCCCCAGCCCCAGCCAGAACACGCAGTGAATGAACCAGCCCCAAATGAGCACTGCCATGGTGGCGAGGGTGTGTCTTCGAAATGTGATTTTCTTAATATTTAATCTTTTTCTAATTATAAAGAAATTTATTTGAGATCTGAGAATTACGTTTGTGAACTTGCCACTGTGCGCTTACAGTGGCAACCCTGTACAAACCACTCAGCAAGGTTCCATATCTTGGTCTATCAGTGTCTCACAGTTGTGTTCTCATTGACATGTGTTGGTATATTTCTGCATTTTGTTTATTTTTATTATTGTGTGTTTTTGTGTGTTCTTGGGAGAATGTCAGAGCTTGACTCAACAATGAACAAACTTTTGGAAGTTTCTTCTTTTTTTTTTTTCGTTGTGAGATAGTGTCTTACTATGTCACCCTTGGTAGAATTCACTGGCCTCACGATTCATAGCAAACTCAATCTCTTGAAATTTTCTAACCATTCTCTTGCCTCAGCCTCCCAAGTAGCTGGAACTACTGGCCCCCACATCAATGCCTGGCTATTTTTCAAGATAGGGTCTTGCTGTTACTCAGGCTGGTCTGGACCCATGAACTCAGGCAATCTACCTGATTCCGCCTCCCAGAGTCCTGGGATTACAGTCATGAGCTGGACAATTTTTTTTTTTTTTGAGACAGAGCCTCAAGCTGTCGCCCTGGGTACAGTGCCTGTAATCACGGCTCACAGGAACCTCAAACTCTTGGGCTCAATCGATTCTGTTGCCTCAGCTTCCCAAATAGCTGATACTACAGGCACCAGCCACAATGCCCTGCTATTTTCTGTTGCTGTTGTTTTTGTTGCAGTTGTCATTGTTTTAGCTGTCCCAGGCTGGGTTTGAACTCGCCAGCCTTGGTGTATGTGACAGGTGCCCTACCCACTGAGCTGGTGGCACTGCCTGAGCAAGAAATATTTTTTAAAAAATATATTTTACTGACATTCTGAATGTCAAGGGTAATAAAACGGCAACTATGATGGACATTCAGAGAAAACTAAAGAATTACAAAATTGCATTAAAGGGTAGATTAGGCACTGGCTTTAGTACATAGTTTTCCAAGTGGAGTACTTTAAATGTGACCATTGTGATATTCAGGAATGAGGTATGTAGCAGAGTCCTGATACAATAAAAATGTCAAGTTATATTGGTGTACATGAGGAGAAAATCATTACTTTCCTCCAGCAATTCATAGAAGAAACCATTAACAGTGTTAATTTTCTGGATGCTTCCTATGAGTTTATAAATACACACTTTTTAAAGAATAAATTATATCATTCTCCATTGTTCTTTTATTTACTACTTTCCTAGCTATGGTTAACTGACATGTATTTTTATCAGTCTGAGATCAGTTCTGAGGCCAATTTCATAAATTCTCAGGACTAGTGTCTATTGTAGGTCAACAATTCTTACTGTTAAAAATTCAGATCCCAACACAACTGAAACAGGTAAACTAAAAATTTTAGTGCACATGTAGGCACTTGTTTTGAAGACTTGTTCTGGTTTTAAACTGATTTCTAGTTTATCATGATTAAATTGTTTTCATTTACTGGAATAATAAAATGCTATTTTACAACTACAGTGAGAACTGGGTTTGGGAAGCTCAAGGTTGGGATGAAAAATTAAAGACAAATCTGACCTGCAATTCACACATTTTCACATACTAAAATAAATTTTATTGAATAAAATGCAAAATTATGTAAAATTAAAAATACTTAAAACCATTAATGTTTTCTTATGCTCTATAATATGGAAGTTTAGTACATTTATATGATAAAATATTACATGATCCCAGTGTAAAATGCCAATGAAATACAGTAAAACTGGATTACTCTCACCTGTAATCCCAGTTCTTTGGGAGGCTATGGCAGGAGGATTTCTTGAGCTCAGGAGTTCCAGACCACCCAGAGCAAGAGTGAGACCCTGTGTCTATTAAAAGTAGAAAAACTAACCTCAGCACCCATAGCACAGTGGTTATGGTGCCAGTCACATGCACCGAGGCTGGTGGGTTCGAGCCTCGACCAGGCCAGCTAAAGAACATTTGCTACTGCAACAAGAAAATAACTGGGTATTGTGGGGGGGCATCTGTAGTCCCAGGTACTTGGGAGGCTGAGGCAGGAGAATCGCTGAAGCCCAAGAGAGTTGGAGGTGGCCGTGAGCTGTGATGGCATGGCACTCTACCAAGGGTGACATAGTGAGACTCTGTCTCAAAAAAATAGAAAAACTACCCAAGGGTGCTGGTGACAACTGTAGTCCCAGCTCCTCAGGAGGCTGAGGAAAGAGGATTGCTCTATGTCAACTATTTGAGGTTGAGCTATGCTGCCATGGCACTCTAGCCAGGGTGACAGAGTGAGAGTCTATCTAAAAACAAAAATGCAACAAATGTCACACAAAGGTCAAAATGTATATTAGATTTAGCATCGTATAATAAAATAAAATTCATCAGGACGGTCCCAAAGGAGTGGGGCACCAGCCCAATATGCTGGAGGTGGTGGGTTAAAACCCAGCCCCAGCCAAAAACTGCAAAAAAACAACAAAAAAAAAACAAACAAAAAAAAGAAAATACAAGTTGAAAATAGGCAAATAATATTAAACGAGGAGAGGATATTTTTTTCTTTTTGTTAGTGACCAATATTAAAAGTATAAAGGAGGATCAGGGCCTATAAGTCAGTGGCTGGGGCACCAGCCACCTAGACTGAAGCTGGTGCTTTTGAACCCAGTCCAGGCCTGCCAAAGAACAATGACAACTACAACCCAAAAGTAGCTGGGCATTGTGGCGGGTGCCTGTCATCCCGGCTACTTGGGAGGCTGAGGCAAGGGAATCACTTAAGCCCAAGAGTTTGAGTTTGCTGTGAGCTGTGACGCCATGGCACTCTACCGAGGGCGACAAAGTAAGTCTCTGTCTCAAAGTAAAAAAAGTATAGCATATCAAAAAGCATTTAATACACCTTTTCTGCAATTTTATGCAAAGAAAATCTAAAGTAAATGACAAGATGATCTGCCAAGGCACAAAAATGTATAAACATTTCTCACTAGAAAGTGCTATCGTGGAGGCGGAGCAAGATGGCAGCTGAGTAACAGCTTCCTTGCATCTGGGCACCATGAGTCTGGGGATATAGGACTCCAGGCATCTCTGGCTGGTGGGATCTGCCTATCATCACTCCCGAGAGGATACAGGGAGTCAGCGAGAGACTTCTGGACCCCAAGAGGAGGACTAAAACAGTGGAAAAATGGCAAGTGGTCGCGTGTGTTCAATCCGTCTAAACCCGCCCGCAACTGTAAGTTTAGTAGCAGCGAGACTGCAAACCAGAAAGGCCTTACCTGTGAACTGTTTTGGTGTCTTTGGACTTGGCACTCAGCTGAACTGCCTTGGGGAGAGCCTGAGCGTGAGTGTGGAGAACTTTGGCCTTTGTCTGGGGCCCCAGTCTGAGCCGCTGAGCCAGACAGAGCTAATAGTGTTTGGCTCTGGGTCACGGGCAGCCATTGTGAGCGATCTGCCCCGGCAAGCTCTGCCCTCAAGGAAGCAGAGCTGGAATTGGGTGGGAGCTGGTAACCCAGTGACCAAGTAGCCTAAGGGTGGGGTCTGAGCCGCCTTGCATCCCTAACCCTCGGGGGCAGAGGGAGACCAGTTTTGGCACACAGGGTAAGTGGATAGCCACTTCAGCAGTGATTCCAGCGACAAGCACTTCCCTGGGAAAGCTTCTGCTCAGCAAGTGAACAGTTCAAAGTGCCTTTTAAGTGGGCTGAAGAGAGATTTAGAGTGTCTGCCTGCTGGAATTTGAGAAACTAGCAGCCTCCAGTCGTATCAGAACTGTGACTAACATCTCATACCCCAGAAGACCACGTGTTGCCCAGACAATATTCAATAACATATACATACTGCTTTGTTTTTGATTGTGGTTTTTTTTTTTGTTGTTTGGTTGTTTTTTTTGTTTATTTTGATGTTGTTGATTGTTGTTTTGTTTTTAAGTTCAACCTTTTCCATACAGATCCTTTTTCTTTCTCAATTTTTTTAGTTTAATTATAATTTCCCATTGCTGCCTATTTCAGTAATTAGAACTTCATTTTTGTTAGTGTTTCTACCACTATTATTTGGTTTTTCCAGCCAATTTTATCCCGTAAAGTTTTCTGTGTGCTTCTTTTGGTTTGATTTATAGCATTTTTGTCTTTCCTCTCTACTTGGTGGAGGTGGGGTACTGTGTCTGATCAGGTTAGCAAAGAGCTGCTTGACTCAAGGAAACCACCCAACTGGGCACCCCCAGAAGGTGGTTTTTTTTTAAGGTTGTATCAAAGTACCCTACTGTACACCTATATTGTTCTGTCTCCCTCTTTCTGTGCCTCTCTTCCTTTTATCAATATTCCTTTTAACCACCCCCTCTCCTTTTTCTATTTTTCTTTTTTTCTTATCACTTGGTCCTCCTTTCTTTCATCCCTTTTTTGCTCCTCAACCTTCTAACCCTTCTGGTCCTGTAACCCTAAGTCCACAAGCACAAGAACTTAAAGAGCAAGAGGAAGTGAAAGGAAAATTAGGGCAAGGAAACAGATAAAAGAAATCACTCATGAGGAAGAATCAGCAGAAAACTCCAGGCAACATGAAGAACCAGTCCAGAACAACCCCGCCAAGGGACCATGAGGTAGCTACTGCAGAGGATTCCACCTATACAGAAATGTTAGAAATGACAGAAAGGGAATTTAGAATACACATGTTGAAAACAATGAAAGAAATGATGGAAACAATGAAGGAAACTGCTAACAAAGTGGAAAATAACCAAAAGGAAATCCAAAAACAGAATCAAATAAGAGATGAATGATATGAAGAATATAAAAAGGATATAGCAGAGCTGAAGGAACTGAAACAGTCAATTAGGGAACTTAAAGATGCAATGGAAAGTATCAGCAACAGGTTAGACCATGCAGAAGAAAGAATTTCAGAGGTAGAAGACAAAGTTTTTGAGATAACTCAGATAGTAAAAGAGGCAGAAAAGAAGAGAGAGAAAGCAGAATGTTCACTGTCAGAATTATGGGACTTTATGAAGCGTTCCAACATACGAGTTATAGGAATTCCAGAAGGGGAAGAAGAATGCCCCAGAGGAATGGAAGCCATACTAGAGAATATTATAAAAGAAGATTTCCCAAATATCACCAAAGATTCTGACACACTGCTTTCAGAGGGATATCGGACCCCAGGTCGCCTCAACTCTAACCGAGCTTCTCCAAGACACATTGTGATGAACCTGTCCAAAGTCAAGACAAAAGAAAAGATTCTGCAAGCTGCCAGGAGTAAGCGCCAGTTGACCTACAGGGGCAAATCCATCAAAGTGACCGCAGACTTCTCTAATGAAACTTTCCAAGCAAGAAGACAATGGTCATCTACCTTTAATCTACTTAAACAGAGCAATTTCCAGCCCAGAATTCTGTACCCTGCTAAGCTAAGCTTCAAAATTGATGGAGAAATCAAATCATTTACGGATATACAAACATTGAGGAAATTCGCCACAACAAGACCAGCTCTACAGGAAATACTTCAACCTGTTCTGCACACTGACCACCACAATGGATCAGCAGCAAAGTAAGAACTCAGAAATTAAAAGACAGAACCTAACCCCCACACTGATGCAAAAGATAAAACTAAGCAATGGACTCTCACAAAGTAAGATGAATAGGAATACTACCACACTTATCAATTATCTCAATAAATGTTAATGGCTTGAATTGCCCACTGAAGAGACATAGATTGGTTGACTGGATTAAAAAACACAAGCCATCCATTTGCTGTCTGCAAGAAACAAACCTGGCTTCAAAAGACAAATTAAAGCTCCGAGTCAAGGGTTGGAAGAAAATTTTTCAGGCAAATGGAATTCAGAAGAAAAGAGGAGTTACAATCTTATTTTCAGATACATGTGGATTTAAAGCAACTAAAGTCAAAAAAGACAAAGATGGTCACTTTATATTGGTCAAGGGAAAAATACAACAATAAGACATTTCAATTCTAAATATCTATGCACCCAATTTAAATACTCCCAGATTCTTAAAACAGACCTTACTCAGTCTGAGCAATATGATATCTGATAATACCATAATAACAGGGGACCTTAACACTCCTCTTACACAGCTGGACAGATCCTCTAAACAGAAATTAAACAAGGATATAAGAGACTTAAATGAGACCCTAGAACAACTGTGCTTGATAGACGCATATAGAACACTCCATCCCAAAGATAAAGAATATACATTCTTCTCATCACCCCATGGAATATTCTCCAAAATTGATCATATCCTGGGACACAAAACAAATATCAACAGAATCAAAAGAATTGAAATTTTACCTTGTATCTTCTCAGACCATAAGGCACTAAAGGTGGAACTCAACTCTAAAAAAAATGCTCTACCCCACCCAAAGGCACGGAAATTAAAGAATCTTCGGTTGAATAACAGATGGGTGCAGGAAGAAATAAAACAGGAAATCATTAACTTCCTTGAGCATAACAACAATGAAGACACAAGCTACCAAAACCTGTGGGATACTGCAAAAGCACTTTTGAGAGGAAAGTTCATCTCTTTAGATGCCTACATTCGAAAAACAGAAAGAAGGCACATCAACAATCTCACAAGAGATCTTATGGAATAGGAAAAAGAAGAACAATCTAAGCCTAAACTCAGTAGAAGAAAAGAAATCTCCAAAATCAAATCAGAGATCAATGAAATTGAAAACAAAAGAATCATTCAGAAAATTAATGAAACAAGGAGTTGGTTTTTTGAAAAAATAAATAAAATAGATAAACCATTGGCCAGACTAACGAGGAATAGAAAAGTAAAATCTCTAGTAACCTCAATCAGAAATGATAAAGGGGAAATAACAACTGATCCCACAGAGATACAAGAGATCATCTCTGAATACTACCAGAAACTCTATGCCCAGAAATTTGACAATGTGAAAGAAATGGATCAATATTTGGAATCACACCCTCTCCCTAGACTCAGCCAGGAAGAAATAGACCTCCTGAACAGACCAATTTCAAGCACTGAGATCAAAGAAACAATAAAAAATCTTCCAACCAAAAACTGCCCTGGTCCAGATGACTTCACTCCAGAATTCTATCAAACCTTCAAGGAAGAGCTTATTCCTGTACTGCAGAAATTATTCCAAAAAATTGAGGAAGAAGGAATCTTCCCCAAAACATTCTATGAAGCAAACATCAACCTGACACCAAAACCAGGAAAAGACCCAACCAAAAAGGAGAATTTCAGACCAATCTCACTCATGAATATAGATGGAAAAATTCTCAACAAAATCCTAGCCAATAGATTACAGCTTATCATCAAAAAAGTCATTCATCATGATCAAGTAGGCTTCATCCCAGGGATGGAAGGCTGGTTTAACACATGCATGTCTATAAACGTTATCCGCCATATTAACAGAGGCAAAAATAAAGATCACATGATCCTCTCAATAGATGCAGAAAAAGCATTTGATAAAATCCAGCATCCTTTTCTAATTAGAACACTGAAGAGTATAGGCATAGGTGGCACATTTCTAAAACTGATTGAAGCTATCTATGACAAACCACAGCCAATATTTTACTGAATGGAGTAAAACTGAAAGCTTTTCCTCTTAGAACTGGAACCAGACAAGGTTGTCCTCTGTCACCTTTACTATTCAACGTAGTGCTGGAAGTTCCAGCCAATACAATTAGGCAAGACAAGGAAATAAAGGGAATCCAAATGGGAGCAGAGGAGGTCAAACTCTCCCTCTTTGCTGACGACATGATCTTATACTTAGAGAACCCCAAAAACTCAACCACAAGACTCCTAGAAGTCATCAAAAAATACAGTAATGTTTCAGGATAGAAAATCAATGTCCACAGGTTAGTAGCCTTTATGTACACCAATAACAGTCAAGATGAGAAGCTAATTAAGGACACAACTCCCTTCACCATAGTTTCAAAGAAAATGAAATAACTAGGAGTATACCTAACGAAGGAGGTGAAGGACCTCTATAAAGAAAACTATGAAATCCTCAGAAAGGAAATAGCAGAGGATTTTAACAAATGGAAGAACATACCATGCTCATGGATGGGAAGAATCAACATTGTTAAAATGTCTATACTTCCCAAAGCAATCTACCTATTCAATGCCATTCCTATCAAAATACCAACATCGTACTTTCAAGATTTGGAAAAAATGATTCTGCGTTTTGTATGGAACCAGAAAAAACCCCATATAGCTAAGGCAGTTCTTAGTAATGAAAATAAAGCTGGGGGCATCAGCATACCAGATTTTAGTCTGGACTACAAAGCCAAAGTGCTCAAGACAGCATGGTACTGGCAGAAAAACAGAGACATAGACACTTTGAATCGAATTGAAAACCAAGAAATGAAACTAACATTTTACAACCACCTAATCTTTGATAAAGCAAACAAGAACATACCTTGGGGGAAAGACTCCCTATTCAAGAAATGGTGTTGGGAGAACTGGATGTCTTCATGTAAAAGACTGAAACTGGACCCACACCTTTCCCCACTCACAAAAATTGATTCAAGATGGATAAAGGACTTAAACTTAAGGCATGAAACAATAAAAATCCTCCAAGAAAGCATAGGAGAAACACTGGAAGATATTGGCCTGGGGAAAGACTTCATGAAGAAGACTGCCATGGCAATTGCAACAACAACAAAAATAAACAAATGGGACTTCATTAAACTGAAAAGCTTCTGTACAGCTAAGGAGACAATAACCAAAGCAAAGAGACAACCTACACAATGGGAAAGGATATTTGCATATTTTCAATCAGACAAAAGCTTGATAACTAGGATCTATAGAGAACTCAAATTAATTCACATGATAAAAGCCATTATATCAATGGGCAAGAGACATGAATAGAACTTTCTCTAAAGACGACAGACGAATGGCTAACAAACACATGAAAAAATGTTCATCATCTCTATATATTAGAGAAATGCAAATCAAAACAACCCTGAGATATCATCTAACCCCAGTGAGAATGGCCCACATCAAAAAATCTCAATACTGCAGATGCTTGCGTGGATGTGGAGAGAAGGGAACAGTTTTATACTGCTGGTGGGACTGCAAGCTAGTACAACCATTCTGGAAGGAAGTATGGAGAAACCTCAAAGCACTCAAGCTAGACCTCCCATTTGATCCTGCAATCCCATTACTGGGCATCTACCCAGAAGGAAAGAAATCCTTTTATCATAAGGACACTTGTACTAGACTGTTTATTGCAGCTCAATTTACAATCGCCAAAATGTTTAAACAGCCTAAATGCCCACCAACCCAGGAATGGATTAACAAGCTGTTGTATATGTATGCCATGGAATACTATTCAGCCATTAAAAAAAATGGAGACTTTACATCCTTCGTATTAACCTGGATGGACGTGGAAGACATTATTCTTAGTAAAGCATCACAAGAATGGAGAAGCATGAATCCTATGTACTCAATTTTGATATGAGGACAATTAATGACAATTATGGTTATGGGGGGGGAACAGAAAGAGGGAAGGAGGGAGGTGAGTGGGGCCTTGGTGTGTATCACACTTTATGGGGGCAAGACATGATTGCAAGAGGGACTTTACCTAACAATTGCAATCAGTGTAACCTGGCTTATTGTACCCTCAATGAATCCCCAACAATAAAAAAAAAAAAAATAAAGTGCTATCAAAGTTTAGTGGATTACAGTCCTTCATGTACTGAGACTAGAAGAGTGAAGATCTCCATCGTTTTCTGAATCAAAGAAAGAAGATAACAATATGTATTCACTTTGCTGCTTCTAATTTACAGAAACATGACTAATAAAACCCTCATCTGTTTTTAATTGTAAAGAATGGCATGACTGTTATAAAACATCCAAAAACATAAACCATGTTACATGATTATAAAATTTGTCAGTCGTCATAGCCCTCAAGGAAACTCACAGTTCAAGTTTCTGATTATATTGTTTAAATTCTTATATTAAGACCTCCACTACTCCTGTCATTTTTTTTTTTTTTAGTGTGTGCCCAAAATTGTGAAGCTCATCCCCTGGAAAAATATGAGAAGAAGAAGACTTTGTCCTTGCACATAGAGCTTTATCCTCTGCTGAAGAGGGTCAAGAATCCTGCAGCTCAAGTCTCATGTGATCAACTGACAGCCTGTGACCTCCTGTCCAGGGATGGGGTGTGCCCATGTCTTTCCTAGGAGAAGCTGTGTGTTTCTTCACCCATAGCCGGATCCTTAGGATCGGGCAGTGTAGGGTAAAGCCCTCAGCAGAAAAGAAAAAGTCCACCTGGGTGGCCATGGCATAGCCCTGTACTGCTGAGATCACAGGCTCCTGCACCAAGTGAACTATGAGAGGTGCTCATAGATTAGCAGAAAATGTATCTGCTGTGACCTCACCCAGGCTATCTATGTCTTGATAAACCACCTCAGACAGCATTGAGGGAGGTCACCATTCTTTTGGCAACACAGCAGGTGATTTTGTTTTGGAACTTTAATCTGGATGATTTGGAACTGTAATCAGGGCCACTTGCTGTACCCAATATGGGCCCTTAGGGGATCCCTACCACAGACATCACAGTCCTTCTTCATGTCACCTCTGTACAATTTCAGAGACCATTGGTTTTTCTAAAGTCAAGCTGTGCTCCTCTTGTAGACAGTACTCTGTGCAGGAATCATGTGAGTGAGATATTCCTCAAAACAGTGAATCCGGGCGGCGCCTGTAGCTCAGTCGGTAGGGCGCCGGCCCCATATACCGAGGGTGGCGGGTTCAAACCCGGCCCCGGCCAAACTGCAACCAAAAAAAAAAATAGCCGGGCGTTGTGGCGGGCCCCTGTAGTCCCAGCTACTTGGGAGGCTGAGGCAAGAGAATCACTTAAGCCCAGGAGTTGGAGGTTGCTGTGAGCTGTCTGATGCCACGGCACTCTACCGAGGGCCATAAAGTGAGACTCTGTCTCTACAAAAAAAAAAACAAAAAACAGTGAATCCAAGTATGCTCATTCTAGAACCTTCCCATGCATTCTAGGTGAATCTAACTTGTCTCTTCTCCTCCCTGACCCCATCATACTGCCCAAGGCTGACCCCTCAATGTTCTCTGAATGCAGGATGCTAAAATCTTCTCACCAGTGAGAAATCCACTTGCCACCAAAGCCCTGTATAAATTACCTGTTTGTCTGTTTCTTGCACCAAACAAGCAAAATTCTACTTACTGCTTTTTCTTGGAACCTACTCATAGAAATGATTTTCCTTTTTCCAGGAATTCCCTCATCTGAGCTAAAATCAGATTCTGTGAATAAAATGAGTGTTTGAGTGAGCACCTCTAAGTGAACACCTTAGAAGTGCTAGTCCATGATGGATAATCAGGAGCTGAAGATGTCGCCCAAAATTGATTCTTCCTTTTCCAGAGTCTTGTCTGTGAAAGAGCTCCCAGTTCCCTTGCCAGGGAATACTGTGTTCAACTTTCCCCTGTCACCTCGCACATGGAAGAATCAAATCTTTTTTTTTTTTTTTTTACAGAATATAAAACTAAATTTATTTTTCATAAATGTGATTATGAGAATATATTAATAGGCAGTCAAGTTCACCCTCCTCACAATGAAATCACAGGATAAAATAAAAAGAAACAATCCTTACAGATACAGAATATTTAAAACATTTATATCAAGATCTTTGGGGGCGGAGACAAGATGGCTGACCGAAGCCAGCTTTCCACAGAGACTCCCGTCCAGAAGGAGAGTTAAAGGACAGAAATTGAGCAAGTAACATGGTGGATTAGAGCTGCACCAAGAGAGAAGTTTGAAGAACGCACGTCAACCCCGCTGAGGCGAGCTGCGACCCCAAGGATACAAACAAAAGGTACAAAATCCATCACCAAGTGGACAGGACTCCCCTCCCCCATGAGAACAGCTTGGAGCCCCACAAACAAATGAACAGGGTTCAAAGGTCCTCCCACTCCACTCCATTGGAGAGACCCTCTAAAAACTGGACCTACTCCCCCTACTAGGGTGCCACGGCATTATCCTGCCAGGTATATCAAGATCTTCATTAAACACTGGCATTTCTCTTTATAAAAAGGAGACACAGCCCTCATAAATCCTATAAACACATTTAACATAAACAAGAGTAAAATTGAAAGGAAGTACTTTTAAAAGTTGTAAAATTAAACCACCTATTTAAATTAAGATCATCAAGAATCTACGAGATTCTTTTTTTTTTTTTTTCTTTTTGGTTTTTTTCTGGCCGGGGCTGGGTTTGAACCCACCACCTCCGGCATATGGGACTGGTGCCCTACTCCTTGAGTGACAGGTGCTGCCCAATCTACGAGATTCTTATTATTCATGAGAGCAAGAGCTGGGTGAGACACTAACCAGGGTAGTGCTGTGGGAAAAATGATAGTCATTCATTTTATGTAACTTATAAGGCAAAATGAATACTATGAAAAACACTCCACAGCACATTTCAAAGTGTGAATTTTAGTAATATTCCATGGGAAAGAAACAGACTCTGTTACAGTGCTGGCTTAAGCACAAACACAGAGGTGTGACTGCTCAGAGCTGCCCTTCCTGTCTATTTTTAGAGGTTTAAGACTCCAGCCTTAAATAGTTTTGATAATAATACTTGTGGGTACAACTCAGCATGTAAGACATAGTCAAGGAAAAAACCAGTTTTTTCCCTACTGTGTAGCCTAACTCTTTGGAATTTCTCTTTAAATTAATCCTGAGATCTTATTCATGGGATGTCACCAGTTAAGGATCTTTAATAATCTTTTGTTTTCTGCTGTTTACCTGCTACCTTGAACATGCAAAACTAAAATCAGATGATCAATTAAAGAAGATTAATCTGTTAAAATCATCTTCCCTATAAAAGCAACTATCATACTCATTTGGAAGCTGGGAATATTACTTGAATTGGAAACAGGGGGACACATTGTTGAAAAAGCACTTTTGGTTCACCAAGCTATCTTGGAGATGTGTCCTTAAGAGACTTCCATACTTGGGTGTAACGATTTCTTGTATCATCATCATGTTGTGGAGGACAGAAGTGCTGGCATTCTGCAGCTACTTAGGAGGGCTTTCAGAAGCTTATTATTTATAATGAATGCGCGTGTGCACACACACTACCTGTGTACACGTTAACATATGTGAACCTGCACACATTACATACCTGTACATACATACACACAACGCAGACTCATACACACATCCCACTAAAGCTGACCTTGTAGTCCAAAGAGATTCTCAAAATTACCACCTTTCCCAAACTCAGACCTTCTATTTTACTCCCACAACTCAAAATTATAGAAAATCATATTCTGAAAGTTTCATTCCAATTTGCAATATAAAACAACTGAGCAAACCAAATTCTATTAAGAAACAGAAGGATATCTAGGACTAAAGTACCATCCTTTGTACCCTTCAAAAACAAAAAATGTACATTAAAACATTATAAAAATTTTACAAGCACTTCTTTTTTATATTTTTAGGAAAAAGAAAAGATCCTGAGTATAAAGGACCCAAACTTCCTGTGATGTGTACTCAGGATAAAAGGCAGATTAGAGAATGACAGAGCAGACCCCATCCCCCCTGCTTCCAAATCCAAAATCACATGGCATTTACAGATCAGAGAAAGTGACAGATTGTTTTATTTTATTTTTTCGTGAGACGGAGTCTCACTCTGTTAAGCAAGCTAGAGTGTCGTGGTGTCACAGCTTACAGCAACCTCCAACTCCTGGGCTCAAGTGATCCTCCTGCCTCAGCCTCCATAGTAGCTGGGAGTACGGGTATGTGCTACTGTTCCTGGCAAAGTTTTAAAGATTATTCTTTCTCTGAGTTCTTGGGGAAAGGAAAAAGACAAGACACAGGCCCGATTGTCTTTGGAGCGTTACTCTCTCCCCACCTGCTTGGCCTGACGGTCACTGAACCTGGTGCCTGTTGGCTCTGTCCTCAACTAGGCACAGCAGAGGGACACAGATAACTGCTTGCTCCTTACGTCCATTTTCGGCCCCGCAGCTCCTCATGTGTGGGATGAGACCAATCCGAGTTGATGCTCACACTTCTGGTTTTGCCCTCCCACTCCATCCTGCAGCCCTACTGGCACAGCGGCCCCAGCAGCAAGTGGCCCCGTCCCATCACGTCAGGAGTTCTCCTTGAGCAGCCCCAGTTTCCTGAGAACTGCACCGTGATGCCCTGGGGCTGAAAACCCGTGGCCCTGGGGAGGGGGCCCGACCGCCTCCAGGCGTCCTGGCCACAGTCGGGCTGCCGGGCAGGGCCGAGTCTGGGCAGAAGGTGACCATCTTCCCGGCCGGCACAAAGAGACTGGGCTGGCTCGTGAGCACGTTGTAGATGGTCCGGAAGCCGTTGGCGCTGGCCGGGGACTCGGTCTGCACGTCCCTGGACTGCTGGCTCCCAGCCTGCCCCCTGCCCGGGGGCCTTCTGCTTCCGAGGTCTGGCCCTGCTGGCCCAGGTCACCCGCGCCCGGCCCCACCTCTGTTCAGGGACAGGGCCCCTCAGTGACCGGTCCTCAGTGTCCCCCACCGTGAGGAACGAGACACCTGCGCTCTCCGCTGCCGCACGCTCAGGACAGCCTTGGAGATGGTCTTGTTGAACCCCTTCCCCAGCTATTGGTCAGGCTGATATTGCCGGAGAAGTCGGCATCCTCCATTCCCCAGGCCTGCTGTCCTTGGAGGGGGATGTGGGCGAAAGGGCCTCGTTCCCTCCCAACTTCTGGGCGATCACCAGGTGGGTAGGAACCGAGGGAGGCAGTTTTGGGTGCTCTGCGGGAGCGGGAGAGAGCAGGTCCCTCCCGGGCTGGCCTGGAGCTGGCTGCCAGGTGGGGTTGGGGACACCAGAAGGGGCTCCGGGGTGGGTTCTGGTGCTGCAGCCTTTTCCCCCTCTAGGCTCCTGCACTCCAGACCAGGAACATCCTCCTTCCTAACAAGTCCGGCACCTTGTTCTTCCTCCTCTCCAGCTGCGTGCATCCCATCCGGAAGTAATCTTGCTAGAGAAGACTGTCCTCCAGTGACATGACCCTAAGAAAAACCTGTTACCCACACAGCAAAATCTATCCCTTCAAAGTGATGTGTGAATATTGGTATAAGATATGGTTGTTGCCGGGCGGCGCCTGTGGCTCAGTGAGTAGGGCGCCGGCCCCATATGCCGAAGGTGGCAGGTTCAAACCCAGCCCCAGCCAAACTGCAACAAAAAAGTAGCCGGGTGCTGTGGCGGGGACCTGTAGTCCCAGCTACTCGGGAGGCTGAGGCAAGAGAATCGCTTAAGCCCAGGAGCTGGAGGTTGCTGTGAGCTGTGTGATGCCACGGCATTCTACCATGGGGCATAAAGTGAGACTCTGTCTCTACAAAAAAAAAAAAAAAAAAAAAAGATATGGTTGTTGTCTTACAACATTGGGGCAAACTATTACTTCAACTGACACAGGAGGCAGAGCATCCTGAGAACTTGACACATTCTTCTCCAGGTATAACTGTTTTATGGCAGCAAGAAAACAAACCTTTTGGTCTGTCACGTTGGCCCCCACCCATACAAATCCTGACTGGTGACATTGTGGTTGTGATGGAGCACTGTGAAGTTTCTGAACACTTCTAATGGAGTACAAATTCTTATTAAACAAGATGTATACACCTGATTTATAGGAGTTCCTTCTGCCAGACAAAAATGAGGCACATTGGTAGCATTTTTAGCAAAGTGAATCCAAACTTTTTTGTCTCATTGAAAAGGCATAATGTCTGTCCCTGTCCCTAACTTATAAACAAAAGTGTTACGAGGAGAAGTATGTTTCTTATATACATTTCTTTGCCACCAACCTGTTTTCAACATCCAGATGTGAAGTAGGGCATGTCAGGTTCTGCTGGGGTATGACTCGAGTGTTATGAGTCCAGGTCTTAAGTTCTGCTTGTTTTAACTGAAGTGAGAGGTAAAAAGTAAAATCTTTAAATCTGATACAAAACAGGTTGGGCATATGGTCATTCCTTTCATTACTCCTTCATTGGCCTACAGTTTAGAGTTAACATCTGTAGCTCAGCTCTTACTAAGCATCAAATAATTCATTCTGGTGAGAAACCCTACAAATGTCAAAAATGTGGCAGAGCATTTAAGCATGATTCAAGTCTTACTGTACATCAAAGAATTCATTCCGGAGAGAAACCCTACAAATGTCAAGAATGTGGCAGTGCCTTTAACCAGTACTCAACACTTTCTGTACATCAAAGAGTTCATTCTGGAGAGAAACCATGCAAATGTCAGAAATGTGACACAGCTTTTAAGAAATGTCGCTTCTATACCAATTTTCTTAAGTGTTCTGATCACGAAAGGATGCTGGATATTATCAAAAGCTTTTTGTGCAACAATTGAGAGAATCATATGGTCTTTGTTTTTTAATTTGTTTATGTGCTGAATTACATTTATAGATTTACATATATTGAACCAGCCTTGAGAGCCTGGGATAAAACCGACTTGGTCATGATGTATAATTTGTTTGATGTGTTGCTGGATTCTTTTTGTTAGGATCTTGCCGAATATTTTTCATCTATATTCATTAGTGATATTGGTCTATAATTTTCTTTTCTTGTTGTGTCTTTTCCTGGTTTGGGGATCAGGGTGATGTTTGCTTCATAGAACATGTTAGGAAGTCTTCCTTCTTTTTCTATATTTTGGAAGAGGTTGAGTAATATAGGTACTAGTTCTTTTTTAATGGTTTGGTAGAATTCTGACATGAAGCCATCTGGTCCCAGGCTTTTCTTTTGAGGGAGATTTTGTATGGTTGATGCTATTTCAGAACTTGATATAGGCCTGTTCAACATTTCCAGTTGATTCTGGCTAAGTCTTGGAAGGTGACGTGCTTTCAAGTATTTGTCACTTTCCTTCAGATTTTCATACTTGTGAAAATAAACTTTCTTGTAATATTCATTAAGGATTTTTTGAATTTCTTTCTTTCTTTTTTTTTTTTGTAGAGACAGTGTCTCACTTTATGGCCCTCGGTAGAGTACCGTGGCCTCACACAGCTCACAGCAACCTCCAACTCCTGGGCTTAAGCGATTGTCTTGCCTCAGCCTCCCAAGCAGCTGGGACTACAGGCGCCCGCCACAATGCCGGCTATTTTTTGGTTGCAGTTTGGCTGGGGCCGGGTTTGAACTTGCCACCCTCGATATATGGGACCAGTGCCTTACCAACAGAGCCACAGGCGACACCCAGGATTTTTTTAATTTCTTTTTTTTTTCTTGAGACAGAGCCTCAAGCTATCACCCTGCGTAAGAGTGCTGTGACATCACAGCTAAAAGCAACATCCAAATCCTGGGCTCAAGCGATTGTCCTGCCTCCACCTGCCAAGTCGGTGGGACTACAGGCGCCCACCACAACACCCGGCTATTTTTTGGTTGCAGCTGTCGTTGTTGTTTGGAGGGCCCAGCCTGGATTCAAACCTGCCAGCTCGAGTGTATGTGCCTGGCGCCTTAGCCACTTGAGCCACAGGTGCTGAGCCAGATTTTTTGAATTTCTGAGGAATCTGTTGTTATTATGTCTGATGATGAAATTAGATATTTTACTCTTTTTTTCCTGGTTAGGTTAGCCAAAGTTTTATCTATGTTATTGACCTTTTTAAAAAACCGACTTTTTGATTGATAGATCCGTTGTGTAATTTTTTTGTTTTCAATTTCATTTAATTCTGCTCTAATTTTGGTTATTTCTTTTCTTCTACTGGGTTTGGGATTGGAATGTTCTTCCTTTTCCAGGTGCTTTAGATGTCCCATTATGTTGTTAACTGCCTCTCTTTCCGTTCTTTTGAGGAAGGCTTGCAGTGCTATACATGTCCCTCTTAGGACTGCCTTTGTGGTATCCCAGAGGTTCTGGTAATTCATGTCTTTATTGCCATTTTGTTCCAAAAATTTGTCAATTTCCTTCTTAATCTCATCTATGACCAAGCTATCATTCAGCATAAGGTTATTTAACTTCCATGTTTTTGTATGAGTATGCAGATTCCCGTTGTCACTGAGTTCAACTTTTATTCCATCATGGTCCGAGAAGATGCAAGGAATAATTTCTATTCCTTTAAATTTACTGAGGTTAGACTTGTGACCTAAGATGTGATTGATTTTGGAGTGTGTTCTGTGGACTGTTGAGAAATATGTGTATTTAGTTTTGGGATGAAATGTTCTGTAGATGTCTGCTAAATCCAAATGTTGGATGGTTAGGTTTAAATCTAAAATTTCTTTGCTCAGCTTCTTATTGGAGGATCTATCTAAAACTATCAAAGGAGTGTTAAAATCTCTGACTATTTTGGAGCTGGAGGAAATCAAATTGCTCATATCTTTTAGAGTTTCTCTTATAAATTGAGGTGCATTCTAGTTGGGTGCATTAATATTAATAATTGAAATCTCATCATATTGAGTATTACCCTTAACAAATATGAAGTGGCCATTCTTACCCTTCCTTTTGTTGGTTTAAAGCCTATTGTATCTGCAAATAGAATTGCAACACCTGCTTTTTTCTGATTACCACTTGCCTGAAATATGGACGACCATCCTTTCACCCTGAGTCTATATTTATCCTTTAAGGTAAGATGTGATGCTTGTATGCAGCAAATATCTTACCTGAGTTTTTGTATCCAGTCAGCCAACCTGTGTCTCTTTAGAGGACAGTTTAAGCCATTCACATTAATGGACAATATTGATAAGTCTGGTAAAATTTTGGATATCGCGTTTTTCAAAAGTCCAGTGGACATTTTTAATACTTTCGCCACTGTGGAAGTTGGAATTTGATCAAAAGTTTCTGAGTGAGTTTACTTTTGTGGTAGAGGATTGAGCTGGTCATTATGGAGGATAGGTCTGAGAATATCCTGAAGAGCTGGTTTGGTTATGGCAAATTTCTTCAACATGTGAGTGTCATTAAAGTATTTAATTTCTGCATCATAAGTGAAGCTCACTTTAGCTGGATATTGGATCTAAGGTTGAAAGTTATTTTGTTTTAGGAGATTAAAAGTCGATGGCCACCCTCTTCTGGCTTGAAAAGTTTTAGCAGAGAGATCTGCAGTCATTTTGATATTCTTCACTTAGTAGGTTATGGTTTTCTTACGTCTGGCTGCTTTCAGAATCTTCTTCTTCATATTAACTTTAGTGAAGTTAATTATGATATACCTGGGGGATGTCTTATTCTGGCTGAGTCATGCTGCGGTTCTGAAACTGTCTGCTATCCGAATTTCAGAATCTCTTAGCATGTCTGGAAAATTGTCTTTCACAATTTCATGGAGAAGAGCCTCTGCGCTGTGCGAAGACATTTCATCACTTTCTGGGATTTTAATGAGGTGGATATTAGCCTTCTTCAAATTATCCCATTCTCTGAGAGAATGATCCATTTTTGCTCTCCATTTCACTTCTTCTTTGAATGTGTGGGAGTGTTCAAAGGCTTTGTCTTGAATGTCAAATCCTTTCTTCTGCTTGCTCCACTGTGTTACTGAGGGATTCTATTGCATTTTTCATATCTTTGAGGACCGCAAATTCTTGTTCCAATGTGTCAAAATCTTTGGTGGTTTTGTCTTTCAATTCGTTGAATTCTTGAGACAACTTTTGAATTTCTCCTCGAATTTGTAATTCCAACTGTTGAATTGCTCCTCGAATTTCTAATTTCAAATTTTCCTCCACTCTATTAATTTTGTTTACAATCCAAATTCTGAATTTGATTTTTGATATCTTGGCCGTCTGTTTATGAATGGGATATTCAGTTACATCTGCCATATCTTTCTTTAGGGTGGTTGATCTACTCTGGTTATTCATGTTACCAGAGTTTTTCTGCTGATTCCTCCCCATGGTTATTTTACACCATTTGACTTTTCCCCTGAAGCTTTGCCAAGAACCTGTACAGTGGTACGGCCTGAGAAACTGGGGCCCTGTTTGGTGTGGTGGGACTAAGTGGCTCTGTGTAGTTTTCAGCTGGTCTCTTTCTGATCCTAGTGAAACAGTTACGCTGGGTTGAAGTCTCAGCTGTGGGGAATACCACCAATTAAGTCACCCCACCCCCCACAGGCAACAATTGGAAAAGGAAAATCAAACCTTACTACAACCACACACCCAGGGCACACCTGGGATAGTCCTCGGGTGATTGGCTCAGTACAAAAGGTCCAAATCTATTGTCTCAGTCAGCGCCTGTCTCAGGTGAAAGAGTTTAAAAGTCTCTGGCAACTAGATTGTAGGGGTCTGCTGGCAACTCAAATATGACTTGCTCCGGGTGGTCCGTGAGTTTAGGAGGACCCACCCAGCAAATAGATTAGCCTGGGAAGGTTGGTTCCTCCTTGCCTACCTTGCACCTCTGTCACACCCAGTCACTGATAACCCCACAGGGCTGTGACTCAGTTGCCTCCAATGAGCAGATACTCCAGGGGTTTACACCTGCCTGAATCACAAGGAAATCTATGTCTCCTCAGCCAGGCCACTGCTGTCTGCCACTATCAGGCAGGGGGAGGTGGGGCCTGACAACCTTGGGCACTTGATGGAGGCTAGGGGTGTTCACTCAGTTCCAGCCCTGCCCTTGATTAAAGTTACTGACAGAACAGAACAACTTTGTGGAATTTGTTTCTGTCCCTGCTGAATTCCCCTGTAGAAGAAAAGCTGTTTTGAGTTCACAGAACCTGTGCCTCAGGCCCTGTCTTTGCTGCTGCCTTGTAGTTTGTATTCGCAGCACGGTTAGCTGTCAGTTCTAGCCTCCTGCCCTCCTTTGTCTAGGTTGATGATCCCCTGGGGGCCGGGTGCATCTTCGGCTCAGTAAAGGAATCCTCTGGGTCAGCCCTGCCCTGGAAGTCAGCCGGCACTGTGCGTATGTTTTCTATTCCCCATGCTCCACCCAGGCCCGTACCACCTCAGGCAAACCCTTTACTCACGAGGCCTGCGTTTAAATGCCATATCTGTTCTTCTGATGGTTGCCACCTGAGAAGATGCCCGGCCTCCTCTGGTTGCCCAGAGAGACAGGGGGTGTGATTTGAAAATATCCAGGGGCGAGCCCTATTGTTGCCAAAAACTGCTGCTGCTCTGCGCATCGGGGCACTACCACTCTGGCATGGTTCCCTCTTAGCCGACAGTCCTCTCCTCACTCCCATGCTGTGGAATCAGCACTGACCTGCAACAGCCCAGGCCCTGTCCACACCCCTTGAGAAATCACCCATGAATCTGGACACCTGGGGGACAGGCCTCCAGACCTCAGAGTGTGAGTGGAGGGAAGTGCTGGGAACTCAGAATTGCAGGTAGAGAATATGTACAGTTTTACACAGTTTTATGCCTGGCACGAGAGCACCATGGCACCCTAGTAGGGGAAGTAGGTCCAGATTTTAGAGTGTCTCTCCCATGGTGTATAATGCGAGGACTTTCGAACTCTGCTTATTTGTTTATGGGGTACTCTGAGCCATTCTCATGGGGTTGGGGACTCCCATCCATTTGATGATGGATTTTGTACCTTTTGTTTGTACCCTTGTTGTTGTAGCTCTCCTCAGCAAGGTTGATGTGCATTCTTCAACCTTCTCTCTTGGCGCAGCTCTAATCTGCCAGGTTACTTGCTAAATTTCTGCCCTTTAACTCTCCTTCTGGACGGGAGCCTCTGTGGAAAGCTGTCTTCAGTCAGCCATCTTGTCTCCACCCCTTCAGGTTTTCTGTTTTTAGTAAAGATGGGGTTTTAGTTTGCTCTGACTGGTCTCAAACTTCTGAGCTCAAGCATTCTCCCTGCCTCAGCCTCCCAAAGTGCTAGGAGTACAAGTGTGAGCCACTGTGCCAGACTTCACTTTGTTATAAATGTGACATATTATATCATTTTATATTGTGCATGTACTTGTAGGGAATTTCAGAAGTTCTAAAATTACATGCTTAATGTATATGCTTTATAAAGGCTAAATTAGATAATTGTTATACACCCCACATTTATCAAAATCTGTTGGTTTTGTATTTTTTAGTTGGCTGCATGCAAATAGAAGCATTTCCATCTTCTGTTATCATTGTTTAACTGAATGACAATATAATTCCTTTCTAATTGTTCATTTCATATACCAATTTCACACCATATGTTACAATATCCATATTTTCCCTTATTTATAAATGCACGGTTTTTCTTTGTTTCTGAAAGCTGAATTACAGCCTTTCTCTTTTGTGTCAAGAGAGCACCAATGTAACAATCATATTAAAATGATGTTTTTCTAGTGTTAAACCCTAATCCTTAATATATTTTTTCTTTTTTTTTTTTAACAGCAACCTGTAATACTTGAGCTGAAGCAATTCTCTTGCCTCAGCCTTCCAGGTAGCTGGGACTACAGACACCTGCCACAATGCCTGGGTACTTTTTGTTGCAGTTGTCTTTGTTTAGCTGGCCCAGGCTGGACTCAAACCTGCCACCCCAGTATATATGGCTGGTGTTGTAACCACTGTGCTATGCTCACCAAGCCCTTACTATTTTTTTCTTTCTTTCTCTTTTTTTTTTTTTTTTTTGAGACAGAGCCTCAAGTTGTCACCCTGAATACAATGCCATGGCGTCACAGCTCACGGCAACCTCCAACTCCTGGGCTCAAGTGATTCTCCTGTCTCTGCCTCCCAAGTAGCTGGGATTACAGGCATCTGCCACAATGCCCGGCTCTGTTTTTGTTTGTAGCCATCATTGTTTTTTTGATGGGCCCAGGCTGGATTTGAGCCCTCCAGATCAGGTGTACCTTGGCTGCTTAAGCCACAGTTGCCAAGCCAATATTTTCTTATCAGAGTTTTTATCAATAGTTTTTATGTGTTTTTATAAAATGTTATTGCCCTAAGTGTATGCTAAAGATTCAAAATTTGTGCTGCTCATGGATGTCTACTTATTTTTAAAATAAGGCATGGTGGCTCATGACTGTAATCCTAGCACTCTTGAAGTGGAGGTGTGTGCATTGCATGACCTCAGCCATTCCAGACCAGCCTAAGTAAGAGTGAGAACTTGTCTCTGCTAACAAAATAGAAAAATTAGCCAGGTGTTATGGCGCACACCTATAATCAGAGCCACGTGGGATTCTGGGGCAAAAGGATCTCCTGAGGTCAGGAATTTGAGGTTGCTGTGAGCTGTGACGCTACAGTGCTCTAGCCTGGCGCAACAGAATGAGACTCTCAGTCTCAAAAACTAAAAGACTGTCATTCAGATTACTTAAGTCATTTAGTATTTTTTTTTCACAATTTTCTTTTTTTGGAGACAGAGTCTTAAGCTGTCGCCCTGGGTAGACTGCCATGGCATCACAGCTCACAGGAACCTCCAACTCCTGGGCTCAAGTGATTCTCCTGCCTCTGCCCCTACAGGAGCTGGGACTTCAGGAACCTGCCACAAGGCCTGCCTATTTTTTTTTTTTTTTTTTGGCTGTAGTTGTCATTGTTGTTTGGCAGGCCTAGGCAGGATTCCAACAAGCAAGCTCTGGTGTATGTGGGTGGCGCCTTAGCGGCTTGAGCTACAGGTGCTGAGCCTTCTTCACAATTTAATGGGTTAAGTTTTCTTTCAATTTTGTTTTGGAATTGTGTGTAGTTCTTTTCTTTTTTTTTCTTTTGAGACAGAGTCTCACTATCACCCTGGATAGAGTGCTGTGGCATCATAGCTCACAACAACCTCAATCTCCTTGGCTTAAGTAAACCTTTTGCCTCAAAATCCCAGGTTGCTGGAACTACAGGAGTCTGCTACATGCCCTACTAATTTTTCAATCTTTGGTATAGATGAGGTCTCTGTCTCAAGCTGTGTGGAGAGTGGGCTGTGAGGCATCTGGGCCCCCACAGCTTGGGGAACATTTAGGGAATGAAACCCCAACTATTCCTCCATTCCTGAAATAACCATATTCCTTTGTACATGCTCCCTCTGCCAGAGTCACATAGCTCTTTCTTTGTCTAGTTAATTTTCAAGAACTGTGCAGAGATCCTTGTGATCTTTCAATGTTATATGTTGTCATATTTTAATGAAGTTGAATAGAAACCACTAAGTCACATAGTTCTTCCTTTGTTTTGTTAACTGTGCAGAGCTCCTTGTGACCTCTCCCTTCTTACTTCTTGTCATATGTCAAAGAAGTTGAGTAGAAACCATTAACAAGATGATTTGTCCTTATTCAAGTCAATTACAGTTTCCGATCATATTGTAAAACAAAACATATGTGTTTTGTTTATGATACTTCCCTGTGGAGAACATTGTACAGATACTGTAAAATAAAGCTGATTTTGTGCTTTGGTGCTGGCTGGAGCCATCAGCTTAGTCAGACCTCCGAAACCCATCTTTTTTCTCTGTGTCTTCTCTTGTCCTATATTTTCCTTATTCCCCATGAATTCAACTCTGGTTGGCTCCCCTTTGCTGTGCTGGTTTGTGACAAGGCTGGCCACAAAGGTCTGTTTTCAAATGATCAACCCATGTAATTCTCCCAGAGTGTTAGGATTACAAACGTGAGGCACTGTGCTGGCCTGAAATGCCCCTTAACATTGTGCTTGGCTATTGTTAGAGATGAGGTCTCACTATCTCTGAGGCTGGTCTCAAACACATGAGGGCAAGTGATCCAGCCACCTCAGCCTTTCAGAGTGCTGAGAATACATACTGGCATGAAGCACTGCTCCCAGCCCCTTTATTTGCTTCTTGTAATTCCTCATTATGCAGTATATATTTGTTACATTTATGTACCTTAAAAATTATTAGGGCCCATGTACTGTATTATGCCCTCTACTAAATGTGCTTTGCAATTTTACAGAAAATTTTTGTATTTTTCACTGATAAAAAGTCAGTGGCATAATTTTGTATTTTATAAATTTCTTTCAGCTATATCTAATCATTCTGTTGCAGGAAGACGAGGCCCAGTGGAGAGAAAAAGCACCCAAACACCACGTTATAAGAGGAAAGGCTTTATTGACTGGCCAGGAGCTTACGGCATAGAAGAATTCTAAATGGCCATGCTCCCAAATGGCCTGGTCTTTCCCTTTTTGTTGACAATGAAAAAGTTCTACCCCACATGTACCCTTCTCATTGGCCAGTTTGAATCAAGTGGGAGATGCTATTCCAGCCCCCGCAGAACTGCAGGATTTCACAGAAATGCAAATTTTCAAGTTCCAGGAAGTTAAGTCCACAAATTCCCAAGAGCTGAGTCACCATTGAGAGGACCCTGCAGATGTATCTTTGTGGTCTCCTTGAGAAGACCTGTTCTCCTGGACTCAACCTTCTCGGGTATCCTCTCTCAATTCTTTCCAAGACTGTTCTTAAGAACTGGGCATAAATATTTTATTCCCAGAGATAAACCTTATAATATATTAAAACAATGGCCCTGAGAATTTAAACTTAAGAAAAGACTGGGAAAGAGCAGATGAGTGTAAGTGAGAGAGGTGCTGATATTTTAGCACTTAGGTCTTAGGGACTGTGGCTCTTCTTGGGTTCTCTACTCAGGCCTTAATAGTACCATGGTGGTGAGCTAATATACATATGAGTTTTTACTTTCCCCTGTGACATTTTTGCCCTTTTTCTGAAGTCCAAAAATCCAATTAAGTTAATCCAACAAGTTCCTTGATGAGTTTCCTCCAGCTTCAGCCATGTGTTGACCAGCCAGCTCTCAATATGTGGCTAGAGCAGGGCATGTGGACATGATATCTCTAGATATCATCTTTTAAGTCCGGGCAAGTGGGTCGCTTGGCTTCTGCTGGCAGCAAACTCAGCAGAGTATGCACATTAGGCACAATAATTACTGTATATAATTGTATATTGTTTGACCAGTCTTTTAGCTCTATTTAACAGATTAGTTTAGTAAAACAGTTATGTCTCATTTTATGAGTTGACAGTACAGACAAGGCTGGGATTTAATACAGGTGGGTTACAGCCTTTTCTCTTTGAACTATTTATTTTCTCTTTACTAACAACAAAATATAGCAAAATGAACCTAGTTGCCAAAATAAACGGTACCTTCAGTGTACTGGGTCTGATTATTTGCATAGATTGCAGTAAGAATAATTATTAGCCGTCTAGGCTCTTGTTTCCTTTAAAATTGGCTTTTCTTGGGTGGCGCCTGTGGCTCAAAGGAGTAGAGCACCAGCTTCATATGCTGGAGGTGGTGGGTTCAAACCCAGCCCTGGCTAAATACTACAAAAAAAAAAAAATTGGCTTTTCTTGGAACCTTTTATAAGGAATCTCAGACTGGACTTTCTAGAAAGCCTTTCACGAACCCAGGTTTCCTCTGTGCCATTAGATACGGGTATGCATTGGGTAAATTCCTCTTCTCTTGAGGTCCCCAAGCACATTTTAATTCCCAGAGGACCCGTCAGCAAGTGACCTTTGTTACTTATCACAGATCAGGAAATGTTACTGCCGGGTATGTGGTTAGTTTTCCAAAGGGCTTTTTTTTTTTTTTTTTTTTGGCTTTTGAAAGTCAACCTTAATTCCTTAATGCAGTCTGGATACCTCTGGAAATGCTATTGCAGCCAAAGCCTTGGTAAGTTAACCAGTGCCTTCATTATGCTATAGAACAAAACAGATTCTTATTGAACTTATGCAAATAACTGTATTGTCAGGAATCAAGAATACTGACAAATGGCTTTTAAATTTTGGAGAAATCAAGGAGAGAGAAAAAAGTACATGTTTTGAACTCTGCTCATAAGTATATACTTGAAAAGTTGTAAATAGCTCAAAAGACAGAAAATTATTTTCTTGACTTCTGGAAAACAAAGCATAGAAAGAATCAATAATATTTCAAACAAAAAGCTATAACAAACTAGCCCATTTCCACATAACTGATTTCTGTTCTGTTTGAAGTTAGCTCAGCAATACTCATAGATATGTTAACTTTCGGGGTTTTTTTTGCAGTTTTTTTTTTTTTGTCCGGGGCTGGGCTTGAACCCGCCACCTCTGGCATATGGGGCTGGTGCCCTACCCCTTTGGGCCACAGGCCCCACCCAAACTTTCGAACAAAAATTCTAAAGACAGTAGGAAAAATATTTCTTTTTCCTTTTAGGGATAAACTTGAGACTCAGTCTTTTTTAGATGAATTCAAATGATTACTGGTAATTTGTGTTAGGACAAACCAATGTCTTATACGTTAGGACAGACCAATGCTTTACAATATTGGGACATATATATACAACTATAATCCATACACAATCACCATTTCATATTTGACAATGTTTCTTATATATTTTTCTAAGAAGACCAAATTTAGAGTTGTGTTTTTTTTTGGTTTAGTTGGCCTGGACCAAGTTTGAATTTGCCAGCCTTGGTGAATGTATCCAGCGCTACAACCACAGTGCCACAGTTGCCAAGTTCTAAATTTCGGAAGTTTTGTCAAATATCAGAGGTTTAAAACATTTGTTCAAACAAGATTACAACTGCACTGGATTACATGTAAATGTCTTCACAAGTTTTATTTAACTCGCACAGACAGTTCGCTCATATTTTAGACACTTTTAACCTTTGTCTTGCCTTTCACATTTCTATACAACTATTTTATTTCAGGACAAATTTATGACATAAGATACGAAGTTTCTCTAAAGTTCTGTAATGTTAGAGGAGTTAGGTGTTTAGCTTAACCTTAAGATTCTATGTGAACAGTTGGGAAGGGTAGTTAAATTTCATTTTCCTAGAGGCAATGAAGTTGAGGAATACACAGGGGGTTGTATTTTACCTTTTACTTTAGAGATGGAGGTGACAAAAGTAGGTTCATTGTCAGTGCCTGCTATTCCCCTGCATGTTCATTCCTCTTTTGGTGGGCTGCTGTCACAGAGGATCACCGTGGGACCTTGCTGTCACCCTGTAATTAGTACAGGAGGGCTCTTAGGGAATGGTGTCAGTCAGGGTGCTGGGGAACACTCATAAGGGAACCAAAATGTTGCAGGAAAACAGTGGATTAAAACAGACAGATATTTATACTAACAATATAGAGGAAGAAACCTCTAATTTCTGACAAGAGCTAGAAGTCCGGTGTCTCAAAGCATAGAATGCTGAGTTCTAGGGAATCTTTTTATTTATTTATTTATTTATTTATTTATTATTTTTTTTTTTTTGTAGAGACAGAGTCTCACTTTATGGCCCTCGGTAGAGTGCCATGGCATCACACAGCTCACAACAACCTCCAACTCCTGGGCTTAAGTGATTGTCTTGCCTCAGCCTCCCAAGTAGCTGGGACTACAGGCGCCTGCCACAACACCTAGCTATTTTTTTTGGTTGCAGTTCAGCCGGAGCCGGGTTTGAACCCGCCACCCTCGTATATGGGGCCTGCCCCTTACCGACTGAGCCACAGGCACCGCCCTAGGGAATCTTTTTAAAACTCTTTTATACTTGTTTTCTTTTTCTCTTTAGTTTACATTTACTATCACACTCTCATATTCTCAAAACCAGAAACAGAACACCTTCTCATATATATATATATATATATATATATATTTTTTTTTTTTTTTTTTTTTTTTGGTAGAGACAGAGTCTCACTGTACCGCCCTCGGGTAGAGTGCCATGGTGTCACATGGCTCACAGCAACCTCTAACACTTGGGCTTACGCGATTCTCTTGCCTCAGCCTCCCAAGCAGCTGGGACTACAGGTGCCCACCACAACGCCCGGATATTTTTTTGTTGTTGTTGTTGCAGTTTGGCCGGGGCTGGGTTTGAACCCACCACCCTTGGCATATGGAGCCGGTGCCCTACTCACTGAGCCACAGGCGCTGTCCACCTTCTCATATTTTTAACAGGCCTGTGGGTGATCTAACACTCCGGGGGTTGATTGGATGTCTGCTTTCTGGGAGCCCTCAACTGGCCAGTAGGGCTGAGGCTTCTCATGCCTCCAAAAGCTTCTGACAGGTCAATAGCCTGGCAACCTGAGGACCCTATCTTTTTGGCCTTTCCTCAGAGGCTCTATACAAATTACAACAATTGAATTTCACAAACAGTTGCATATTTTTCTAACAATTCACAACAAATAAACACAATAAAATACCATGAATAATTATATTAATGTTTGCAGACACTAGTTAAAATGGCTTACCTCTGGAGGTAGACTTACAGGTAAATTTAGGAGTGATCGTCAGCTGGTCCCCTGGTTGGGGTTAGCCTGCCCCCACTCCTGGAGTTTGTCTGAGGGTCAGCAGAATAAGAAACAAACAGAGTAATGCCAAGTAGCTGCAGTTTTAAAAGGTAAAGAGGACTGTTTTTTTTTCTTTAGTTCAAATGAGTAATTAACCTTGGGTTTTCTGCTGAATGCCAGCACCTTATCTCAACGCTATTTGTAACATAGCAACCATAGCTTTTAGCAGTCAAAGGGAGGGACAATTTTACTAAACCATGTACGAACTCTTTAATTGCCAGAAAGAGAGAGTCTCAACCGCAAGTAGGTTATAGGGCAGTAGGAGACATAGGGGATAAAAAAATTGTACGTTGAGATGTTGACAGACAAGAAAACACAGATGTTGACACCCAAACTTGAAATTGACCAATTTTTCTTTCTTTCTTTCTTTTTTTTTTTTGTAGAGACAGTCTCACTTTATGGCCCTCGGTAAAGTGCTGTGGCATCACAGCTCACAGTAACCTCCAACTCCTGGGCTTAAGCGACTCTCTTGCCTCAGCCTCCCAAGTAGCTGGGACTACAGGCGCCCAACACAACGCCTGGTTATTTTTTGGTTGCAGTTCAGCCGGGACCGAGTTTGAACTTGCCACCCTCGGTATACGGGGCCGGCGCCTTACTGATTGAGCCACAGGCGCCCCCCGGAATTGACCAATTTTTCGAAAGGAATTCTGGCAAACCATTGGAAACAGCAAACACAAATTTGACAAACAAGTCACACACACCAGCACTGACACAAATTTGACAAACTACTCACACACCCCAGCTAAACAAACCGAACACCCACCCTCTTTGAGTCCTAAGAAGAGAAGAGACCAACAGACCCATACTCTGAGAGTCCAGACAAGAGAAACTAACAGCCTTGGCACGAAAAAGACTGACAAGTTTTACACAATCCTACTGATATGGAGAAGACTTGAGACAGACCAGACTCACCCCTGTGACCCCGGCGAACATTGCATGAGACCTGGACTCACTGCCGTGAGCCCTGTATGAGACCTGACCTGGCATGGTGAGACATCTCCCCCTGCCTGGGGAACTGACTGTGTAGTTGCATCCAACTGGTCTGATTTCCCCCCAAAATTCTCTAGAGATCAAACAAAACTCACCTGGGTGCTGTTGCTTTATCACCAGTTTCAGAAGTTTTGGAAACCTATGCCCTGACTCCACATGTCCGAGGACTCCAGGGGCTGAGGAATGTCTCTCTGAGGGCTTCCCCTTTAGCTGTCAGGTGGCAGCAGGTCTAGGTTGGCATCTGGGGGTAGCAATCTCCCTGGGGCCTCCAGAAATGTTGTACTCATTTGCCACCTGAAGGAAAAACTCGGACCCCACTTCAATCTTGCTGGGGCCTCCAGAAATGTTGTAACTCATTTGCCACATGGAAGAAAAACTAGATCGCCACTTCAGGTATAAATCAGATGGTGATTTATTACACCTGTGCAGATGGGCTGCTGCCCTGAAGGGCATATGGCCCTGAAGAAAGGAGCAGGGTGATTTTTATACTCTTTTTGTGCTACGTGGCAAGCCAAGCAAAAACAGATGCAGAATGTGGCTGTTGGTTAGCTCAGGGGGTAGCTTGGGGCAAAGTTACAGTTGGGGGGCTGGATGGCTCAGGAGGTTACATCGTGGCAGCTGGCTTGCGGACAAACTTGACTTGGGAAATTTTGCTTGAGTAAGCTTTCCACCATTGTTTAGCCTTTGCTAGGGGTTTGTGGTAAGTTCTACCATTGTTTTACCTGTTGCTTGGAGTTTTGGGGAACTCAGGGAACTTCCTTGTGCTAAAACCTGTTCTCAGAATTAACCCACATGGGGGTGGGTTGAGACGTGCAGAGACTCAGGCTGAGATAGTTAGGGGCCTTTAGGGGTCTTTTTGCTAGGTACTATAAAACATGGTGCTTGGGTGCTCTTTCTCTCCATTGGGCTTCATCTTCCTGCAACATAAAGAGCAGAAAGTATGATTTAGTGGACTTGATGAATGTGTTGGAGTCTCAGGGAAACTTGCCTGTTCCCCTTAGGTTGGTTCACTGAAAATATCAACTCATAGTTATGGTAGATTAATAAGAGAAAGATTTATTTCCAAATACCATGTGCATGGAGCGAACCAAAAGAATGATTTCCCAAAGTATCTCCAACTCCTGGGCTTAGGTGATTCTCTTGCCTCAGCCTCCCAAGTAGCTGGGACTACAGGCACCTGCCACAATGCCTGTCTACTTTTTTGTTGCAGTTTGGCTGGGGCCAGGTTTGAACCTGCCACCCCCATGGGGTCAGCACCCTATGCATTGAGCCACAGGCACTGCCTGTCAGTGGCTTTTAAAGATGTCTTTTAGAAGGAAGGGGCGGAGAGAAACTGGAAAGTATTGGTGTAGCTAGTGGTGCTGGGGGGATAGATAGATGTAGGGGGAAAAGAGAGAGACAGGTATCGTGCTTCAAATAACCTTATCACAGGTCTATTAGCATGTGATAAAGAGTCTAGCAGCCTTTTAAGATAGAGGAAAGTCTTCCTTTAAAGTGCCCTGATAACAAATAGCCTTTAATTCAAAATAATTTTTAGACCTAGGAATCATATTTTGCAGTGAAATTTTCTTAGCTCCTTCAATGTTTAACATCTACCCATGACAAAATGTCCCAATGCAGTAAATATTTGAATGTGATCAGCAAATTATCAAATCTAATAGACATAAGATGATATATACCATAGATAAAACTTTTGTGTGTAGAAAATATGGGAAGGCCTTAAATTTATGCTCTCACATTGGAAAACATGAGATAATTCATTTTATGGAAAAGGAGTACAAATGTAAAGAGAATTGGGAAATCTTTACATCTTGCTCAAGCCTGTCTAATCACAATGGGCTGGAGAACTCTACCAATACTGGAGCACTCTACCAATGTAAAAATTATGCAAGTGTCTTACCTGGAGCTTAAAATACTCTAACCATAAGAGAATTTATAATGGAGGGAAACCCTACAAATGTCAAAATGTGGAAAAGCCTTTAACCAGTATTCACACCTTTCTGTATATCACAGTATTCATTAAGAGAAATAATACAAATATCAACAATGTGAAAAATTCTTTATTTTTATTTTATTTTATTTATTATTATTTTCTCTTGGTTATAGTGCTATGGACTCAGCATCTCAAGTAGCTAAGACTACAGGCACCTGCCACAACACCTGGTTATTTTTTGTTGCAGTTTGGCTGGGGTTGGGTTTGACCCTGCCATCCTCAGTATACCGGGACAGCACCCTATTCTCTGAGTCACAGGCACTGCCCAATGTAAAAATTTTTTTAACCAGTACTCAAGCCTTTCTGTACATCAAAGAATTCATTTTGGGCCAGGGGCAGCAGCTCACGCCTGTAATACTAGCACTCTGGGAGGCTGAGGCTAGTGGATTGCTTGAGCTCACAAGTTCAAGACCAGCCTGAGAAAAAGTGAGACACTGTCTCTACTAAAAATAGAAAAACTGAGGCAAGAGGTTTGCTTGAGCCCAAAAGTTGGAGGTAACTGTGACCTTTGATGCCATGGCACTCTAACCAAGGCTTGAGAGTCTGTCCCACTACCCCCCAAAAATTTATTTTTCAGAGAAATCCTACAAATATTAATAATATGGCAAAGCCTTTAACTAGTACTCATAACTACTAGACATCAAAGTATTCATTCTAGAGAGAAATTCTACATATGTCAACCGAGTGGCAAAGCCTTTAATGAGTAGTCAAACATTTCTGCACATCAAAGAATTCATTCTGGAGAGAAACCCTACAAATGTTAAGAATGTGGCAAAGCCTATAACTGGTATTCACACCTTTCTAGACATAAAAGAAGTTCTTATGAATAAAAACTCTAGTCATGTGAAGAACGTAGCAAAGCCTTTAATGAGCATATGAACCTTTCTAGATATAAAATAATTTATTCTGGAGAGAAACTTATTAATACAAACAGTGTGGCAAACCCTTTAACATGTTCAAACCTCACTGTACATAAATTAATTCATACTGGACAGAAACACTCCAAATATGGAGAATGCGGCAGTAGTGCCACCAGAGTACCTGGTGTTCATAACTTGCTAAGCATAAAAGAATTCACTGTGGTGAGAAATCCTACAAATGTGTGCAGTGCAGGAATGCCTTTAACCAGAGCTCAAACCTTACCATACATTAGAAAATCCATATTGGAGAGAAATCTTACAAATGTGAATATTGTGGCAAATGTTTTAACTAGTCTTCAGCCCTTAGTAAACATAAGAGAAATCGTAGCAGAGAAAAATGGTGACAACATGAAGTAGTGGAAAATCCTCATGTCAGTAGTCACCTGTAATCCATACATGGATTTACAACAGATTTTATTGGATTAAATGCGTAATTACCTACAATGTAAAATACTGAAATCATTAATGTATATCTCATGCTCTGTAACATATAAATTGTTTGATGAAGCGCAAAAGAAAGCCAAGTGTTATGCCCAGGAGTCCCCCCAAAGACCACTCACCAGACAAGTCGAATTAAAGAGAAGTCCTTCTTTTTTCTTTTTTTAAAGAGGAGTCCTTTTATTGAAGAGCCGGCTGGCAACTGCCCCAGTGTCCCAGCATGGGGTTTCTGGGTGCAACCCCGAGTTGTCTAAGGCTCTGACTTTTATAAGACAAAATATTTCCAGGGGTCAGAAAAACATAGTCATAGAAATGAAAAACAGCAGCGAGGGTAAATCATGAGAGCAATTAATAATTTTCCATTGCACAGCAGGTACAGTCAGATAGGGAGGAGGACTTGCAGGTGAGGGTAATAAACAACATGATCATAAAAAGCTATAATCATAAGGGCTACGTGGTCAGTAACTTACATTACTAACAATTTTACCTACAGGCATTTACAGTTATACTGGGAGGGAAAACAAGAGGAACTAGTTTTTAGAAGTGATGAAATGTAACCAAAAGGGAGTAAACAGTAAAATGGAGTCAAACTTGCTCTTTTAACATTTTCATATAATATACAAACAGCATGAAGACCACCTTACATATTCTCACTGGTTTTTCTTCAGGAGTTACACCTGCAACTCTTCAGTGAGAAGAGGGTTGTCATAAAAGTAATTAGTGACTTTCTATACAATATTAATAATTTTAACAGTTCTAACTAAATACACTTAAAATACTATGCAATGGGTGGGGCAGCAAGTGGAATCAGTTTTTTCTAAAGCAATAAAATGTAGCAAAACAGCCCTCTTTGCCTTCCCACTGATTCTCTGGAAAAGGAATTATATTAAAATGGAGTTAGGCTTGCTTCTTTTTTATCCCAACACAAGTACTACTATTTTTCCTACATAAAAATGAAGTATACTTTTTTTTTGAGACAGAGTCTCAGTTGGTCACCCTTGGTAGAGTGTCGTGGCATTTTAGATCACAGCAACCTCAAATTCTTGGGTTCAATCAATTCTCTTGCCTCAGCAAAAGACCCTCCTGAGTAGCTGGGACTACAAACACGTGTCACAATGCTTGAAGTACACTTATAAATATTGCATGACCCCCAGGCAAAATGCCAATAAAAATATGCCACAAATGTAGTCAGGCACAGAGTCTCTGACCTGTAATTCTAGCACTCTGAGAGGGGAAAGCAGGAGAATTGCTTGAGCTCAGGAATTTCAGACCAGCCAGAGGAACAAAAATTCGAAAAATAGAAAAACCACTCAAGGCTGGTGGTATACCCCAGTAGTCTCAGATACTCAGGAGGCTGAGGAAAGAGTATTGCTTTAGCTCAACTATTTGAGGTTGCTGTCAGGTATGATGATGCCATGGCACTCTAGCCGGAGTGACATCATCACAAAATGATATATACAACACATGTTACACAAATGACAATACCTGTGTTAGATTTAATATCCTACAATAACATGAGATCAAAATAAATGTAAGAAAGCTTAAAATTAGACAAATAATTTTAACCAGGTAGAGAATATTGTTTTTCTTTTTGTTAGTGACCAATATTAAAAATATAGAGGGAATACATATTATCAATAAGCATTTAATATATCTTTTTTTTTTTTTTTTTATAGAGAAAGAGTCTCACTTTATGGCCCTCGGTAGAGTGCCATGGCCTCACACAGCTCACAGCAACCTCTAACTCCTGGGCTTAAGCGATTCTCTTGCCTCAGCCTCCTGAGTAGCTGGGACTACAGGGCATTTAATATATCTTGTCTAAGATTTTATATAAAGAAATTATAAAGTATGGGCAGCGCCTGTGGCTCAGTGAGTAGGGTGCTGGTCCCATATACTGAGGGTGACAGGTTTGATCCCGGCCCAGGCCAAACTGCAACAACAACAACAAAAAAATAGCGGGTATTGTGGCAAGCACCTATAATCCCAACTACTCAGGAGACTGAGGCAAGAGAATTGCCTAAGCCCAAGAGCTGGAGGTTGCTGTGAGCTGTGACGCAATGGCACTCTACTGAGGGCGACAAAGTGAAACTCTGTCTCAAAAGAGAGATAAAGAAATTGTAAAGTAGATGACAATACAAACATGATTTCACCAAGGTTTCTTTTTCTTTCTTTTTTTTCTGGAGACAGAGCCTCAAGCTGTCACCCTGGGTAGGGTGCTATGGCATCACAGCTCACAGCAACCTCCAACTCCTGGGCTCAAGCAAATCTCTTGCCCTGGCCTCCCAAGTATCTGGGACTACAGTTGCCCGCCACAACACCCAGCTATTTTTTTGTTGTAGCCATCATTGTTTTTTGGTTGGCCTGGGCTGGATTTGAACCACCAGCTCAGTTGTATGTGGCTGGTGCCTTTACCGCTTGAGCCATAGGCACTGAGCCAACCGAGATTTCTTCAGACAGAGAAAATGTAAACATTTCTCCTTAGAAAGGTCTGACAAAGGCTCAGCGCCTGTAGTACAGTGGTTACCGTACCAGCCACATACACTGTAGCTGGCAGGTTGAAACGTGGCCTGGGCCAGCTAAACAACAATGAGAACTGCAACAACAACAACAACAAAATAGCTAGTTGTTGTGGTGGGAAACTGCATTCCCAGCTACTTAGGAAACTGAGGCAAGGGAATCACTTAAGCCTAAGAGTTTCAGGTTGCTGTGACACCACAGTACTTTACCAAGGACTGCGGCTTGATACTCTGTCTCAGAAAAAGAAAGAAAGAAAGGGTGGTCAAAAGTCATTGGATAACTGTCCTCCATGCAGTCAGAGAAGAAGAGTGACGATCTCCACCATTTTCTCAGTAAGAGAACGAGGATAACAACATGTATTCACTTTGCTGCTGTTTGTAATATACAGAAGAAAATGAATAATGAAACCCTCATATATTTTTAATTATAAACAAAGGCATGATTGTCATAAAACATCCAAAAGACACAAACTGTGTTTTATCGATATAAAATTTGTCAGTCAACCTAGCCCTCAGGAAAACTCTGTTCAACTTTCTGATAATTTTGTTCAAATTCTTTTACTATGACCTTTACTAGTGCTCTCTTTTTTTGTTTTTTGAGTGTGTGTCCAAAATTGTGAAGCTGGTCATCTGGAACAATATGAGAAATATCAGGTCTTTGTCCTTCTACCCAGAGCTGCATCCTCTGCCAAAGAGGGTCAGGTCCTAGCTTGTTGCATCTGATTCACTGACAGGCTGTGACCCCCTGTCCAGGGATGGGTATGTCCTTCCTAGGAGCTGTATGTTTCTCCACCCAGGCTGAATCCATAGGATCAGGCAATGTAGAACAGCTCTCATCAGAGAAGACAAAGGCCACATGGGTACCCACGACATAGGTCTGCTCTGCTGTGCTCACAGGCACCTGCACCAGGTGAGCTCAGAAAGCTGCTCCCAGGTTAGAAGAAAGGCATGTTGTGGTTTCCATGCCTGTAATCCTAGCACTCTCGGAGGCTGAGGTGGGTGGATTGCCTGAGCTCATGTGTTCGAGACCAGCTTGAGCAAGAGGGAGACCCTGGACTACAAAATAGCCAGGTGTTGTGGTGGCACCTATAGTCCCAGCTAGTTAAGAGGCTGAGGGAAGAGGATTGCTTAAACCCAAGAGTCTGAGGTTGCTGTGAGCTGTTATGCATTGTCATTCTACTGAGAGTGACACAGTGAAACTCTGTGTCAAAAACAAACAAACAAAAAAATAGATTAGGACTTCCCCCCAGGCTATGTCTTAATAAATGACCTCAGACACAGCATTGACAGAGGTCACCAGTCTTTTAAAACAGCACAGCAGGTGATCTTTAGGGAACTGCAATCTGGACCACTTGCTGTGCCCAGTGTGGGCCCTTAGTGCATTGCTACCACAGGGAACAGGCATGGTCAATGTCACTGCTCTGTACAATGTCAGAGACCTTTGGTTTGTTTTCAAAGTCAAGCTGTGCTCATCTTGTAGACGCTACTCTGTGCAGGAATTATGTGAGTGAGAGACTCACCAGAACCATTTCCAAGGTTGCTCAGTTGCTTATACTGGAACCTTCTCATGCACCTTCAGGTGAATCTCACGTGTCTCTCCTCCGCCTCCCTGACCTGGTCATTCACTGCAAGGCCTATCATCCCCCACCCTCACAATGTTCTCTGAGTGCAGGATGCTAACATCCTCTCACCACTGAGAAACCCACTTTCTGTCAAAGCCCTTTGAAAGTTATTTTTTTGTCTGTTTAGGGGGCAGAGAAGAATAATTCTGCCTGCTGCTTTATCTTGGAAGCTGCCCATGGAAATTATTTTCTTTTTTCTGGAATTCATCCATCTGAGCTCAAATCAGATTTTGTGGATAAAATAAGTGAGTGAGCACCTTGAAGAGAACACCTTAGAAGCCCTAGTCTGTCCTGGATAATCAGGAGCTGTGGTTGTCACCCAAAAGCTGATTCTCTTTTTTCCAGAGTCCAGAATGTAAGAGGTCCTGGCTGTCAGAGAGCTCCCAGTTCTCCTGCCAGGGAATACTGTGTTAATCCCTGTCACCTCTAACCTGGAAGTGAGAGAGGATACTGAAAAGGGTAAGGTCTAGAAGTACAGATCTTCTCAAGGAGACCACAAGGATACACCTGCAGGGTCCTCTCCATGATGAGTCAGATCATGGGATTTTTTTTTTTTTTTGAGGGAGTCTCAAGCTGTCAACCTGGTAGAGTGCCATGGCATCACAGCTCACAGCAACCTTCAACTCTTGGGCTTAAGTAATTCTCTTCCCTCAGCCTCCCAAGTAGCTGGAAGTACAGGCGCACGCCACAACGCTTGGCTATTTTTTGGCTGCAGTTGTCATTTTTGTCCAGCAGTTCCAGGCTAGGTTCGAACCCACCACCGTAGGTGTAATCCTCTAGACGGAAGACCCCTAGATAAAAGAGCCCACGTGGAGACTTCTGAGAGAGTTCTTCACTTCTTTCCCCCTTCCAGAAGCTCTGGTGCTTTTCTGTATTCCTTTCTAACTTTTAAGAAAATCCTATCTTACCACTGATCTGTGGTCTGTGGGTTCATTCCTCGAATGCTGAGATTGAAGTGTGAAATTCCAGTATCAGTGTCTCCTGCAATGCCGACCCCCTCACTGGAGCCCTGACCCTTCTCTGAACTTCCATAGCTTTTGCTTTTGTGACTCCCAATGTGTTAATCTATTAGGTTACTAAGTGACTTCTGTGCATGTATATTAAAAACGCCTTCAAGCAAACTCTAACTCCTAGTGAAATAATAAGTGTGCAAGCCTAGCACAGAGTAAACATTCAGGAAATAGTTTTTCATTCCTTTAGTCGAAATTTGTTAAACAGCTACTCTGTGGCAAGTATGGTGTCCCTGGAATGTCCAGATGAATAAAGTCATTGTCAGTGTCCTTAATTAAAAAAAAGGGGGTAGGGCGGCGCCTGTGGCTCAGTGAGTAGGGCGCCGGCCCCATATGCCGAGGGTGGTGGGTTCAAACCCGGCCCCGGCCAAACTGCAACAACAAAAAAATAGCCGGGTGTTGTGGCAGGCGCCTGTAGTCCCAGCTGCTCGGGAGGCTGAGGCAAGAGAATCGCGTAAGCCCAGGAGTTAGAGGTTGCTGTGAGCCATGTGACGCCAGGGCACTCTACCGAGGGCGGTAAAGTGAGACTGTCTCTACAAAAAAAAAAAAAGTGGGGGGGAACTGTGGTGAAGAAACTGTTAGCGTTCTTGCCTCTTTCAGTCTCTTTTTGGACAGCATCCTGTCACTCAAGATTAGGGAGGTGGGGCCTGAGGCCCTGTCCAATCAGGGATGCTCCAGAATGAACTGTCCAATCAGATGCACAGCCAGAAAGACCACGGCGGCTCCGGAAATCCTGAGCAGCATTCGTCTCTTTCTCTGGGCACTGATCTGGGCAACCGTCTTCAGCTTTTGCGTGTCCTGGAGAATCCAGGTGTCTCTAGAGCCGCCTCTGTCATCCTGTCACCTGCAGGTGCGGGGAGATTTGTAGGGATGACACCGGGACATCCCGGAAGCTGGAAAATGGTGAGTACCGGAGACTGGGTGTTCTGAGAGGGGGAGGGCCGTGGTTGGGGCCAGAAGTGAGTTGTGGAGGAACCGGGCAATTTCACTTCAGTTTTACAGTCTTCAGACAGAAATTTTCCCCTGGCACCTTTGGCTCTCAGACCTTGTGAGCAAAAGGTGGAGAAGGGCAGGCAGCGGGGACTATTGTTGCGGCCCCTTCCCGGGTTGGTTAATTAGACCAAGGCCCAGAGCTCTCTTTGCGCGGCTGTGTGCCTGGAGCGCCGGGTGTTCCTGCCACGTGGTGACAGTGGAAGGGTCCTCAGGAAGAATCCCAACTGGGTGTGTGGGGCTTGTTCCTGGGAGGGGCTGTAGTCCGTGGGGCCCCCAATCCCCCCATTCTGTTAAAAATAAACTCAGGGCCGGGCACGGTGGGTCAAGCTGTTGCCAAACCAAAATTGGCTCGGTTGCCTGTAATCATAAACACAGAGACAGGAAGTTGATTCGTGAAAAGGCTTCATTATCGGAAAGGCCGGCAATTTTGGGTAGCAGCGGGAATAATTTTAAAAATATTTTGTCTATGTAACACATTTTAAGAATTTGTATAGGGGATAATTTCCAAAGTATATTAAAAATATACTTACGCGATTAACAGCATGTGGACAGTTAAAAATATTTAACAATCAAAAACATATCGAAGAAAATCATCAAAAAAGTCATTAAACATGCTATGAACTTGTTCTATAGTGCCTCATTACTTCCTCGGGGTTTTTTTAAGTTTGTTTTTTTTTGCAGTTTTTGGCTGAGGCTGGTTTTGAGCCCACCACCTCTGGCATATGGGGTCGGCGCCCTACTCCTTTGAGCCACAGGTGGCGCCCTTTTTTTTTTTTTTTAATCTTTATTCCCTATTTCTGGTTTGGCCTGTTTGACTGACTTACTGCTTCTATATTTTCAAGTGCGTTCTTAGTTCACAAATAGCTAAGAAAGTGTGTGGGGGTGTCTGTGTCTACCACATTCTCTACTTTTATTTTCATGTCTATGAAATTGATTTCAAATGGAAATAATTCCTCGGGACCCAGTGCAAGGAGGAGGAGATAACCTGAGTGGAAATGGTGGGAAATTAGAAAGACACGCAAGAAATATATAAAACACACATGAGGGTAGAGATAGGATGGGGTGGGAAGGTCTGTCTGCAGCCAGCGCGGAACTGTGGTAGCATCTTTTATAAAGTATCTTTAATAAGGTAAATATTAACATCTGGGGTAAGGATTAACTTTAAAGAGGAAAAGCTGTAATAAGGAAAGTATGTAGGGGCTATGTGACTTCTGGCAGTTGAAAAGAATGTTAATCTAGGAGAAGTGGCTGGGGGTGAGGGTGGGCGGTCGTTCCCTAGAGGGTTCCCCTGGCTGTGATGGGCCCTGGCCACCTCACAGCCCCTTCCCCACAATAATTGTTATGATTAGGTAAACTCACATGCGTGCTGTGCTTTTGATTTTGTTTTTTGAAATTTGTGAAACAGCGGGTACATATGAATGGTATGCAATGTATTTTGTAACATAGTAAAAAGCTTGCAACTTAGAGCATAAAGGTTTGGATTTAGGTATTGTTGGGTTATTATGAGAATCCTTTAGATAGGAAGTGTTGGATATTCTGAAAAATGTTATTTGTTGTATTTTTTGGACTATATCTTGTATACATTTTAACTTATTTTTACTTTTTGAGACAGAGCCTCAAGATGTTGCCCTGGGTAGAGTGCCGTTGCATCACAGCTCACAGCAACCTCCAGCTCTTGGGTTTAAGTGATTCTCTTACCTGAGTCTCTAAAGTAGGTGGGACTACAGGTGCCTGCCACAATGCCCGGCTTTTTTTTTTTTTTTATGGTTAAAGCTGTCATTGTTGTTTGGCATGCCTGGGATTTGAACCTGCATGTGTATGTGGTGTATGTGGCTGGCGCCTTAGCCGCTTGAGCTACAGGCACTGAGCCTTTTTTTTTTTAATTAATTAATTAATTAATTTTTTTTTTTTTTTTTTTTTTTTTTGCTGTTTCTGGCTGGGGCCCGGTTTGAACCTGCCACCTCCACTATATGGGGCCGCCCCACTCCTTTGAGCCACATGTGCTGCCCCCAGCCTTTTTTGTTTGTTTGTTTTTGAGACAGAGTCACACTATGTCACCCTTGGTAGGGTGCTGTGGTGTCACAGATCACAACAACCTCAAACTCTTGGGCTTAAGCAATTCTTTTGCCTCAGCCTCCGGAAGAGCCGGGACTACAGGTGATCGCCTCCCACTATTTTTTGTTGCAGTTGACATTGTTGTGTAGCTGGCTGGGGCTGGGTTCAAAGCCACTACCCTCGGTTTATGTGGCTGGCGCTGTAACCACTGTGTTACGGGCACCAAACCCATTTCAACTTATTTTTCATGAGTTGGTAACTGTTAGATAAATTGAAGCAGTATATATTTTTACATCTATGATTGTGTTTTAATAATCAATAATGGCTACTTGATTTTTTTAGTGTAACTTCTTGTACTTATTTTAATTCAATGTCCAGCATTTATGGCTTGAGAAGTTGTATTAAGGACCTTGATGATGTCATAGGCAAATGTATTAGTCTTCAGATTGAGTCCAATAGCTAGTGTTGATATGACACAAATGGGTAAAGTGGTGTATTTAGCAGGATTAAAAAGATGCAGTTGGCTATGATAGTTTTTAGGGAGGGTAATATCTTAAGTTACTTTAGACTGGTTGGACTTAAAAATCTTGTACCCAGGGTAGAAAAGGAGTTAATCTTAGCGAACAGGGTTTCCCTATGTTGTAGCAGAGATATATGAAAAAGCCTCTGTGCCATGTAATAAGAACTATCTTAACATTAAGATGGCGTGTGTATTGGCGCAAGGTACAAAGGCAGTTAAGTTACAGTTAAATAAGAAATTATTAAGATATCGGAAAGGGCACCTTTTAAAGTTAATATATTTATGATTAGTAGTTACAGTTTTCACTTGTATAGCAAAAATTTTTTTTTCTTGACAGTAGAGTTTGTATTTTTTTTTTTTTGGCCGGGGCTGGGTTTGAACCCACCACCTCCGGCATATGGGACCGGCGCCCTACTCCTTGAGCCACAGGCACCACCCCTAGGGTTTGTATTTTAACTGTAAATATCTGAGTGATAATCTTGTGGATATGTGGGAGAAATGTGACATTTCTGATTAGTTCTAGCAGGTACACATCTCCATTAGGCTTGAAGTAAATACCTGTTCTACATAAGTACTTCTAGTAAGACAGAAATAAGACATATTTATGACATTTTGGGCTAAATCAGGCTATAGGTTTTTATTTCACCGAAATGGGACAAGGTTCTGAGGTAAGCACACAGCTGTGCATGACAAGTCTTAAGATGACTGGGGATTGTATGTCTCTCCCCGCCCCTTTTTTTTTAAAGTGACAGTCTCGTTTTGTCGCCCTCAGTAGTGTACGGTGGCGTCACAGCTCACAGCAATCTCCAGCTCTTGGGTTTAGATGATTCTTTTGCCTCAGGCTCCCTAGTATCTGGACTACAGGCGCCCGCCACAATGCCCGCTATTTTTTTGTTGTTGTTTGGCCAGGGCCGTGTTTGAACACACCACCCTTGGTTTACGGGGGCCGTGCTCTACTGAGGCCGCCCAATATTTCTTTAGTCTTAATGTGGTGTTTCCTCCAGGAGAGGCAGTCTAGTTTTTGTGGGCCTCGCTGCTTCTGAAGTGAGATACAGCTTGAGTGGAGTGTGGTGGGCCAGGGCTTCTGGTCCTGTACGTTTCACTGCTATGATGTCATCTACAGAACTTTTCCTGGACTAGCCTACTTTTGTTTCAGCTGTTTTTCTCAGGCCCGTCTTTTCAGGCTTTGAGTTGGACTTGGTTACCAAGATAAAAGGGATGTAGGTGTTACCTGGGGTCTGGGAAGAGAGAATCTGGGCACTTGCTGCATTTGTTGTACATACTTTTGTACTTCAAGATTATATTCGGCTTGCCCTGACATTTAAATTGAGACTGCCTGGAAGGGGTTTTAATAAACAACTTGGTAAGGATTTAATTTGACCCTGCTTTTACGGGCTACCTTTATTCACAGTAGTTGGAGGGATAATACTTGGTTTTAATGTAAATGGATCTCCTGGAATTGTTTGGCAACGTTTTTTATTAGTATATGATTTATTTTCTTTTTACTTTTGCTAATGATTTAGGTCTATAGGCTTTGAATCTTTTTTTTTTTTTTTTTTTTTGTAGAGACAGAGTCTCACTGTACCGCCCTCGGGTAGAGTGCCATGGCGTCACACGGCTCACAGCAACCTCTTAACTCTTGGGCTTACGCGATTCTCTTGCCTCAGCCTCCCGAGCAGCTGGGACTACAGGCGCCCGCCACAACGCCCGGCTATTTTTTGGTTGCAGTTTGGCCGGGGCTGGGTTTGAACCCGCCACCCTCGCCATATGGGGCTGGCGCCCTACTCACTGAGCCACAGACGCCGCCCTAGGTCTATAGGTTTTGGATGTGGGTATTTGAGTGAAGTCTATCAGCTAGTTTTTAAACAGCATTATCTTATGGTAGAGTCAGTGTGTTTTTTTATATTGTTCTCTGTTTAGGGGTTGTTTCTTACACAAAGCAAACACTGAGTATTTGTTTTTGATTGTCTGGGTGAGTTGCCTGTTTACAACTTACTGGGGAGCGAACTCAGTTAAGGCTGTTTTGCAGTAGTATGTCATGTCATAAAGTCGTTTTATTACCTGAAGTGTTAGATTTCTGGGTAGCATGAATCATCCTTGGCTGTGGATGAATCAACTATTTTTTCATCATGGAATTTTTCTGTTTTCTTTTTTTATTTCTTTTCTTATAGGTGGGATTGAAATCAGATAGGTTTAAAGGTGGCATTAAGTGGGCTGTTAGTGTTACCCTCTGGTTTTCTGTTGGCCCAGGATTAAGTCTTTTCTGGTGTCCTGTGCAATGCGTGACTGTCACTGTGCGTTGAAACAAGGCAGTTTCTAATAGTTGTAAAACTGAACTGTTTTTAACAAGTATTTTTCCCTGCCCTAGTAATCTCCTTTTTTTTATATATGGCATATTGAGTATGAAGAATTAGATAAGAAAATTTGAAATCCATGTAATGTTTAGTGTTTTTCTTTTTGACGTTCTAATGTTCTGGTTAGGGCCCTTAGTTCAGCTTTTGGGCTGATGTCCCTGGTGCAGGGGCTTTCATTTCTAGCAACCTTTCTGCAATCACTACTGTATCACTTGCCCTTCGTGTTCCTTTTTCAATATAACTGCTTCCGTATATACATGGAGTCCAGTCTACCTCTTTGGAAGGGTTGTCTGACAGAATCTCCTTGGCTAGAAAAGACTTGTTCAGTTACCACTAGACGTTCATGTTCTTTTGGTTCTTGATTAAGATTAGGAAGTAGAGTGGCTGGGTTCAGTCCACCTATCACTTGTAATTGTATTTCAGGGTTAGTAAGTAACATAGTGTAGGGAGCACAGCAAAACTTGCCCTTTCCCTTGGTTTTTTCACTGAAAGATGAAATTATGGCAGATTATTAAGAGTAAGGTTTCTTTCCACATACTATGCAGAAGAGGGGAACTGCAAGAATGATTACCCAGTGGCTCAATCAGAGACTTTTATAGATGCCTTTTAGAAGGGAGGGTGGCTGTGGCTCAGCGGGTAGGGCACTGGCCCCATATGCTGAGGGTGGTGGGTTCAAACCCAGCCCCGGCCAGACTGCAACAAAAAAATAGCCGGGCGTTGTGGCGGGCGCCTGTAGTCCCAGCTACTGGGGAGGCTGAGGCAAGAGAATCGCCTAAGCCCAGGAGGTGGAGGTTGCTGTGAGCTGTGTGACGCCACAGCACTCTACCAAAGGCGATAAAGTGAGACTCTTGTCTCTACAAAAAAAAAAAAAATGGAAGGGAGGGTGGAGAATGTGCAAAGTATAGGTGCGGCAAGTTGTAGCTAGGGAGTGGATGTGTAGATGGAAGGAAACAAATTCACATGTAAATTAATGTGAGAGACAGGTTTTGTATTTTAAATGATTTGGGGCCAGGTCCCTAGCATTCAGAAAAGGAAGTCTGCAGCCCCTTTTGTTCCCCAGTCAGGTTAATCAGTTTTTATAGATAGAGGAAAATTTTAAATGTTTTCTGAACATGAATGGCCTTTAATTCAAAATAATCTTTATACCAAGGAGTGACATTTTGGGGTGAAATTTCCCTAGCTCCATCACTAGCTTGATAACTTCTCATACTCTCTGCAGTTAACTAGATGTTTCTTTTTTGCTTAAGTAAAAAACAAGACTTGATGAGAGACATGAACCATAGTTGATGTGGCTCAGTGAGTAGGGCACTAGCCCCACATACTGATGGTGGTGGGTTCGAACCCAGCCCTGACTGAACTGCAACAAAAAAATAGCCGGGTGTTATGGTGGGTGCCTGTATTCCCAGCTACTCAGGAGGCTGAGGTAGGAGAATCGCCTAAGCCCAGAAGCTGGAGGTTGCTGTGAGCTATGTGACCTCACAGCACTCTACTGGGGGCGATAATAAAGTGAGACTCTGTCTCTACAAAAAAAAAAAGTTTAATTGTTTAGACAAATATGCTGCTGGTCTGAGAATAGTGCCAAGTTCTTCCATCAGAACTCCAAGACTAAACCCCTGTCATTCGTCTTTTATGCACATACAGGAATAGTTTACACAGGCCAAAAGCAGAGGCCTTAGGTTAAGTTTCTACAGTTAAGTTTTAACTGTTTAGTTTGATATAGACGAGAATTTTCCTTCTTCTCTCTCTTTTTTTTTTGAGACAGTGCCTGAACCTATCACCCTGGGTAGAGTGCCCTGTGTCATAGCTCATAGCAACCTAAAACTCCTGGCTTAAGCGATTCTCTTGCCTCACCCTCCTGAGTAGCTGGGACTACAGGCACCCGCTACAGCTCCCAGCAAGTTTTTGGTTGTAATTGTCATTGTTTGGGAGGCCGGGGCTGTATTCTAACCTGCTAGCTCTGGTATATGTGGCTGGCGGCTGAGCCACTTCGGCTACAGGTGCCACCCATTTTTCTGTACTTTCAAGGACTCATATTGTTGTAGGAAGATGAGGCCCAGCGGAGAGAAAGAGCACCCAAACACCATGTTTATAAGAGGAAGTGTTTTATTCACTGGCTGGGAGCTTATGGCATAGAAGAATTCCAAATGGCTGAGCTCCCCAACTGCATTGGTCTTTCCCTTTTTATTGGCAGTCAGAAAGTTCCACCCCCCAGGTACCCTTCTTCTTGGCCAGTTTGAATCAAGCTGGAGATGCTATTCCAGCCCCTACGGAACTACAGGATTTCACAGAACTTGGAAATTTCCAAGTTCCAGAAAGTTAAGTTTACAAATTCCCCAAGAGCTGAGTCACCATAGAGAGGATCCTGCAGGTGTATCCTTGTGGTCTCCTTGAGAAGACCTGTTCTCCTAGACCTCACCTTTCTCTGGTGTCCTCTCTCAATATAAGGGTTTAGGGATTAAACCGTAGTTAGGAATCCACACCTGGTAGAAAATTGTCTTAACCTAGAAATCCCTAAAGCTGTTGTAGTGATTGGAAAATATAATTTTATTTTATTTTATTTTTTAATAGGGTATCTTGCCCAGGCTCTAGCTCAAAACCAAGAAATTTCACTTTCTGCATTTGACATTTGAGCTTTTTACTTTTATACCCAGTAGCACCCTTCAGCAAAATGGTTCAGTGTTAATGTTGTGTTATTTAGGCATTCCTGATCTTCCGGGCCAGTGATTAATAATTTACAAGTTTTAAAGTGCATTCTAAGTTCACAAAAAGCTACGAAAAGATTGTGGGGGTGTCCATTTCTACCAAAATGCCTGTAATCCTAACATGCTGTGAGGCCAGTGTGGGTGGATTGCTTGGACTCTGGAGTTGGAGATCAGCCTGAGCAAGAACAAGACCCATCAGCTTGGTGCCCATAGCACAGTGGTCAAGGTGTCAGCCACATACACCAAGGGTGGTGAGTTCAAACCCGGCCCAGGCCAGCTAAACAACTGCAAGAAAAAAGTAGCCAGGCATTGTGGCGGGTGCCTGTAGTCCCAGCTACTTGGGAGGCTGAGGCAAGAGAATTGCTTAAGCCCAAGAGTTTGAGGTTGCTGTGAGCTGTGATGCCACAGTACTCTACCCAGGGTGTGAAAGTAAGACTCTGTCTCAAAAAATAAAAGAGGGCAGCGCCTGTGGCTCAAAGGAGTAGGGCGCGGGCCCCATGTGCCGGAGGTGGCCCCCATATGCCGGAGGTGGCGGGTTCAAAACCAGCCCTGGCCAAAAACTACAAAAAAAAAAAAAGAAGATCCATCTGTAGTTCTCTAGTTTAAAATAGAAAAATGAGTGAGAGGTCATGTACGACAACTGTAATCCCAGCTACTGGGTGAGAGGTTATTGCAAGTTGTGAACAAAAGAAAACTGAGTCCAGATTCTGTGTGGGCAACGTGGCCTTTATTCACTTGCATGCAAGTAGGCTATGTTCAAAAAAGAAGTCAGCACATTGGTTAAGGCAGGGTGGGAATATAAGGGTTTGGGAAGGTGGAGATTGGTGCACTCATTCCTTCCTGGGCAGGACTTGTGTGCCCTTGTTTTGGTGTTGCTGTTCTGGGTTTTGCCCTATCATTCAGGTCATTTTAGTCTATTATAAGGAGGTGGAGGGCAGTGTCTGTGGCACAGTGGGTAGGGCGCCGACCCCATATACCAAGGGTGGTGGCTTCAAACCCGGCCTCAACCAAACTGCAACAAAAAAATTGCTGGGCGTTGTGGCAGGTGCCTGAAGTCCCAGCTACTCTGGAGGCTGAGGCAAGAGAATCGCCTAAGCCCAGGAGCTGGAGGTTGCTGTGAGCTGTGACGCTACAGCACTCTACCAAGGGTGACAGAGTGACACTCTGTCTCTAAAATAAATAAATAAATAAATAAATAAATAAATAAATAAATAAAGGTCTTAAATGATTCAGCCTCTGGGCTTGACCTCTGCTTTTGCATAAAGATTTGGTCCTAAGATTTTTAGTTTCTTTTATAGGCCAATAGCTCAACCAATACTTGAACAAACCCTACACTGCCCTCTCTCATGGGTCCTTAATAGCTCCTGTCTTCTGATTATTTTCAGTCCATAAACCCTCTTTCATGCTGTCTCTGTGGTGGCTGTCAGTGTCTCCTGAAATTATGTCCATGAGTTCAAGGAAGTGGCCCTAGACCTGTTGTAAGAGCAGATGGAAATTAGAAATACCAGACGAATACCCCAATTTGAACATAAAGATTTTGCTCTCTTCCTTTTTCTTAAAGGTTTTAATTTAGAAAAGCTTGTATGTGTTTTTTTCTGCCTCTTTGAAATATAAGTACATAATTTTACCAGATAAATAATCTTCTTACTGCCTTTTCAAACTCAGGTCAAATTCAGGGCCAGGACTCATTGCTTTGAAATATAAACAGTCCGGGCGGCGCCTGTGGCTCAGTGAGTAGGGCGCCGGCCCCATATGGCGAGGGTGGCGGGTTCAAACCCAGCCCCGGCCAAACTGCAACAAAAAAATAGCCGGGCGTTGTGGCGGGCGCCTGTAGTCCCAGCTGCTCGGGAGGCTGAGGTAGGAGAATCGCGGAAGCCCAAGAGTTGGAGGTTGCTGTGAGCCGTGTGACGCCATGGCACTCTACCCGAGGGCGGTACAGTGAGACTCTGTCTCTACCAAAAAAATATAAATAAACAAACAGTCCAGGACATAGTGACCCTTGTCAGAGTTCCTGTTGTGGTGCAGGACTTCCGGTCATTGTTCCTCAGTCTCCTTTTTTGAAACTATCTTCCATCATGTAGACAAGTGAAGATTTTTCTGTCCTTTGAATATAGTCCAGTACAAACACAAAAGCCCTTTCCAATTATAAGGAAAATTTAGGGTGAACTATATATAACCAATGATGCTGTCAAGTCTTGTAAGTGAGGACTAATTATGGTGACTTCGTTGATCTTTACAATCTCTGAGATGAACATCACACTTTGTTTTAATTGTGTAATGTGGCAGTTGTTTTTCTACCATTTTGAAGGGTATTTTGGGTTGGAAATAATTTTCTTTGTAATTATAAAGTATTTTTACATACCATCCAGAGTTACCACATATGATACAAACACAGAAGAGTCCCATGGAGTGTTACTCTAGGGGGCGCGTTTCATCTCAGCCTTCCTGTCACAGCTCACAATTGTACAGCAAAGTGCATGGTGTCCCAAATAATGAAGCCACAATGGTCCATCTGCCTATTTTCAATATCTATTCTTGAGCATTTGTAGTACACAGTGTTACAAAAAATGCCCCTACAGTCACAATACATAGGGAAATGCAAAATTACAGCTCTATGTTATATCTTTATTTACAAAATAGTTGTTAAAAAATGTCACAAAACAGGCTGGGCGTGGTAGCTCACACTTGTAATCTTGCCACTCTGGGAGGCAGAAGTGGGTGGATTGCTTGAGCTCATGAGTTTGAGAACAGCTTGATCAAAAAATGAGATCCCTTCTCTATTAAAAATAGAAAAACTGAGGCAAGAGGATCGCTTGAGCCCCAGTTGCAGGTTGCTGTGAGCCATGATGCCACCACACTCTATCCAGGGCAACAGCTTGAGTCTCTGTCTCAAAAATTTCACAAAACATTTACAAAGTACTCTGTATGGCTTGGCCACCTCTTTGTAAAATTGATATTATTAGACTTGCAACTCATCCAGAGAGTATGAGGCTACAAACTCAAGCTGGATCACATATGTGTATTGAGTACACTTAAGGAATTTCCACTTCCCCATTTCTCCTTTTCCCTACTTCCCATGTATGCACACAGGGCCTGAGCTGCATCCACATGTGACCAAAGCTCAAATTTGCAGTTTGCAATTTTCTTTTTTCTTTTTTTTTTGTAGGGACAGAGTCTCACTTTACCACCCTCGGTAGAGTGCCATGATGTCACAGGACTCACAGCAACCTCCAGTTCTTGGGCTTCCGCGATTCTCCTACCTCAGCCTCCCGAGCAGCTGGGACTACAGGCGCCCGCCACGACGCCCGGCTATTTTTTTGTTGCAGTTTGGCCGGGGCTGGGTTTGAACCTGCCACCCTCAGTATATGGGGCCGGCGCCCTACTCACTGAGCCACAGGCGCCACCCTGCAGTTTGCAATTTTTAATTCAGGTTTTTATTCAGATACTACTTCCTTCTGTCAGGTTTTTATTCAGATACTACTTCCTTCTGTCAGGTTTTTATTCAGATACTACTTCCTTCTGTCAGGTTTTTATTCAGATACTACTTCCTTCTGTCAGGTTTTTATTCAGATACTACTTCCTTCTGTTAGTGCTAGAAACTTTAAAGGGTCAGCATAGAATGCTATGTTTCAAGATTGTGGTGGCTGGTCTTCCCTGGAAAAAGAGGATTTATGTTATTATAAAAGTGTGGGCAAAAATAAATAAATAAATACATACATAAATGCTGTTGGCCAGCAAGGTGGGTAGCACCTGTTATGCTCACACTGTGGGAGGCTGAAGGTGGTGGATTGCTTGAAGTCAGGAATTCGAGACGAACCTCAGCAAGTCCAGACCCTGTCTCTGGCCTGTGTAGTCCCAACTACTCAGGAGGCTGAGACAAGATCGTTTGAGCGCAGGAGGTTGCTATGGTGGCCAAGGCACTCTACCGAGGGTGACAAAGTGAGACTCTGTCTCAAAAAAATTAAATAAATTAAAGTGTTGAGTAGAAGGGACTCTGTGGTGTGTTTACTTTCTCCAGCTGAGTGTTACTATAGTCTAGGAGAAGTAACACCAGTAATATGTGAAATTGTCAAAGAAGCCACTTCATATACCCACTTAAAACCAGCAAAATCTGAGGCAAACGAAGGTTTACAAATCATTTCTGAAACCAAACTCGACATACATGAGTTGTTGGAAGAAAATGCAGTTTATTCAATAGCAACATGAACAGATGGCTGAATAATGTTGGAAAGACCACCTCATGTTCCTCAGCTGACCAAAAGGTGGTAAAAGGGGAAAGGAGCTTGGGAAACTTTGTGCAGGAGCTTTCTATGTGTAGGACCCCTGGCTTGTTGCAAAGGTTACTTGCCATCTGGCAGTCTGCTGAACAAGGACAGAAGTGGAGGTAAACTGCTCAGCATTTTCCTGCAGGGGGAGTTCTGCAATCTTGATTCTTTGGTTAATTGCTTAAACACCCATTCCTGAAATTCTTAAACAAGTACATACATAGCCATTGTAAAAAAAGTGACTATTTGTTTCCAAGATAGAGTAATTGCTGCTCTTGCAGGATCACATACTTAGAGGGGCCCAGGATATGGAATACCTTGTGTAGGTAATAAAGCCTGGAAGGTGATAGTTACCTGAGTGGTTCTCAGCCCAGACTTCCAGTCAGGATTCCAATGGCCAGTTTGAAAAAATGCCATCATCAACTTCTAACTCTTGGGCTTAAGCGATTCTCTTGCCTCAGCCTCCCAAGTAGCTGGGACTGCAGGCGCCTGCCACAATGCCCAGCTATTTTTTGGTTGTAGTTGTCATTGTTGTTTAGCAGGCCTGGGCTGGATTTGAACCCACCAGCTTTGGTGTGTGTGGCTGGCGCTCTCGCCGCTGAGCTACAGGCACCAAGCCTGTACTTTCAACTTTGAAAAAAAAAATTTTTTTTTTTTTTTTGGCCGGGGCTAGGTTTGAACCCGCCACCTCCGGCATATGGGACCGGTGCCCTACTCCTTGAGCCACAGGCGCCGCCCAGAAACATTTTTAAGTGGTTTTTATCAGAATATGATTAAGTACTTTGGGGAGAGTATTAACTCATATGAACCTTCTGAGATTCTCTTTTTATACCTTGTTTGGAAAATAAAGGCTCTAATGGTTGTTTACTGGGTCAACATTCAACTGGGGGATAAATCCAGTCTCACGAATGATAAAATATTTTCATGGGACAGAAATATTAGCATCCCTGTTGAGCTTGTTGGAAATTCAAAAATAAAGCCTCACCTAATATCTTCTGAATAAAAAACTGCATTCGAGGCTTGGTGCCCATAGCACAGTGGTTACTCGCCAGTGACATGTACAAGTCTGGCTTATACCAGCCCGGCCCAGGCCAGCTAAACAACAGTGACAACTGCAAGAAGAAAATAGCCAGGTGTTGTGGTGGGTGCGTGGAGTCCCACCTACTTGGGAAGCTGATGCAAGAGAATAGCTGAAGCCCAAGAGGTGTGAGCTGTGACACCATTGCACTTTAACGAGGGCGATGTAGTGAGACTATGTCTCCAAAAAACCCACAGAAAACTGCATTTGACAAGATCTCCAGTTCATGCTTTGCACACGTTAAAATCTTAGGGCTTCCATTTACCTCACCATGATATTTTCACGTAAGAAATACGCACAGCTTATGTGAATGATGTGAGTAGGCACAAGAATCCACATGCCTGTATTGGTGGCCTGATTTTTGCATTGTAAAGCTAAAAAGCACAGTGTCTACACTGGGATTGTGGATGTTATCCCATCATCTTTCCTCAGTGTTAGAGAGCACATGAGCGACTATCTCTCTGCTGTACTTATCACATAATACCGTCCAGTCATGTAAGTCCAAAGAAGTTCTCACCCACTCATTTATGTGAAAATGAAATTAAGTCTTCTCATGGCATCATGATAAATATTGTTTTTTTTTGTTTAGATTTGTAGTTTTTTTTTTTTTTTTTCAGGAACTATTGACATTTAGAGATGTGTCTATAGAATTCTCTATGGATGAGTGGGACTGCCTGGACCCTGCTCAGCAGAATTTGTATCAGGATGTCATGTTGGAGACCTACAGACACCTGGTCTTCCTTGGTGAGGATAACTTACATACACATTTCTTAACTGTATGCTAAGCATTTCATATTGTTTCTCTGTAGGTGGGTTTTGTGGAGATTCTTCTTTGACCGCATTAGTTTCAGATTGTTGTTTCTAAGGAAAACATAAGTTCTTGGTATAGAAAAGAGAATATTTCAGATGTTATCTTGGCATTAATCTTAGTCTTTCTTGAGCTGATAAATATCATTCCCTACATTGATGGTAATTTCAAAAGTGTAGAGGCTTAGAATTGTTGCCCATACCTTTAAGTCTAGTTTCTAGCCCCAAATTTTATTTCCATAGTACTGGGTAGTGGAACATTTTAAATTCTTTTAAAATATTGTAACGTTTCTGTAAGAAACCTCTATTTTTAGATTATTCTTTTAGGATCTCTAAAATGTTGTGTTCTCTACTCTACAAAGGTTCTAGATTGTTAACTGGTGAAGCCCAGTAAGCGTCATGTTACCTTTCTTTTTTCTAATTAAACAGGGCTTGCTGTCTCTAAGCCGGACCTCATCACCTGTCTGGAGCAAAGGAAAGAACCCTGGAAGGTGAAGACTCACCAGACAGTGGTCAAGCACCCAGGTAGGTTGGAGTGAATGAAGCAGATAACACTGGTCAGAGGTCCAAAGTTGAAGGAGGAAACCACACAATGCAATGTGATTAGGGAAGCTCAGCTTAATTATAAATGAGTGGGAAACCTGGGTTTCTTTCTCTTGTTACATAAAGACACCTCTTTTCTTATGTTTATTTGCTCATTGAGACAAAGGCTCACTGTTGCCATCAGACCAGCGTGCCATGGCATCAGTCTAGCACAGAGCAATCTCAACCATCTTGGTTCAAGTGATTTTTCACTCTCAGCCGCTCAAGTAAGCTGGCAGTACAGGTTTCTCCACAATGCCTGGCTAATATTTTTACGGTTTTTTAGTAGAATCAGAATCTTTGTCTTGCTCGGGCTTGTCTCAAACTCACAAACTCAAACAATCCTCTCACCTTGGCCTCTCAGGTGTTGGGTTTACATGTGTGAGCTTCCATGCCTGGCCCTATTCTTCTTTTTAATTTTTTAAAATTTGTTTGGAACAGAGTCTCGCTTTGTCACCCTGGGTAGAGTCCCATGGTGTCACAGCTCACAGCAACCTGAAACTTTTGGACTCAAGGAATCCTCTTGCTTTAGCCTCCCAAGAAGCTGGGACTACAGGTGCCTGCTACAATGACCGGCTAGTTTTTCTTTTTAAGAGATGTAATCTTGCCGTTCCTTGGACTGGACTCCTACTGGTTAAGCTTAAGCAATCCACCTGCCTTGCCCTTCCAGAGTGCTAGGATTATAGGGGCCTGGCCTTTTCTTTTTAATTTTTAGAAGGAGTTTAGTTTTCGGTGATGTTCTTTCTAGTTTACAGTGAAAAGAAAGAACTTTCTCTGGCTTATCCAGGACTGCAAAATCTGCCTGCTGTTTGGTTGATTTTTTGAACATAAAAATATTTGTGTATTTTTGAGGATCTCTGAAACATTTTTAAAACATTTTCTTTAGGCTCGGTGCCTATAGCTGAAGCGGCTAAGGAGCCAGCCACAGACACCAGAGCTTGTGCGTTTGAGTCCAGCCTGAGCCTGCCAAACAACAATGGCAACTACAACCAAAAAATAGCTGGGTGTTGTGGTGGGCACCTCCCAGCTACTTGGGAGGCTGAGGCAAGAGAATCGCTTAAGCCCAGGAATTGGAGGTTGCTATACTATGAGCTGTGATGCCATGATACTCTACCCAGGACGACAGCTTGAGGCTCTGTCTCAAAAAAAGGAAAAATATTTCTTTTTCCTTTAAGCAGGCATGTTGGCTCACTTCTATAGTCCTAGCACTCTTGGAGGATGAGGTGGGATGATCATTTGAGTTCAGGAGTATAAGACAAGCCTGAACAAGAGTGAGATCCTTTCACTACTAAAAATAAAAAAACAATAGCTAGGCAGTGTGATGGTTGCCTGTAGTCCCAGCTACTTGTGGGAGCTGAGGCAGAAGGTTGACTTCAACCTAAGAGTTTGAGGTTGTTGTGCGTTAGGCTGATGCTATAGTATTTTAACCTGGGCAACAGAATGAAACTGTGCCTCAGAACAATTTCTTTTTTTTTTTTGGTCAGTGGTTCTCAACCTTCCTAATTCCGAGATGTATTTTCATTGTTAAAAAGGGGTCTCGACCCACAGGTTGAGAACCGCTACCTTAGCATCCTGTTTAAAATGTGAGAGTGAGCAGTTAATACTAATATTTGGGTCAGGCATCTCAGGACACTTGAAATGGATGGCATATGTTTTCTGCTTTATAGTTTTAGATTCAATGAAGGTTTCAAATAAGATTGTGCAGAAAGTATAGTCAGTAAATGTTATCAGAGCACTAAAGAATCTCCCTCAAATATAAAGAAAAAGCTCTACTTGGGAGGCTGAGGCAAGAGAATCGCTTAAGCCTATGAGTTGGAGGTTGCTGTGAGCTGTGTGAGGCCACGGCACTCTACCGAGGGCCATAAAGTGAGACTGTCTCTACAAAAAAAAAAAAAAAAGAAAAAGCTCATGTAATTTAATTTCAACATTTTCTTTACATGAACTGTGATAGTTTAATTTGTGTTTGCTCTAACTTCTGAACTTTATTTTATTTTATTTCATTTTTTTGAGACAGAGTCTGAAGCTGTTGCCTTCAATAGAGTGTGGTGGCATCATAGTTCACAGCAACAGGCTTAAGCGATTTTCTTGCCTTAGCCTCCCAAGTAGCTGGGCCTATAGGCGCCCGCCACATCACCCGGCTACTTTTTGTTTGTATTTGTCATTGTTGTTTGGCAGGCCTGGTCTAGATTCGACCCTGCCAGCTCTGGTGTATGTAGCTGACCCCCTAGCCACGGGGCTAGAGGCGCTGAGCCCAATTTCTCAATTTTTTTTTTTAAACAGAGCCTCAAGCTTTCACCCTGGGTAGAGTTCTGTGGCATCATAGCTTACAGCATCCTGCAACTCCTGGGCTTAAGCGATTCTCTTGTCTCAGCCTCTCAAGTAGCTAGGACTAAAGGCACCTGCCACAACGCCCGGCTATGTTTTGGTTGTCATTGTTGTATGGCAGGCCCTGACTGGATTTGAACCTGCCACCTCTGGTATTTGTGGCTGGTGCCTTAGCCGCTTGAGCTACAGGTTCCAAGCCCCAATTTTGCAACTTTAATATAGTTAAAGGTATCTACTCCATACATTCCTTACGTATGCTATGTCCTTGGGGAGTTACAGTATTCCTGAGCTTATATTAAATTCTCTCTTGATACAAAATCACTCTTACAAACTTTTCTGAGACAGTTTCTCACTCTTATCACCCTGGGGTTGAGTTCAGAGGCATTGTAGATCACAGCAACATCAAACTCTTGGGTACAAGTGATCCTCTCTTTTCAGCCTCCCTAGTAGGTAGGACTAGAGGCATCAACCACAGTGCCTGGGTAGTTTTTCTGTTTTTAGTAGAGAAGGGGTCTTGATCTTTCTCAGGCTGGTCTGGAACGCCTGAGCTCAGGTGATCCACCTGCCTTGGCCTCCTGAGGTGATTAAGATTAACAGATATGGGCCATCATACCTGTCATAAAATACCCTTATTTTATAGCTATCTTTTGCTTAGGTTATGCTTATCAGGACTGTATTATGCACACACATGCACACACATACACGGAAACACAGGAGACCTTTATAAGTTGACCACTCAAGGGATTGTAAAAATCTTGTCAACACACATAGGTGGTTAGCATAAGGAACTTGGCCTAGTGTACTGATACGTACTTGTGGTGCATGCCCAGTCTGTGTACATTAGGTGAACTGGGGGAGGTGTTCAATGTAGGGAGGGGTGGTCAATATATATACTATATACAGACAATATATAGTGTCTGTATATATGTACATATACACACAAATAGATATATAAACATATACACACACACACACAAAATGCCAAAGTCTTTAGGCCAGTCTCCTTTGTCATGAGTAAGTATCTCTCTTTAGATTTCTGGTTAGGTGGGACCAGCCTCAGATCATGGCTCGGAGAAGTTGGAGATGCCCACATAATAACTTCAGATGTCAGTGGGGCTTGGCACCCGTAGCCCAGTGGTTATGGCGTTGGCCACACACACCAAGGCTGGCGGGTTCGAACCCAGCCCAGGCCAGCTAAACAACATCAATTGCAACAAAAAAATAGCCAGGCATTGTGGTAGGTGCCTGTTGTCTCAGCTACTTGGGAGGCTGAGGCAAGAGAATCATTGAACCCCAAGTGTTGGAGTTTGCTGTGAGCTGTGACGCCTTTAGTACTCTACCTAGCACAACATAGTGAGACTCCATCCCCCCACAAAAAAAACAAACAAAATTCTCAGTGGGAGAATTTTATTTTAGTGTTCATTCTGAATATGATGTATAATATTTCATTGTGATTTTACCTTGCATTTCTTCAGTGGTTACTAATTTTGAGCACCCTTTCTAATGCTTGTAGGCTATTTATATATCATCTTTGAGAAATATCAGTTCAATACTTTGTCACTTTCTCTTTTCCTTTTTCTTTCTTTTTTTTTTTTTTAAGAGACAGATTCTCACTTTCTCACCCTTGGTAAAGTGCTGTTGCATCACAGCTCACAGCAACATCCAGCTCTTGGGCTTAGGTGATTCTCTTGCCTCAGCCTCCCGAGTAGCTGGGACTACTGGCACTTGCCACAGTGCCCGGCTACTTTTTGTTGTTGTTATTGTTGTTATTGCAGTTTACCTGGGGCCAGGTTCCAACCTGCCAGCCTTGGTATATGGGGCCGGTGCCCTACTCACTGAGACACAGGCACTGCCCTTTCATTTTTTTTTTTTTTTTATTATTGAGACAGAGTCTCACTGTTGCCCTTGGTAGAGTGCTGTGTCATCGTAGTTCACAGCAACCTCAAACTCCTGGGATAAAGTGAGTTCAGCCTCCAAAGTACCTGGGAGTACAGGCGCCCGCTACAATGTCCAGCTATTTTTTAGGAGGAGGTCTCACTCTTGCTTAGGCTCTTCACAAACTCTCCTGGCCCCAAGCAATCCTCCAGCCTCATCCTTCAAGAGTGCTAGGATTATAGCCCTGAGACACCATGCCCAGCCTTATTTTGCTACTTTTGACTAGAGAGTTCTGTCGTGTTTGTTAGGTCTAAGTAATACACCATGTTCAAGTCGTCGGTTATCTTATTAATCTTTTTTCTAAACTTTCCATTGATTATTAAAAATGGTGTCTTATGTAAGGGTATATGGCACACCTCCTGGGTGAGGGACACAACTATAAGTGGGACTTTACCTAACAAATGCAAACATTGTAACCTAATTTTTTTATTTTTTATTTTTGAGACAGAGTCTCAAGCTGTTGACCTGGATAGAGTGCCATGGTGTCTTAGCTCACAACAACCTTCAATTCTTGGGCTCAAGTGATTTTTTTTGCCCCAGTTATTCTGTTTTTTATTTTTGAGACAGAGCCTCGAGCTGTCGCCCTGGGTAGTGTCATGGCATCACAGCTCACAGCAACCAACCTCCAACTCCTGGGTTCAAGCGATTCTTCTGCCTCCTCCTCCGCAGTTGTTGGGACTACAGGCACCTGCCACAACGCCCGACTATTTTTTGGTTGCAGCTGCCATTGTTTTTTGGCGGCCCGGGCTATATTTGAACTTGCCAACTCAGGTGTATGTGGCTGGTCCCTTAGCCGCTTGAGCTACAGGTGCCAAACTCAGTTATTCAATTTTTAGTAGAGATGGGGGTCTCACTCTGCTCAGGCTGGTCTGGAACACATGAGCTCAAGCTATCCACTCTCCCGGAGTAGTATGATTCTAGGCGTGAGCCACCATGCCCGGCGTGTGATCTAATTATACCCTCATATTAATCTGAAATTTTAAAAAAGAGAGACAAAACCTAGGGTCTAAAATTAAAAATGACCATGTCGCTGTTTCTTCCTTTGCTTTTGCCATGATTTATTTCTTATGTTTGGAATCAATGATGTTATACATACTTGTTTATATTATACAAGATATGTAATATACTGAAATGAGGTTTGTGAGTATATGTAATAGATAGTGAGGATTCTTTGTAAAGGGGCCTGTTCTATTACTACTACATTTTTCTCTTGGCTGTTTAGGCCACAAGTGTATATTGTCCAATATAATTATAGCTACTTCACCCACTTTGAGTTACTTGGCAAAGTAACTTGCCAATTTGCTTGGCATACAGATTTTTTGTGTTTTTACCTTTACCTTATTTGAGTCCATAAAGCTATAAGGAGTTTTCTCTAGACCTAATATTGTAGAAACTCATTTATTGTAAGTCTATTCAGCCATATCATCTTTTTAGATTATTGAGTTAATTAACTTAAATATAAATGAGTTAAAGTTCCTTTTACTTTATTTCTTCTAGATATTTCCTCCTCATTTCTTCTCTTGCTGCCTTCATTTCTGTTTTATTGATTTTTGTAATTACCCTGATTGCTTTCTTAATTTACTTCACACGAATTCTATAGACATTTTCTGTCTGAACACCTTGAAGAATGGAAATTATAAAAAGTTCTTAAAGATATAACAATATTATTAATATTATTTAGACTCATATCGAGCTATCTTCAATTGAATGCAAAAATTATAACTCTTTATATTTCTTATTTTGTTATTCTATGTTTTTTGTTTTGTTTTGCTTTGTTTTTTGTCAGAGTCTCACTCTGTAACCCTGAGTAGAGTGCTGTGGCATTGTCATAGCTCACAGCAACCTCAAACTTTGGGATTAAAGAGATTATCTTGCTTCAAGTCTCTCCAATAGCTAGAAGTACAGGGGCCTGCCACAATGCCTGGCTAATTTTTTTGTTTTGTTTTGTTTTTTGAGACAGAGTCTCACTTTTCTCACCTTCATTAGAGTATCTGGCACCATAGCTCACAGCAACCTACAGCTCTTGGGCTGAAGTGATTCTCTTGCCTCAGACTCCATAGTAGGCTGGAACTACAGGTGCTAGCCACAGCGCCCGGCTATTTTAGAGATGAGGTCTCTCTCTGGCTGAGGCTGGTGTGGAACCTGTGAGCTCAGGAAATCAACTGCCTTGACATCCCAAGTGCAAGGATTATAGGTGTGAGCCACCTCACCCAGCCTTTCTTTCAACTTAGTGATGTCACCAATTTCATCTTGTTACATTGAACACCTACACCATTAACAGAAGTTTCATGTTAAGATTCTGTTTTTGTCTTTGAATTTTAAAGCATGATTAAACAAGCTTTCTGGGCTCAGTGGCTAGGGCATCAGCCACTTACACTGGAGCTGGGGGTTTTAAGTCCAGCTCCAACCTGCCAAACAACAATGACAACTATAACCAAAACATAGCCTGGTGTTGTGGCAGGCGCCTGTAGTACCGGCTACTTGGGAAGCTGAGGCAGGAGAATCACTTAAGCCCAAGAGTTTGAGGTCGCTGTGAGCTGTTATGCCATGGTACCCTACCCTCAGGGCGAGAGCTTAAGACTCTGTCTCAAAAAACAAAATTGGGTGGCACCTGTGGCTCAGTGGATAGGGCGCTGGCCCCATATGCCAAGCGTGGTGGGTTCAAACCTGGCCCTGACCAAACTGCAATGAACAAATAGCCGGGCGTTGTGGTGGGCACCTGTGGTCCCACCTACTCGGGAGGCTGAGGCAAGAGAATCGCCTAACCCCAGCAATTGGAGGTTGCTGTGAATGGTGCAACACCACGGCACTCTACCGAGGGTAGTAATGTGAGACTCTGTCTGTAAAAAAAAAATAATAATAATAAATTAAATAAATAAAAATAAAAGTGCTTCCTGCCCTGTGATTATACAACATTTTACTTAAATATACTTAGCTTTTTTTTTTTTTGAGACTTACTTATTTTTACCTAATTTAGCATTGTTCTCAAGCATAATATCAATTCCAGTGACAGGGGCTACCTTGGAGATTTCTTCTTTGGTAGTTTTCAGCATTCATTTGTCTTGATAAATGTTTATTTTTTTCTTTAAGGGATGTTTTGATGGATTACAGTACATGTGTTTTGAAACTTTTGTTCTTGCAGCACTTTGACTATATCATCCAACTCTTCTTTGATATGGAAGGTGTATGTCAAAAAATCCACTAGTGATCTCAGAAGAGTGTGCTTAGAGATGACACATCTTTTTCCTTTCGTGGCTTTCAGGATACTCTTGTATGGCTTTCAAATCTTTGATCTTCACGTGTCTTTTTTTAGGTCTCTTTGTGTTTCTTGTAGCTGAAGTGTGGTGAGCTTGATATTCTGTATTTTCTTTCTTACCTTTGAAAATTTCTCAGTCTTTTTCACTGTGTTCTTCAACTTAGGAATTTTCTTTTTTAAAAACTTGTCTTTTTGTTGATATCTCCAGTTTTGTGATTTTATTTAGTTGTTTGTATCATTCCCATGTCACCCTTTTACCATCATGAATATAAAACTCTTAGGTAATTTAGACATCTCTTTTTGTTTTTTTTTTTCCAGTTTTTGGCCAGGGATGGGTTTGAACCTGCCACCTTCGGCTTACGGGGCCAGTGCCCTACTCCTTTGAGCCACAGGCGCCGCCCAGACAACTTTATTTTTTATGGTTGATTCTACATTATTTATTTTGTTTCTTTGGGTTATGTCTCCCTATTATTTTTTACATGTTCTAATCTTTCATTGACTTTGAGGATCACAAAAGTACCTTTCCTTTGTTTTTGTGACAGAGTCTCCTTTTGTTACCAACGGTAGAGTGCTGTGGTGTCAAAGCTCACAGCAACCTCAAACTCTAGGGCTTAAGGGATTTGCTCACTCAGTCTCCCAGGTAGCTGGGACTACAGGTGGCCACCAGAATGCCGGCTATTTTTTTTGTTTTTAAGCTGGACCAGGCTGCGTTCTAACCCGCCAGCCTCGGTGTCTGTGCCTGGCACTGTAACCACTGAGCTATGGGCACCGAGCCACATAAGGCACCTTTCACAAAATCCATAATGTGGCTTTACCTTACAAGACACTGACACAAATTATACTGAAGACTTGAGGCAGTTCAGTATACATTCTGAAATTGTTTTGCCGTGGAGTTGTGTGGCTATTTTCTAGCTGAAGGATTTTCCCCACATTTCCACATAAGAGCTTGTAATCACTTGCTAGACCTGAATCTGCCTGTTGTCTTGGAGTCTCTCTGGTGCTGTAACAATATTTTACCTTTGGTTTCAGCTCTCCAGTCGGTTTTATAAACACTGCACCATTCTCAGGCAGCGCCTGTGGCTCAAAGGCATAGGGCGCGAACCCCATATGCCGGAGGTGGTGGGTTCAAACACAGTCCCAGCCAAAAACGGCAAAAAAAAAAAAAAAAAGAAAAGAAAAGAAAAAAGAAACAAAAAACTACACCATTCCCTTCAGCACTCTCCCTCATGGGAGACACAACCTATCTTTAGAAAAGCCCTGAAAAGCCAGTAGAGTTAATTTAGGTCTCTATTTTTCTTTTGAGGAAAAAGTTTACTTTCATATGGACAATGCTGTTTTCAGATGGGGGAATGGCTGTGGTCTGTAAGTAGAATGAACTTTTCTTCCCTTATTTTGTACCTTTTGTCATTATCATTTTTTTCTTATTTGATTTTATATAGTTATATATTTTTGAGACAGAGTGTCTTTCACCACAGATAGAGTCCTGTGGTATTAAAGTTCACAGCAACCTCAACCTCCTGAGCTCAAGAGATACTCTCGCCTTAGCTAGCTGAGTTGCTGGGGCAACGGGTGTCTGCCACTCGCCCCACTAATTTTTTCTAATTTTGGTATAAACAGGGCTCAGACTGCTCTCAAATGCCTGTGTTGAAGCAATCCACCCACTCACTCTCCCCCGGTGCTAGGTTTACAGACACTATCCACTGTACCCGGCCTGTATATGCCTCTTCACATAGTGCTCATCTGCTGGGCTGAAAATTCTCACTTTGTTTTTATAATCCCTAAAATGCAGTATATATTTCTTACTTACATGTATCTCAAAAATTATTCGGGCATTTGTGCTGTCTTCTGTCATCTTGCTACTGTGTTGGGCATAATTTTACAGACAAAATTTGTAATTTATATTTATTGAATTGTGATGAAACTCAATGACATAATTTTGTATTTTTAAATTTCTTTCAGTTATATGTGATCATTCTACCCAAAGCAACTCACAAGTTCTGGGCATGAATATTTCATTACCAGAGATAATCCTGAGAAGATATGAAAATGATAGCCCTGAGAATTTCAACTCAATAAAAGACTGGGATAGGGTGTGTGAGTATAAGCAGCAGAAAGTATGTTACAATGGACTAGATGAAAGTTTAACAGCTATGCATGGTAAAACCTACGAATGCAGTAAACCTTTCAAAGTTGTCAGAAAATTATCAAATGTAAGTAGACATAAGATTATATGTACCAGGGAAATAACATTGGAAAGTAAAAAATATGGGAAAGCCTTAAAACTATGCTCAAACTTTGGTAAACATAAGATAAACCATTTTGTGGAAAAGCAGTACAAATGTAAAGAATGTTGCAAAGTCTTTAAATCTTGCTCAAGACTGTCTAAGCACAGGGGACTTCATACTGCAGAGAAAATCTCCCATTGTGAGAATGATGACAAGTGTCTTAGCCACAGCTCAAAATATTCCAACTATAAGACAATTTATAATGTGGAGAAACCCTGCAAATGTAAAAGTGACAAATCCTGTAATGATGACTCATCCCTTTCTGTACATAAAATAATTCATTCTGGAGAGAAACCCTACAAATGTGAAGAATGTGGCAAAGCCTTTAACCAGTACTCAACCCTTTCTGTACATAAAAGAATTCACTCTGGAGAGAAACCCTACCAATGTGAAGTATGTGGAAAAGCCTTTAACCGGTACTCATATCTTTGTAGACATAAGAAAATTCATTCTGGAGAGAAACCATACAAATGTGAAGAATGTGGAAAAGCCTTTAACAATTCCTCAACCCTTTCTATACATAAAAGAATTCATTATAGTGAGAAACCCTACAAATGTGAAGAATGTGGAAAAGCCTTTAACCAGTACTCAACCCTTTCTGCACATAAAAGAATTCACTCTGGGGAGAAAGCCTACAAATGTGAAGAATGTGGCAAAGCCTTTAAACAGTACTCATCCCTTTCTGTACATAAAAGAATTCATTCTGGAGAGAAACCCTACAAATGTGAAGAATGTGGAAAAGCCTTTAACCAGTCCTCAACCCTTTCTGTACATAAAAGAATTCATTCTGGAGAGAAACCCTACAAATGTGAAGAATGTGGAAAAGCTTTTAATGAGGCCTCAACCCTTTCTATACATCAAAGAATTCATTCTGGGGAGAAACCCTACAAATGTGAAGAATGTGGCAAAGCCTTCAATCGGTATTCACACCTTTCTGTACATAAAAGAATTCATTCTGGAGAGAAACCCTACAAATGTGAAGAATGTGGCAAAGCATTTAAATATCACTCAAACTTTTCTGTACATAAAAGAATTCATTCTGGAGAGAAACCCTACAAATGTGAAGAATGTGAAAAAGCCTTTAAACAGTACTCACACTTTTCTGTACATAAAAGAATTCATTCTGGAGAGAAACCCTACGAATGTGAAGAATGTGGCAAAGCCTTCAACCGGTACTCGCACCTTTCTGTACATAAAAGAATTCATTCTGGAGAGAAACCCTACAAATGTGAAGAATGTGGAAAAGCCTTTACACAGTACTCAAACTTATCTGTACATAAAAGAATTCATTCTTGATAGAAACCCTATGAATGGCAACATTGTGGCAAATTCTTTAATCACTACTCACACCTTTCTCTACATAAAAAAAAATTCTTTCTGGAGAGAAACGTTACAAATATGAATACTATGGCAAACCCTTTAACCAGGCTGTACATTAAAAGAAAATGAGATAACATGGAAACCCTAGAAATGTGAAGAATGTGGCAGTACCTTACTTGGTATTTGTAACTTAATGAAGCTTATAGGAATTTACGCTGGAGAGAAATCCCACAACTGTGAACGGTTTGCTGATGCACTTAACCAGAGCTCAAAGTTTACTATACGTAAAAATTCATATTGGAGAGAAATGTTACAAATGAGGATAATATGGCAAACGTTTTAACTGATTCTTGGCCCTTAGTAAACATAAGAGAAATCATGTCAGAGAAAAATCACAATATGAAGGTGTGTGGAAGCTTTATGCCAGAAATCACATTTTTCTGTACACAGAATTCATGTTGAACAGAAAGGCTATAAATGTGAAGAAGGTGACAAGTGTTTAACTTCTGCTCAAACATTTCTCAATGAAATTTATGACAGAGAAAACCCCTACAACTGTGAAGACAGTGTCAAATCCTATAACCAGGATTCACACATTTCAGGACAGAACAGGATTTATAGAGATATTCTACAGTTATGAAGACTATGACAATGTCCTTAAATTTTTCTCATACTTTTGTAATCATAATTCATATGGAAGAAATTCTCTACAAATGTCAACGATGTCTTAAAGTTGTGTTTATCCTGTTTGGTAGGGCTAGGGAGAGGCAGGGGCAGATGATTCTAGGGCATACTTGTCCATAATGAGAAGAAACAAAATTACCAGACTGGGCTGCCAAGAAAGAAAAGTATTTCAGGAAGGGTTTCAATAACTGAACCGATGTTTGCTCTACAAAAATGACTCTCAGAGGTAGAGAGGCCCCAGCATGCACATATGGCCAAGGCTACCAAAAGGGGTCCTTGCAGCATGCGTACAAGTAAGGTGACAGTAGCCTCAAGGGACCCATTTTCATAAACACAGTAAAATATTCACCAGTTTTTTTTTTTTGTTTGTTTGTTTTTGAGACAGAATCTCTCTTATTAACCCTTGGTAGAGTACTGTAGCGTCACTGTTCACAGCAACCTCCAATCCTTGGGCGCAGGTGATTCTGTTGCCTCAGCCTTCCTAGCAACTGGGACTACAATCACTTTTATCACAATTTACAAATACTAGAACAACTTCTAGAAATTGATTTACAGGGATAGAAATGGGAGGACTCTCCATTCGGGAATTTTTCCCCCTTTCCAGGAAAAATAGTAAATATATTACCCCCTTCCCCTCACCACTTAATGTAGATTTGGAAAGTTGTCATGAACGGGAAAAATCTCACTAACCCAGCGTTTCTCCACTTGATAAGGTAGATGTCTCCCTTCTCTGGAGTGTACTGTGCTTTAATAAACTTTGACCTTTTGCTCACTTGTACCTACTTGTTCTGCTCATTGGTTCCACTGTCTTGGTACCAGTAACTATGCTGTGTCACCTGAAACCAAAAAACCAGGGAACACACACTTGACATCTGTTCCCCGAATGTGACATTTTAGTGCCAAAATCTGGGAAGAAAGTGTACATTTTCAGCAAGATAAGGTAATGGAACATTAGACATTGTGAATTCACGCTGCCTGATGCACAGTACTTATCACACTTACACCTCTCACTCTCTTTGCTTTCCAGGTAATGTAGCGCCTTACCTACCCCTGCTCCATTTCCTTCTTTTTTTTTTTTTTTTTTTCCATCTCCACAATGCTCATCATCCTCCAGTTGGGCCTGATATTCAAAAGCATACAAAAGGGTGTCTGGCTCCACAAGGAGAACATTAAACCAGATTTTTAAGGTCTTGATAAGGAGAATTGGGATGAAGAGACAGCAAGAGATAGCCAGGCCAGCATCAGTGCCCAAGAACAGAAGGAAGCTTTTGAAATGGTTGCTACCACTAGGGAAGAAATTTGTCAGGGACAGAGTTACTCTAGGGTCAGGCAAGAAGCCAGCAGGCCAGAGCCCTTCCTGCACCATGACTATGGATTCCTGGAGTCAGGAATGGCTCAGGAAACAGCCTGTGCTGGGGCCATCCCCTCACTACTAGAGAGATGCCCTGGACTTGGTGAGGCAAAGACTAAAAAGAGGTACCCAGGCAGAGGTAAGTCTGAAACTCAGGAATTGAGGGTTGAAAGTGGGTGCATGCTTGTTAAGGAATGCCACCTGCCACTGGAATCTGACCATGGGACTCTGAGTGAGAAAATGCAGATCTCAGCCCACTCTGGCAACCTGAGATGGGCACAACATTGTCCACAGGTAATACTTGGTCCATGACAATGATGCCTTCATGGGCAGCCAACTGTTTGGTACAATGGCTCTAGGGACGCCAAGCACTAAGGGTAGTCTACTCTCTTTTTACCTATGGAAAGCTGTGGGCCAAGGCTTTCTAATAAATAGTGGGGCTACATATTCGTTACTTAATACTTCACTCTCCTCTCTGACTAAGCAAGCTGGTTCTGTATCAGCAGTGACAGGACAGCTGGAACACAAATTCTTTCTTCAACCTCTTACGTGTTAGATTGCAGAAAAAGTTGACTCATCAGTTCCTTTAGATGCCTGATTTCCTTGTCTATTGTTGGGGAGAGAATTATTGTCTAAATTAAATACTCACGATTACTGATTCTCTAGAAAACAATAGCCTTTTCATGAAGGTACTCCATGAACACACCTGGTAGATGTTACTCTAGTGTCTGGAGGATGAGCAGTAATGGCCAGAAGAAATCAACATCCAGTTAAATTTCTCTGTCTGGGAAGAGCTTTCCCCTGGGAAACCTCAGCACTACCCCAGTAGAGATTCACTTAATACCAAAAATATTCGCACCCTCTGAAACAGGAAGCATTAGTAGACATAGCCCCTTTGATTGACAATTTTATGAGATATGGCTTTCACAAGTTTGTGCTGTGGAATAACATGCTACAAATACAGATGAGAGTCAATCTGTTACCCAAATAGCAAATAGTAACAACACTTCTTAATTTTTTTTTATTTTGCTTAAAGTTAATGTCTTTAATTTATAATGTGCTTTATATACATTGTTTGAAATTATTTTGTGAATTATTTTATTATAGCTAAGTCAGTCATACAGTATCTCAAAGACAGACACAAAGTCTTAATTACTATGTATTTCCAAACTGAAAAAGCTTCTATTTGCACAGCCTATGGGGCCAAAAGGTATTTTTTTTGTCCCCAATGCTTTCTTGGAAAGTAAAAAATAAAAAGACATAATTCCCAAATACCAATTAACAAGTTCGGAAAATACCATTTAATTTTCTACTCATAGAATAAAACACAGAAACTTTCTTTAACTGTTGCTAGAATAAACATATTAACAGTAAAGGATTACTGTTCAGTGGTGAAACCACTGGTTGTATAACATTTGTAGGGCAAGCAGAGATTATTATATTTACATGAACAAATTTCTCATATCTTATTCTGATTTCTAATATCTGGTTAGAATAAATGGGTAGTCATTAGAAAAAACTGAAGGTGATACTAATTAAAATACTTTTATAATAACTTTGTGTATAATACATATGATTTAGATATAATGAGTATACCTAAGCATACACATATAAATGACCTTTCTAAATGAAAGTAATAAACTAAATGTAAAATTTAATTATAGGGTTATAGGTTAACTTATAATTTAATTATATAGTTATAGGTTAACTGATGACTCCATGCTGAGCCTCAGAGTCAAAGCATTCTATAGTGGACATACTCTCATTTGACAATGTGAATGTTGCTTTCTTGGCATTGTTGTTATTATTGCTTGATATTTTGATGCAGCAATCGTCTGATTTCTTTTCTTAATGTATTTATCTTCGTTCATTCTTTGCGAGGTTTTTGTTTCTAGTCCTTGTCTTGAACATTGTTATTGTTGAATTTTAAGCCGTTTTCATTTTGTGACAAGGGTGAAAACCTAATAAACTCATATATATGTAAAAGGAAAAATAAAAAAGTAAGTCAGAGAAGACTAACTCATTCAGCAAATATTTTCTAGAGTTATACCCTGAACATGTTCAAGATTATTTGCTGAGTATTTTGGGATAACAGTAAAAAATCAGTTTTGAACCCACTACTCTAAAATTGTGTGATCTGATATAAACATATGTTCAAAATAAGCTTTTTAAAGTGATGTCATCTTTACTGGGCCAATATTTACATTAAAGCAATGATGGAAAATACAAAAAAAATTTAATTATATATCTGTGTTAATTTGAAGATTTCTCAATATATTTTATTTTTATTAGTTCCCTAATTAACCTTCATGACAGTATTCCAACCCAATGAATACATTGGGTTCTTTCCTGAGGCTATAGTCTTCTATTTGTAAAATTTGCCAAATCCATTTTCCAAGTATTAAAGTACTGAATCAAGGATTAAGTTTCAAGTAATTTGTTTCCTTCAGTTCACAATAACTCTAGATCATACGCTTCATGACTTAGGTGAGAGTAAACATGCAATAAAAATTTCTAGTAATAAACACTTTAATCTCATATGGTATAGCACACAGGTTAAATTATAGGAATTTTAATTTATGATAAAACTTATGACTAAAAGACTCTGGCATATTCACCTGCTTCTCACTGCCATGTTTAATGATGGTTCTGTTCTACAAACAATTGATGAGGTCATGGCCACAGCATCATGTTGCCTCACATCACTGCTGGTCTCTCCGCAGCCATCAGTGAGGTGTGTGGACGCAGCTTCCTGGTCCAGGACCAAAAGCGGAGCAAATAAGCATTGTCACTGCAAAGGTATGACTCAAAGCTTTGCACCAGGATTATCCTTATCTTTGAACAAACCAAGCTCTTCTAGACCAAGACAAAATAAAGCTCTGAATTCAGGTGTGAAATGAAGTGTCCGAAGAAGGGAATGGAGATGACAGGATCCACCATGATTTCTGATTCTGCTTAAATTGGTGAATTCTCTAGGAGCACGTGGCTCCAAAACTTTAGTGTTTAATTTTTTCCCTTGTCCATACTATTTGTCACACTGGAATAATCTTTTCCAAATAGATCCCCAAACATTGTAGAGCTAAATACTACCTGGCTAAGGCACAGCCCCAGTCCTAGCCAGAACACGCAGTGGATGAACGAGCCCCAACTGGGCGCCGCCATGTTGGCGAGGGTGTGTGTTCAAAATGTGATTTTCTTAATTTTTATTTCTTTTTGTAATTATAAAGAAATTTATGTGAGATCTGAGAATTATGTTTGTGAACCTGCCACTGTGCACTTACAGTGGCAACCCTGTACAAACCACTCAGTAAGTTTCCATAATCTTGGTCTATCACTGTCTCACAGTTGTGTTCTCATTGACTTGTGTTGGTGTGTTGATGCATTTTGTTTATTTTTGTTATTGTGTGTTTTTGTATGTCCTTGGGAAAATGTTAGAGTTTGACTCAGAACAATGAACAAACCTTTGGAAATTTCTTCCTTTTTGTGTGTGTGTGTGAGATTGTGTCTTAATATGTCACCCTCTGTAGGGTGCTGTAGTCTCACAGCTCACAGCAACCTCAATTTCTTGGGGTACTCTAGTGATTCTCTTGCCTCAGTCTCCCAAGTTGCTGGGACTACTGGCCCCCACATCAATGCCTGGCTGTTTTCAAGACAGGGTCTTGCTGTTGCTCAGGCTGGTCTCAAACCCGGGAACTCAGGGAATTCACCTGCCTCAGCCTCCCAGAGACCCGTACAACTTTTGTTTTTTTGAGACAAAGGCTCATGCTGTCGCCCTGGATACAGTGCCTGGTACCACAGCTCATAGCAACCTCAAACTCTTGGGCTCAAGTGATTCTGTTGCCTCAGCTTCCCAAGTAGCTAGGACTATAGGTGCCAGCCACAATGCCCTGCTATTTTCTGTTGTTATTGTTGTTTTTGCAGTTATCATTGTTTTAGCTGGCCTGGGCTGGGTTTGAACTTGCCAGCCTTGGTGTCTGTGACCGGTGCCCTATCCACTGAGCGGTGGCACCATTGGAGCAGGAAATATATATTTTATTTTTGTGGTTTTTGGCCGGGGCTGGGTTTGAACTTACCACCTCCAGCGTATGGGACCGGCGCCCTACTCCTTGAGCCACAGGCACCACCCAGGAGCAGAAGATATTTTTTTAAAAATATATTTTACTGACATTCTGAATATCAAGGGTAATACAACAGCAGCCATGATGGACATTCAGAGAAAACTAAAGACTTACAAAATTGCATTGAAGGGTAGATTAGGCACTGGCTTCAGTATGTACCTTTCCAAGTGGAGTACTTTAAATGTGACCATAGTCATACTCAGGAATGAGGTATGTAGCAGAGTCCTGATACAATAAAAATGTCAAGTTATATCGATGTACTTGAGGAGAAAATCTTTACTTTCCTCCAATGATTCATAGAAGAAACTTAACAGTGTTTATTCTTCTGAATACTTCCTATAAGTTTATAAATACACACTTTATAAGGAATAAATTATATCATTCTCCATTGTTCTTTCATTTACTGTTTTCCTAGCTATGGTTAACTGATCTGTATTGATCAGTCTGAGATCAGTTCTGAGGCCAATTTCATAAATTCTCAGGATTAGTGTCTATTGTTGGTCAACAATTCTTACTGTTAAAATTCAGGTCCCAACACAACTGAAACATGTAAACTTAAAAATTTTAGTGCACATGTAGGTGCTTGTCTTTGAAGACATATTCTGGTTTTATGGCCACGACAATACTCCATATTTAACCCCCACTTCTCAGTCATTGTCCTGTGAAATTTCACAGCCAAAATTTCTGCATCGGCTTCATAAAGCAGGAAGCCCACCAATTCCTCTCTCAGGTTATGAGATTCATCCACGAACCTCACCAGCACCGGTAGGTGCTCTTCCCCTGCTGGGTCCACTACATCATCTGTGATAAGAGAAAAGAAGCGTGAGTCTCTCACTTCCCTGAGAGTTTCTTCACGAATGCAGCTCTCACAGATTTCTAGCATCTGTTTCTGTTGTATTTTTGAACAAAACAATGTATTAACTGCTGTTGTCTCAAAGCGCTTTCTCAGAACCTCTTCACCAGAGTGTATCCGGCATTTCAGCAGCGCTTGAAAGTTATCAGGAGTAAAGGGACCTTCTGGGAGTTCATCAGCCTCATGTCCATCTAGAGGTATGTTTTGTTTTCCCATAAGAATCAAAATTTCAAGTAGAGATTTTAGATATTCTTTGTTTTCCTTCTCTTCAAGAGTTAGAGGTAAAATGTCCTCATCCTGTTCTTCACCCCCCTCTTCTGTACTGGTGTTCTGAGCATTGCTGTTATTGTTTTCTTTATGTTTTGGTTCCTGTTCAGAAGTTTCATCAATTTTTTTTTGTTTCAGAGCCCTGGTTTCATCTTTACTCAATTCTTTTATTCATTTTCTGTGTCTTCTGTGTGGATTGTTCAAATGACTGGTAAGATCAAATATTGTTGGTATTGCATTATCTCGAAGAACTGTCCGTAGAAGCTAGTTCTACAGATCATAGAGGTCTCAAACTGTTTGGCACATAATCGATAGTTCATTTAGTTGATCAGATGTTTTATATTTTAAGTCTGCTCTCCTACAATTCTCCACCCACTTCTGGCATCTGGCCAGATTACGTGGGAACCCGAAGAAGGCCAGGTTGGACTAGGTACTCTTCCATGTGCAGTTGGGGGCAGCACGGAAGTTGGGCATCAGCACCAGCTTGCAGGCTGACAAAGCCCTCTCCTCCCCGCCTCTTCAGGGCAGTCCACCCGCCCATAGGGGCTAGGGAGGGGAGCCAGGCTGGCAGGCCCACTGGCAAGCATGGTTCATGGGGTAGGGGAGGACAAGCAAGAAGCTGATTAATGTTTTCTTGATATCAGAGAGGAGACATGATGAGAAAAGTGGTGAGAAGGAAGGGGAAGAAGAGAATGAATAAGATGTTACATTGCTGGCTTTAAAGATGGAAGAAGAGGGCCTCAAGCCAATGGATGTAGGCCTCCTCTAGAAGCTAGAAAAGTTAAGGAAAAGAATTTTTCCCTAGAGGTTATAACATACTAAGATGGCTGCCGATTAACAGCTTTCTTGCAACTGGGCACAGTGAATCCAGGGAGAGAAGAGTCCAGCATCTCTGGCTGGTGGGATCTGCCCAGAAACATCCGTTTGGGGACACAGTGAGTCAGTGTTAGGCTTCTGGACCCCATGAGAAGGACAAAAACAGTGGAGAACTGGCAAGTGTTTGCATGTATTCATTCGGTCTAATCCTGCCAGCAGCTCTAAGTAGAGCAGCAGTGAGATTGCAAAGTGGAAAGGCCTTACCTGTGAGTTGTTTTATTTTTCTTGGACTTGGCACTCAGTTGAACGACCTTGGGAGAACTTGGGCAAGAGTTCAGAGGAATTTAAGTGTTGTCTAGGGCCCAAGACTGAGCTGCTGAGCCAGACAGAGCTAATAGTGTTTGGCTGTGGCGTGCATGGAGCCATTATGGGAGAACAGACCTGGCAAGCTCCGCCCTCAGCGTCACAGAGCAAGGATCAGGTGGGAGCAAGTAATATAGTGACTGAGCAGCCTAAAGGCAGGGACTGAGATGCCTTACAGCCTTAGCCCTCAGGAGCATAAAGTGATACTGGTTATGGCACCCTGGGAAATGGATAGCCACTTCAGGAATGATACCAGTGACAAGTGCTTTTCTGGGAAAGCTTCTGCTTAGCCAAGGTTAGCAGTTTAAAGTGTCTTTAAGTGGGCAGAGGAGAGATTTAGAATCTCCACCCTGCGGGGTTTGAGAAATCAGCAGAGGCCTCCAATCTCCATCTCATACAGCTGTACCAGCACTGTGATTAACATCTCATATCCTAGAAGATCACTTGTTGCCCAGACAATATCTACCAAGATATATATACACATTGCTTTCTTTGGGGGTTCGTTTTTTGCTTTTTTGTTTTTCTTTTTGTTTTTAATTTTAACATTTTCCCTATAGATTTTTCTTTTCTTTTTTCCCCTCTTTCTTTTCTTTCTTCATTTTTCTAGTTTAAAGAAAATTTTCCATTGTTGCTTTTTTCAACAATTAGAACTTCATCTTTGCTAAGGCTGTAAGGCATCTCATCTTTGCTAGTGTTTCTACCCCTATTATTTGTTTTTCCCCCCAATTTTATCCCGTAAAGTTCTCTGTTTACTTTTTTTGGTTTGATTTTTGCCTTTCCTCTCTACTTGGTGGAAGTGGAGTACTGTGTCCGAACAGGCTAGCAAACAGCTGCTGACCTCAAGGAATCACCAAACCTCACACCCACAGAGGTTGGGGGATTTTTAAGGTTGGGTCAAACTACCCTACTGTACACCTTTATTGCTCCTGTCTCCCTCTTTCTGTGCCTCTGTCCTTTTTACCAATATTCCCTTTTACCCACCCCTTCTCCTTTCTCTTTTTTCTTTCTTTTTTCCCTTCTTGCTCTTCAATCTTCTCATCTTTCTGGTCCCGTATCAAAAGGACTCATCAAAACCCTCGTCCAGGTGGATGGTGCCTGTGGCTCAAGGAGTAGGGCACCGGTCACATATGCTGGAGGTGGTGGGTTCAAACCCAGCCCTAGCCAAAAACAACAACAACAACAAAAAAAAAAACAACCCTAGTCCAGAGGCACAGCAACATAAAAATCAAGAGGAAGTGAAAAGGAAATTAGGGCAATGAAAGAGATAAAAGAAATCACTCATGTGGAAGAATCAGCAGAAAACTCCTGGCATCATGAAAAACCAGTCCAGAGCAACCATCTCAAGGGACTGTGAGGTTGGTACTGCAGAGGATTCCACCTATTAAGAAATCTTAGAAATCACAGAAAGGGAATTTAGAAGACAGATCATGAAAACAATGAGGGAAACGATGGAAACTATGAAGAAAACTACTGATAAAGTGGAAAATAACCAAAAGGAAATCCAAAAACAGAATCAAATAAGAGATGAACAATATGAAGAATATGGAAAGGATATAGCAGAGCCGAAAGAACTGAAGCAGTCAATTAGGAAACTTAAAGATGCAATAAAAAGTATCAACAACAGATAAGACCACACAGAAGAAGGCATTTCAGAGGTGGAGGACAAAGCTCTTGAGATAACTCAGATAGTTAAAGAGGCAGAAAAGAAGAGAGAGAAAGCAGAACATTTGCTGACAGAATTATAGGACTTTATGAAGCATTCAAACATACGAGTTATAGGTATCCCAGAAGGGGAAGAAGTATGCCCCAGGGAAATGGAAGCCATACTAGAGAATATTATAAAAGAAAATTTGCCAAATATCATGAAAGATTCTGCACACTCCTTTCAGAGGGATATTGGACCCAGGTTGCCTCAACTCTAACCAAGCTTCTCCAAGACACATTGTGATGAACCTGTCCAAAGTCAAGATAAAAGAAAAGGTCCTTCAAGTTGCCAGGAGTAAGTGCCAGTTGACCTACAGGGGCAAATCCATCAGGGTGACTGCAGACTTCTCTAATGAAACTTTCCAAGCCAGAAGACAGTGGTCATCTACTTAAACAGAACAACTTCCAGCCCAGAATTCTATATCCTGCAAAGCTAAGCTTTGAAATTGATGGAGAAATCAAATTATTTACTGATATACAAACATTGAGAAAACTTGTGACTGTACAGAGGTGATTAGCATAAGGAAGTAGGCCTGCTGTACCAATATACACATTGGTGCATGTCTGGTCTATGAGGAGGAAGTCAATGTAGGGAGATGGTTCTACTGTGTATGTATTTGTAAATCCATACAAATAATTATATAAACAAATACAGCTGGGCACTGTGGCTCAATCCTATAATCCTAGTACTCTCGGACTCCAAGGCAGGTGGATTGCCAGAGATCACAGGTTCTTAGATCAGCCTGAGCAAGAGCAAGACTCCATCTCTAAACAAACAAACAAACAAACAAACAACCAAAAAGAACAGCTGGGCATTCTGGTGTGCGCCTGTAGTCCCAGCTACTCGGGAGGCTAAGACAAGAGAATCGCTTGAGCCTAAGAGTTTGAGGTTGGCTGTGAGCTGTGACACCAAGGTACTCTACTGAGGGTGACAAGTGAAACCCTGCCTCAAAAGCAAACAAACAAAAAAAAAGGTAATTAAATATTCTTAAAAAACAAGCAAACAAACAAACAAACATACACACAAAGTGCCAGGATCTGCAGGCCTGTCTGCAGGGTCACGAGTGTGCATCTCCCTCCAGGTCTCCAGCTGGGTTGGAGAGGCCCACATGGTCACTTTAGAATTCTCAATGAGACAAAATTGAGCAGGTCATTCTCCAGTCAGTAACTAAGACCAGGGGTCCTCTAGTTTGCCAAGTAAATGAGGATCTGCCTTCTCTAAATGACCATCCTTAAGGGCCTTAGGAGAATTTCACAACCTCCTCCCTGGATCCTAAAGCTCTCAAAAATTACTTTTAGTGGGATGGTATCTCACTGGTGTCAAACTGCTGGGCTAAAGTGATCCTCTCACCTCAGCCTCTAAGTAGGTGAGATGGCAGGTGTGAGTCACTGTGCTGGGTGTCATTAAAGCAATTTTTTTTTTTTTTGTAGAGACAGAGTCTCACTGTACCACCCTCGGTAGAGTGCCGTGGTGTCACACGGCTCACAGCAACCTCTAACTCTTGGGCTTAAGCGATTCTCCTGCCTCAGCCTCCTGAGTAGCTGGGACTACAGGCGCCCGCCACAACGCCCGGCTATTTTTTGTTGCAGTTTGGCCGGGGCTGGGTTTGAACCCGCCACCCTCGGCATATGGGGCCGGCGCCCTACTCACTGAGCCACAGGTGTCGCCCCATTAAAGCATTTTTAACCCTGGATGGCTCCCCAATTTTTGTTACCATGGGAGGAACATATGAACATGGGACTTCTACCGTCTTGCTGATTTTACTGTCTCTCTGTATATTTTTTCCACATTCCATTTTATTCTGTATTCAATTTTCTGAAATTTTAAATCTAAATATTCAGAACTATATGTTAGAATTCCAACTTTTGTAAGAAGTAATTTAGAGAATAAGTAGGCATTCCATATTTATTAAAAGGCTCACTTGAGGCTCGGCACCTGTACTACAGTAGTTAAGGTGCCAGCCACCTACACCAAGGCTGGCTGGTTCAAATCCCAGCCTGGGTCAGCTAAAACTACAGTGACAACTGTAACTAAAAATAGCTGGGCATTGTGGCAGGCACCTGTAGTCCTAGCTACTGGGAAGCTGAGACAGGAAAATCACTTAAGCTCGGGAGTTTGAGGTTGCTGTGAGCTGTGACACCACGGCACACTACCGAGGGCAACAGAGTGAGACTCTGTCTCAAAATAAATAAATAAATAAATACATAAATACATAAATAAAAGACTCACTTGAAAGTTCTAGTTTACTGCGGGCAAAAAAAAAAAATAAAATCAGCCAGTTTTTCATCACTTTCCTCAACCTACATCTAAATTGTATTTTCATTTTTCCAAAATGTTTATTTCACATATTATGACTTATTGTAGTTTACAAAGTTCATATTTGTATTTTACTTATAAATGTTTTTTTTTTTTCTAAGACACACTCTTACTTTATCACCCTTGGTAGAGTGCTGTGGCATCACAGCTCACAGCAACCTCCAGCTGTTGGGCTTATGCAAGTCTCTTGCCTTGGCCTCCCAAGTAGCTGGGACTACAGGTGCCCACCACAATGCCCAGCTATTTTTTTTTATTGCAGTTTGACCCCAGCTGGGTTTGAACCTACCACCCTCTGTATATGGGGCTGGTGCCATACCCACTGAGCACAGGCGCTGCCCTGCTCCAAGTTTGTTTATGACTTATCTTGAATATTTCTTTTCCTGAGTCATTCAGTGGTTGTTTTGTGCTGTCTAGGTTAACAGTCATGGAAATAGCCTTAATCTTGACATGTGTTTATTGATGAATCTATATTCTCTTTTTGACAGGAAAAAGCTTTTTTAGTAGTCAGATAATATTTAAGAAACTTTGTAACTATTTTAGTTATTCTATTTCAATTTTAATTTTAATTTTAAACACAATATGCCACCTTCAATCTCTTTAAGTGTGTTTCTGTAGTATTAAGCGTATTTACATTGTTATGCACAAGACCTTATAATCCTTATAGGAAAAGTAATTAAGTAAAAGTAATTAAGGAAAAGTAATACTCAGTGCTTTTTCCAGAACCTCTGCTCATTTTACCCTCTTCAGTCTTTGTCAGTCTTTGTTCTGCTTTCTGTTTCTGTGAGTTTCACTACTTAAGATCCATCATATTAAGTGTAACCGTGTACTGTCACATTGTTCTGGCTTATTTCAGTTAACACGATAGTCTTAAGGTTTGTCCTTATCCTTAGATGTGGACAGATTTTCTGTTTTAATGCTGGATAATACTGCACTGTCTGTACAAGCCACATATTTTGACATCTGTGTTGCTTATACCTCTTGGCTTTTTTTTCCAGAGAGAATCTCACTTTGTTGACCCCGGTAGAGTGTCCTGGGAAGAATGTGGTGGTGTCATAGCTCCCAGGAATCTCAAACTCCTGGGCTGAAGCAATCCTCTTGCCTCAGCCTCCTAAGTATCTGGGACTACAGGCCCACAACACTCAGCTACTTTTTCTATTTTTAGTAGAGACGTGGTCTTGGTCTTAATCAGGCTGGTGGCAAACTCCTGAGCTCCAGTTATCTACTCACCTCAGCCTTCCAGAGTACTAAGATTGCAGTGTGAGCCAGTACACCTGGCGATGTCTTCCATTTTATGAATAATGGTGCAATGA